>NC_068339.1:44797720-45152352 GCF_014633365.1 Diospyros lotus
TCCAGGGCGGCGACGCCGTGTCTGCGGAGAGGCTGCTCAACATGAGTGTCCAGGCCAATGTCAACCTCATCCCCAAGCATACCAATGACACCAAGTCCTTGGAGCAGTTCTGCAGAGACACTGTCACCACCATTTGGCACTACCACGGAGGCTGCCACGTGGGCAAGGTTGTGAGCCCTGACCACAAGGTTCTTGGGGTTCAGAGTCTCCGAGTTATTGACGGCTCCACGTTTCGCGAATCTCCCGGCACCAATCCGCAGGCCACCGTCATGATGATGGGCAGGTAAATTGGAAGATCATCAGCTGAATTAGATTAGATCAAATCCCATTGCAAATGTCTGCACTAACCAAGAATGGTCTTTTGCAGGTACATGGGAGTGAAGATCTTGAGGGAGAGGCTGGGAAGAAGATCATCTGGTGTTTGATGGCCATGCAGAGAATTGCAGCATGAATATTAATAATAGGGTTTTTTACTTATATATATATTATTTTTACAAGCAGTTTACACATAGAGAAAGCTTGTCAACAAATGAATGATTTCCCAATTCTTAATAGACTCTTTCAAATTTTCTTTACCCTTAATTTTATCTCTTCTTCTCAATGTGTGCTACATATTTTATGCTCAAGGTGTAACTCTCAACATATTATCTTTTAGTTGGCCAAGTATGTATACTACATATAATACTCTCAATTTTATTATATTTAGTTTATTATGCGTTATTTATAAAATAGTTAAAAAGAATATCGATCATGATTCATATGTTTATCGTCTTGCTTAAAACTACTTTCTATAAAAAGTGATTTTGCGATAGTAAAACTTTCACAACACTAATCATATACTAAGAGATTGCAAAATAATAAAGGAGCTTCCAATTTTTTGATATTCCTCTAAAATACTTTAGCAGCTTTGCAACAGTAAAACTTCAATTCTGTTGGAATATTCAATTGAAGATCGTAGAAGTTTATTCTGCAAACATAGAAATTACAGAGAGCAAGAATAGGCCGCAAAAGAAAATGAGATCTTTATTGAAATGATTTCACTATTTAAATAGATCAACTAAGAACAGAAAAAGCTAAAAATATGTCGCACACTAAGGCACTAATTAATTGACTATTCTATCTTGCCGTTGCTATTAACAAACACTAAGAAAATAGAACAAACAAACAAAAAACAAATATGTGCAGCCTTGACTCAGTTCAAATCAGAATCTGCCACTTCAACAGCTACGGAGGCATAATTTAAACACTCCTCCTTGCCTTAGTAGCTGCACACTCCAAGTTTCTTTCTTAGATACTCAAATCTGCTTCCAGGGAGTGCCTTCATAAAAATATCAGCAAGCTGATTTTCTGTCTTGCAGTACAACAAGCATACTTCTCCATTTTTCTGCACTTCCCTTAAAAAATACAACTTAATGCTAAAATGTTTAGTCTTCCCATGGAATACTGGATTATTGGAGATTGCAATGGCTGCCTGATTATCAATAAACACCTTTGTGCTCTCATTTTGCTCCATATGTAAATCAACCAAAATCTTCCTAAGCCATAGGGCTTGATTTACAACAGCTGTGGCAGCAATGAACTCTGCCTCAGCTGTTAATTGAGCAACAATCTCCTACTTCTTGGAACACCAAGAGAACACAGCTGAGCCAAAACTAAAATAGTACCCTAAGGTACTCTTCATATCATCAACAGACCCTACCCAGTCATTATCAGAATAACCATGAAAATAAAAATCCTGATCATAACAAAACTTAATTCCATAATCAAGAGTCCCTTTGACATATCTTAGCACACGCTTGGCTGCTTTGAAATGCACTTCACTTGCACAGTGCATAAATCTTGACAAGACACTCACTGAATGCAAAATGTCAAGTCTTGTTGCTATGAGATACATTAGGCACCCAATTAGGCTTCTGTAAATAGCCTCTTCTATCTTCTCTGCACCATCTTCTTTGTTGAGTTTTTCTTTCTGATTCATAGGAGTGCTCATTGGTTTGCAATCCTCCATCTGAAACTTCTTTAAAATCTCCTTAGCATATTTCCTTTGACAGATGAACACACCTTTCTGATTTTGTTTAACCTCCATGCCAAGGAAATATGCCATTTCTCCTAAGTCTGTCATTTCAAAGACCTTCATCGTCTCTTTTTTGAACTACTCCATGAGCATAGCACCACTTCCTGTTACCAAGAGATCATCCACATATAGAGAAACAATCATTATGTCAGTTTTATGAACTTTAACAAAGAGAGTAGATTCACTTAGACTTTTTACAAAGTCTAAGCTCAGTAAGTGCTCATTAATTATGCTGTACCAAGCCCTTGGAGCTTGCTTTAAGCCATATAGGGCTTTCTTGAGCAAAAAAACTTTGTTTTCATACCCTTTCACTACAAAGCCTTCAGGCTGTTCAACATAAATCTCCTCGTGCAAATAACCATTGAGAAAAGTTGATTTGACATCAAGCTGAAATACTTTCCATCTATTCTGAGCAGCTAATGCTAATAACATTCTGATGGTGTCCAATCGTGCAACAGGAGCAAATGTCTCTGAAAAATCAATACCAAACACCTGAGCAAAACCCTTCACCACAAGTCTGGCTTTGTGCTTGTTGACTGAGCCATCAGCATTTAGTTTTGTCCTAAACACCCATTTAACACCAATGATCTTCCTATTCTTAGGCCTTTCAACCAACTCCCAAGTTTGGTTCTTCTCAATCATATGTAGCTTCTCCTTCATTGCAGCTGTCCATTTTGGATCATTTTTAGCTTCCTCAAATCCTGCAGGCTCAAAAATAGCAACATTACATTTCTGATAAATGTCAAAAAGTGGTCTGGTACCTCTAATAGGTGCCTCATCAACCTCTTCTCCATGATTTAGTGGAATATTGATGTTTTGATTTCTCTTTTCAGTTTCCCAGTGCCGCTGTTGATGTTCCACAAAATGAACATCTCTGCTTATCAGTGCCACTGTTGATGCTCCACAAAATGAACATCTCTGCTTATCAAAATCTTCCCTGTTTGAGGTTGAAAGATTCTGTAAGCCTTAGAGAAATCACTGTAGCCAACGAAAATGCCTGGTTCCGCCTTCCTATCAAGCTTGTCCCTTTTCACCTGAGGAACATGTGAAAAACAAATACAACCAAAAACTTTAAGATTTTGTAGGGATGGTTTAAATCCATACCAAGCCTCAAATGGTGTCTTCCCTTTTACAGCCTAAGTGGGAAGTCTATTCAATAGAAACACAGCAGTATTTGTAGCTTCCGCCCAAAAAGTTTTAGGTAAGCCTTTCTCATGCAGCATACATCTTTCCATCTCCATTATTGTTCTATTTTTCCTTTCACTCACTCCATTTTGTTGTGGAGTGTAAGGGGCAGTTAATTGATGCTCAATGCCAGCCTTTTCGCAAAAAATATTGAATTGTTCTGATGTATACTCTTTGCCATTATCTGATCTCAAGACTTGAATTCTACAACCACTTTGGTTCTCAATCCATGCCTTGAACCTCCAAAACACACTTGCAACCTCTGACTTGAACCTAAGAAAATAAATCCAGCACATTCTGGTGAAATCATCTATAAAAATAATGTAATATTTACTCCCTTTGAGTGTAGAAGTCCTTTGAGGTCCAGTCAGATCTGTGTGGATTAGTTGCAGCTTTTCACTTGCTCTCCAGGTTGATTGTTTGAAGAAAAGCCTTGCTTGCTTGCCATATTGGCAAGCCGTGCAACTTGGCAATTCAGTCTCCATATGAGGTAAGCCCCGAACTAGCTCCTTCCTTTGCATAAATAACACTGCAACATGATGGAAATGGCCTAGCCTTTTGTGCTAGGTCTCTGCATTTTTTACTGAAATAGGATAGGCTACCTGTTCATCCTCTATTGGGCCTAGAGAAAAACATTTGCCTCTCATTTTGATTTTGAACATCTCCTGGTCACTTTCATCTTTGATCAGACATTGCTTATCTTCAAAAATTACTTTGAAACCCTTTTCTAGCAACTATCCAACACTTAGCAAATTTTGATCAATGTCAGGCACAAATAAAACATCAGAAATTATCTTTGTACCTGTGCAGGTTTCAATGGCTACTGTTTCCTTTCCTTTGACTACAATATGCTCACCATTGCCAATTCTAACTCTTGACACTTCAGATCTATCAAGCTCCTTAAAAAGTTGTTGATCATGAGTCATATGGCTAGTACAACCACTATCAATGAGCCAATTTTCACTTGGGCTACATCCAGCAAAGCATGTGGCTACAAACAACTGTTCATCCTCCTCTTGTTGGTTTGCAACTTGAGCTTCATTCTGTTGCTGAGAGTTGCTTTTGTAGATCTTCTCATGAGGCCCCATTTTGTTGCATTTACGACACTTCACATCTGGCCTTTTCCAACATTTGAAAGGAGGATGCCTTTTCTTGCCACAGTGATGACAATGAGGATAATTTTTCTTCTTGTAGCCACTATTACTACCATTTTCATTAGCAACAACCTCATTTGCATCAACATTCTTCTTTTTTTCATTTTTTTTCTTTCCTTTGCTTTAGAACTTAGCTTGTAGGGCACCTTCAATTGCACCTTCTTGCCTCATGAGTCTTCTTTGTTCTTGTGTCTGCAATGCATTTAATAATTCTGCCAAAGTAATACTTGACAGATCTTTAGAATTCTCCAATGAGGAAATTGTTGCCTCAAATTTTTCAGGCACTGTAACTAGGATTTTTTGTACAATCCTACTATTAGGCATTTCAGATTTCAACAATCTTACCCGATTAGCAATGCTGAGGAGCCTGTCAGCATACTCCTTAATTGTTTCTAACTCTTTCATCTTCTGCATCTCAAATTCCCTGATCAAATTCAGCACTTCCATTCCTTTGACTCTCTCATTGCCTTCATACTCTTGCTTGAGGAAGTCCCAGATTTCCTTGGCTGATTTTAGGGTCATAATCCTGGTAAAGATTGTTGATGAGACAGCAGAAAACAGGCATGATTTTGCCTTTGACTTCCTTTGCCTTCTTTCTTTGTGATGTCTGATTTGAGCAAGTGTTGGATTGTTAGGCAATGGAGGAATCTCGTAATCCACTTCAACAGCCTCCCAAAGATCACTTGAATCCAAGTAAGCCTTTATTCTAACTGCCCAGACTTGATAATTTTCACCATCAAATACAGGTGGTGCAACTACTGTAAATGGTGAATCTGAATCCATTGTATAACAGATTTGCTGGAATATTGGTTGGGCCTTTCAATGGGAGGCATTTGGAAATACTCACAAGTCCCGTAAGAAGACTGCTTTGATACCACATTGTTGGAATATTCAATTGAAGATTGCAGAAGTTTATTCTGCAAACATAGAAATTACAGAGAGCAAGAATAGGCCACACAAGAAAATGAGATCTTTATTGAAATGATTTCACTGTTTAAATAGATCAACTAAGAATAAAAAAAACTAAAAATATGCCACACACTAAGGCACTAATTAATTGACTATTCTATCTTGCCGTTGCTATTAACAAACACCAAGAAAATAGAACAAACAAACAAAAAACAAATATGTGCAACCTTGACTCAGTCCAAATCAGAATCTACCGCTTCAACAGCTACGGAGACATAATTTAAACAACTTTTATAATTTAAAAGTTATGGATAGAGGTGTTCAAATTTCAATTTAGACCAATCGATCCGGTCCTCAGTCCATATTTTAATTTCAATCGGTTGAAATTAAATAATAACATAATATATATATTAATACATTATTAAAATATAAACATGTTTATTCTTATTTAAATTTTTTTATAAATTTTTTTGTCTAAATGATATATATATATGTATTTCTTAAAAAAAGTTATGTTAAAAAACAAGAAAAAAATATCCAAAACCAAGAGCGAATCTAGGGGCAAACATAAGTTGCAGCACATGTCAATCTCAACCCTCCCTCAGATTTGTCATGTGGATCTAGACCATTTGAGGAGGGATCTAAAATGACCTATAAATTTGGGGGTCAGCTCTCCTCAGATCCATCCCTGAAGCCTTTCTTGTCCAGAATCGGTCTAGTATAGGGTCGATCCAATCTAATTCGGACCAAACCCTAACCATTACAAAAAGAAGAGTCTAATGCATCAGAGATGCTGCCAGCTAAAATGCAACAAGAGATTAACAGACACAAATGGTAGGAGGTTTCTCAAGAAATGAGGTTCGTAGGCTGCTGCTTAAATCACTATCTCAAGTGAAGGAGGCACATGCACGCTTACAGAAGTAGGCTGATTAAGTAAAAGGTTCACAAAGGATTCAAAGAGTCTCTCAATTCATGCAAACAAAGAAAACACAAGACACTTCACCATTTGCAACAGAGAAACTGTTATGCACAATAGCAGGATCACCCGGAAAAACCCAAGATATTCATCCAATGCTCATGAATATCATCTGTTCTGGTTCGGTGATTCCAGGTTTTTGAATGCTTCACTGCCACAGAGAAACCGACGAGAACTGAAGGCGACTGCAATTCATGCGTTGTTTCAGTCATGTCGAGAGCTTTCGTTATGGTGGTGCAGATTGGAAAGGTTTAACGAGATCCAGGCCATAGTCTTAGCGAAAATCCTCGCTCGCTCATGGTGCCCCGAGAGAGCCCTCTTAACCTTTGCCAGAATGGCCTTCCTCTTCCCATTCCCAGAGGTGCAGAATTATATTGCTTTCTAAAAGATCCATGCTCCTCTTCTTCAAACCTAGCCGATGCACTAACAAAGTCTGAAGCTGATAACGCCGGCTTCGCATCAAAGATAGAATCATCATTGCCAGGTATTGGATAATGGCCGACTGAGGCTCTCATGAGCTCACTTGAAACTCCACTAGTCTTCATTTCCAAATCGATAGAGAGTTCATCCTGGCTGCAAGTTCTTGATGCCGGCTCTTTTATGTCATCAAACTCACTGCAGACAAGATTCAAGGCCTGAACAACTTCCCCCATGAAAGGACGGTGCGACACTTCTGGTTGCACACACATTGACGCAATTGCCGCTACCTTGGCTGCATTATCATATGGAATGTTTGGCTTCAGAGCAGGGTCGATGATCATTTCTAAACCCTCCCTGGTTGTGAGGAGAGGACGAGCCCAAGCAACCAGATTCTCTTGACCTGGAGGCTGTGACAAGTCTACAGGCTTTCTTCCTGTTAGGAGCTCGAGGAGGACTACACCATAGCTGTAAACATCGCTCTTCACCAGAAGATGACCGGTCATTGCGTATTCTGGAGCCAAGTAACTGCAGAAAAGAACGTTCACCAGACAAGAAGGTCGAAGAATTAAGAGCAGAAAAACACCATGGCAGATATTTAGGCACTGAACTATACTGATACTGATTGAATCCTTGTATGTTCAAGCAGAGGCAAATAATGAACAGAAGAGGGAATCATCTCCTTAGTTCAAGGCCAGCAGCATGAATACACTTGTGCTTTTCACTGTGCAGGATGCCATTTTTTGTTTCAATCTCAAGCTCAGCAACCAAGAACAGAAGCATCGAAAATTTCAGGCCCTCGTTTATTTAGGAATATTGCAGCATTAGGATTTTTTTCCTCTTTCAATTATATTGTTTGAAATTGTGATTCTCAGATTAGTATGATTAAGTGGATACATATAAATACTTGACAAACGTAAAGCTAATCTAGATGATTGAATTACTATGTGTTGAATATCGAATATCTAATTTCCTCCATAGAATCTCTGCCTCCAGTTTCATCTTCTGTCTCATTTTTGTGTTCTTCTCTCGCTATTCTTCTAATTGTCTCACTGTTCTCTTCTCTGCCTTCTTTTCTGTTCTCCTCATCCTTCATCAACAGGTCCTCTTTTTTTTTTTTTTTTATAGTAAGATTAGTAGGACTTTGCTAGGTAAGTTCTTACATCTACTGGCATGATGAGTATGACGTGGATCTTACATTGTTAATTTAGTCCTAGGACAAAATTTTATTGACTCCAGTCCCTGCTACCGGTGCCATTACCATTAATTACCATAACTACTGTTCATATTCATACAATAATAGGGTGTTAGGACATATGAAACAACGCTTCGAGAATAAGAGTTCTTACCCAAAAGTTCCCATGACATGTGTCGAGATGTGTTTGTTTCCCTCTTCCAATGCGGATCTAGCCAATCCAAAATCTGAAACTTTTGGTGTAAAATCATGTTCTAACAAAATGTTGCTGGACTTGAAGTCCCTATGTATAACACGAGGGCTTGAGTCTTCATGCAGGTAAGCCAAACCCCGTGCTGCACCGAGGGCAATCTTCATTCGAGAACCCCAATCAAGAGGGGCAGCTGCCTTGTCAACTCCTGAAAGCACGTGAAAAGAAAACAATGAGAACACATCTAGTTGGCTAGAAATGAAAATGGAGAACTTTGATCAAATAACTGCAAAGATCTTAGAATATCATTTCAATAGGTATCTACCATGTAAATGGGATTCGACACTTCCATTGGGAATTAGTTCATAGATCAGGCAGCGAGTATGTTCTTCAGTGCAAATACCAATTAATTTGACCAAGTTTCTGTGGTGCAGACGACTAAGCATCTCAACTTCTGCTAAGAACTCACGGGTGCCCTGATGGTCATCTCTCTTGAGAACTTTCACAGCTACGTTCCGTCCATCATCAAGAAGGCCACTATAGACAAGTCCAAACCCACCTTCCCCGAGTATCCTTGTTCCATCAAAATGATCTGTGGCTCTCTCTATTTCATGTAGGTTGAAAATCTTGGCAGTTCCTGTATATGCAAACAAGCTAGAACTCAAGGACCGAGATGCAGAACTGGTCCTGCTTCCAAATGTCGATCTGGCATCCCCTGCTGAATTCATGTTCGTTATTGTCTTAAAAAGAACTTGGCATAAATGAAATGATGACCCTCTGGTATTCTAGACCAAGTTAACCAGAAATTAAGAGTAAATAAACTTGCCTCATAGAATCAAGATATGCAACCAGATTCAAGATGAAATACATGAAACAAGATCTTCAGAAGACAGTCATACTAGAACTGCAAATGTTGAGATGGATGATTCCCTTCCAAGGAAAATGTAGAATTCCAGCTGTGCATCACAATGTCCTACATGCTTTCTATCTGCTAGTGCCGTGAATGAAGAATGGGCTGCTTAGGCTTATCATCTTATTTGGAAGAAGAGCTTATCATCTTTAGAGTTATCTTATTTATCTGTTCATGTATTTTGTTTATCTTATGAATTAATCTAGTGTATAATCTAGTCCTAAAAATTAGGAGTCCTCATCCTAATATCTAGAAGCTAAAGTCTAGGAGAATTTTTAGGAAATCTTAGCCGAAGTTTATGTATATATTATAATCTATTCTCTAGGATTTGAGTAAGAAAAAAGGAGGAACAAGAGGTTCCAGTTTCTACATGGTATCAGAGCAGTAAATCTAATCCATTGCGGGCTTGTTTCTGATAAGCCGTCATGGCTAACACAGGCAAGATTTCAGCATCTGAAGTATCGTCCGGATCCAGAGGAATGGTCGTTCCAATGTCCAGCATCCCTGAAGGTCCTATTCTTCAGATTACTGGACACAAATTGAATGGCCAAAACTTCATCCAATGGTCACGATCAGTCATGTTGTTCGTCTGTGGAAGAGGCAAGGAAGATTACCTCACCGGAACTGTAGTGCAACCTCAAGAAACCGATCCTACCTACAAGATTTGGAAGGTAGAAAACAGCATGGTCATGTCATGGTTAATAAACTCCATGACGAATGCAACAGGAGAGAACTTCTTGTATTATAAAACCACAAAGGAGATATGGGATGCGGTTAAGGAGACTTACTCCAATGTTGATAATACATCAGAGGTGTTCGGAATAAAGAGTGTGCTTCATGAATTAAGGCAAAGAGATATGTCTGTAACAGACTATTTCAATGCTTTAACTCGCCAATGGCAGCAGCTGGATATTCTTGAAGAAAAATCGTGGAAGTGTTCAAAAGATTCTCAACAATACAAGAAGATTGTTGAAAAAGATCAAGTCTACCAATTCCTCCTTGGACTCAACAAAGATCTGGATGATGTGAGGGGAAGAATACTAAGTATTAAGCCTCTTCCTAGTGTCAAGGAAGTTTTCTCAGAAGTCTGTAGGGAGGAAAGCTGGAAGAAACTAATGCTGGGATCACATCACCCTTTTCTCCTAGCTGAAAACTCTGCCATGATAGCCCAAGGAAATTCCTCCAATCGAGACAAATAGCAGAAGAACAGACCAGTGTGCGAACACTGTAAGAAAATTGGGCATACTAAGGATATATATTGGAAGTTTCATGGCAAACTAGCAAACTGGAAACCAGCCCGAGAGAAAGAAGGACGTGGAAATACTGTTGAATCACAAATAAACGCCGAGGCCAATCCCTTCAGTAAAGAACAACTAGAAGCCCTTCAAAAGATACTGCAACAGACTCTTCAAAATAATTCTACTGGATCTAGTACACTAGCCTCAAAAGGTAACTTCCGTCATGCCCTAAGTGTCCAACAAGAAAATCCAAAGGCCTGGATAGTTGACTTAGGTGCAACAGATCATATCACAGGACATATATCTTTATTTAACAAGTATACTTCTTGTTCTGATAGTAAGTATACTGTCCGCATAGCAGATGGAACTCTATCCCAAGTAAAAGGCATAGGATCTGTTATGATTTTAGGGAGCATCAACCTTGAATCAGTTCTTTATGTCCCTAATCTCAATTGTAACTTACTTTCAGTGAGTAAGCTGACAAAGAGAGAAACTGCATCACTAAATTCTCTTCCAACTTGTGTGAATTTCAGGAATTGGACTCAGAGAAGAGGATTGGCAGTGCTAAGATGTGTTCAGGACTCTACTTACTTCGAGTTGAAGATGTTCAACTATCACAATCAAGTCCAAAACCATGTAGTGCACTAAACTCTAGCTTAAATACCCTTAGTCCAGCCATGTTGTGGCATTATCGATTAGGACATCCAAATTTCATGTATCTCAAGAAATTATTTCCCTCATTATTCAATAAGAAGGCTGTTCTTTATCAATGTGAGATTTGTCAACTTTCTAAGCATACTCGTGCTACATATCCTACTCGTTCTTACAAATCCTCGCATCCTTTTTCTATGATACATAGTGATATTTGGGGGCCATCTAGGGTCCACAATATCACCGGTGCTAAGTGGTTTGTCACATTCATTGATGACCACACTAGACTCACTTGGGTGTTCCTAATGAAAGAGAAATCAGAACTTGGAAATATTTTTGAACATTTCCACAGCATGATCATGAATCAGTTTCAAACCAAGATTCAAGTGTTCAAAACTGACAATGGGCAGGAGTATTTCCATTCCAATCTTAATGCCTACCTATCCAAACATGGTATTATTCACCAAACTTCGTGTGTTGACACTCCACAACAAAATGGAGTTGCCGAAAGGAAAAATAGACACCTTTTGGAAGTCACCAGATCTCTTATGTTAACATCCAACATCCCTAAACATCTTTGGGGTGAAGCAGTCCTCACTGCCACCTACCTTATAAACCGGATGCCTTCTCATGTGTTGAACTTCAAAACCCCATCTCAAACTCTTCTTAAAACCTACCCTCACACCAAATTACTCTCATCCATTCCCCTAAAAGTATTTGGGTGCACTGCATTTATTCATAATACTCAGCCGCAACGCAGCAAACTTGATCCAAAATCTATTAAGTGTGTCTTTCTTGGATATTCATCTCATCAAGGGGTTTACAAATACTATTCTCCAGCCACCAGAAAATTTTACAACACTATGGATATTACCTTCTTCGAAAATCAACCTTTTTACACCAGAATTGATATTCAGGGGAAGCATCACCCTCATGAGGAATATTAGTTTCAGGATCTTCAACCTACCTCTATAACCCCTCTACTTTAGCCTTCCAATGATCCTAAGGAGCTGATTGTGTATTCAAGGCGTCAAAAAACTCAAGGGAAAGTAGAGCATTGCAACATACCCACCACTGACCAAGAATCAACTCCAAATTTTGAACCTCCTGAAGTTGATACAGGTAATATACTTTATATTCCTACTCCTGAAGCTAACATTGAAACCCAAGTACAGGAGATCTCAGCTGATTTAAACAGCCTATAGCCCTGCGGAAAGGAGTCAAATCCTGTACCCGACATCCAATAGCGAAATTTGTCTCATATGACAAATTATCGCCCAGTTTTCGTGCATTTTCTACCCAATTGGACAATGTACAGATTCCAAAGGATATTTATGAAGCTCTCAGGGAACCTAAGTGGAAGATGGCAGTAATGGATGAAATTACAGCACTTGAAAAGAATGGCACCTGGGTGATAACTGATCTTCCCAAAGGTAAGTAACCAGTTGGTTGCAAGTGGATTTTTACAGTTAAATATAATGCTGATGGAAGTTTAAACTGATTCAAGGCCTGACTAGTTGCCAAAGGATTCACCCAATCTATGGAATAGACTACGAGGAGACATTTGCTCCAGTGGCCAAATTAAATTCATTTCGAGTCCTACTTACCTTAGCAGCAAACTTGATTGGCCACTTCACCAACTCGACATCAAGAATGCCTTTTTAAATGGTGACTTGGAAGAAGACGTGTATATGGAAATACCTCCAGGATTTGATAACCAAGGTAAGGATGGGAAAGTATGCAAACTCAGAAAATCATTATACGGGCTTAAGCAATCTCCAAGAGCATGGTTTGACCGACTCACTAGAGTTCTAAAAAGGTATGAATTCCTCCAATGCCAATCTGATCATATATTATTTGTGAAATTTTCAAAGGAAGGGAAAAGAGCTATTATTATTATGTATGTGGATGATATAATTATCACAAGAGATTTCAATGAAGAAATTAGTAATGCAAAGAGACTGTTAGCAAAGGAATTTGAAGTAAAAGACTTGGGATTCCTAAAGTAATTTCTCGGGATGGAAATAGCTCGATCAAAAAAGGGAATTTCTGTGACCCAAAGGAAATACGTGTTAGACTTATTAAAGGAGACAGATATGATTGGGTGCAAACCAGTTGAAACTCCAATGGATGCAGCCTACAAGTTTGATGAAATTCAAGGAGATAGATTAACAGACAAAGAGAGATACCAACGGCTTGTGGGAAAACTAATCTACCTCTTCCATACTCGACCTGACATCGGATTTGCAGTGGGCATGGTAAGTCGAAGCATGAATAATCCAACAAAAGTGCATCTTAAGGCTGTTCATCGAATTCTTCAGTATCTAAAAAGAAATCCAGGTGAGGGACTATACTTCAAGAAAACAGAAAATAAAGGAATAGATGTGTTCACTGATGCAGACTGGGCTGGTTCCATAAGTGACCGACGATCTATAACAAGCTATTGTTCCTATGTTTGGGGAAACCTTGTTACATGGAGGAGCAAAAAACAGTCAATGGTTGCAAGAAGTAGTGCTGAAGCAGAATATCGGGCCATGTCTCATGGAATATGTGAAGGAATATGGCTTATGAGGCTGCTAAGGGAGCTAAACATGCAAATCAGTATGTCTATGAGAGTATTATGTGATAACAAGGCCACAATAAGTACTGCAAAAGATTCAGTCCATCATGATCGAACCAAGCACATAGAATTGGATCGACACTTCATTAAAGAAAAGGTGGAAGCAGGTATGGTGAACTTAACTTATATTCCAACAGTGTCTCAAACTGCGAATATTCTAACAAAAGCACTGTCGAGACAGACCTTTGAGAAACTGAAGTCCAAGCTGGGTATGCTTGATATACACAGCCCAGCTTGAGAGGGAGTGTAGAATTACAGTTGTGCATCACAATGTCCTACATGCTTTCTATCTGCTAGTGTCGTGAATGAAGAATGGGCTGCTTAGGCTTATCATCTTATTTGGAAGAAGAGCTTATCATCTTTAGAGTTATCTTATTTATCTGTTCATGTATTTTGTTTATCTTATGAATTAATCTAGTGTATAATCTAGTCCTAAAAATTAGGAGTCCTCATCCTAATATCTAGAAGCTAAAGTCTAGGAGATTTTTTAGGAAATCTTAGCCGAAGTTTATGTATATATTGTAATCTATTCTCTAGGGTTTGAGTAAGAAAAAAGGAGGAACAAGAGATTCCAGTTTCTACAGAAAATAATATGATATGGATGCAGTTGTAGGACATTATAAATGGCACTAATCAAGGATAACATGTGCACATAGGCCAACAATTGTGCCGGTAAAGAGTGATTGTTTTTTCTAGATTGAAGGTTCTGAAAGGCCAATAATTTTATTGGCTGAGGCTGAAGCAAAATACATGATTTTCTTGGATCTGATTTGGAATATATATATCAACAGAGCCAGCTAGAAGAACTGAATTTATCTAGCTGAGCTAAGAAACTTGAATCAGGCAATATTGAGTTGAGTTGAATACAAAAACAGAAAATTAAGACTCTTGAGTAGGCAAGTGTTTAAGAAATTTCCATAATTGTGATTCTTGAGTAGGAAAAATGTACATTTTTATATACATATATATGTAGACAAGTAAATGTAAATTATTACGGCATTTGCATCTTCACTTAGTTCACATATTCTTTGATTGTAACAGATAAAATCATGTTCAAGCAGCTGCATAACATAGTTTCTATAAATTTCAACTTCCTAAAATATGTAATGAATTTTATCGTTTTAACAGAATCGATTACCTGATGGTTTTCTGTTGGAGGATATTAAAATATGTGGAGCTTGTGCTGGTTGATGCATGCAGCCAGATTTGAACAGCAAAAGCCAAATAACTGCTGTGCATACAACAAAAGCTGTAACAGATGATAGAACAATTACAGCAATCATACTTCCATTAGAACTTTCCTTCTTTTTCCTTGGCACATCAACACCTAAAGGTTTTATCATACTTGCATCATTGTCCTGGCCAGGATATGGATGACTATCTATAGTACTGATGCTTGAAGGGATTGAAGGAGGAGATGGTGGAAGACCTGTTGAGGTCAAAAGTTCAGCAGTGTATACAGACCCAAAAATACCTCTATAGAAGCTTAAGAAGTTTGTGAAACCAATTCAAGGAAGAACTGAAAATTATTTATTGAAGCTATTGAATTCAATGGTCTAGTTAGAAGGTTTCATATGACACACAAAAAGGAGGCATAGTGCATTGTGCTCAAAGAAATAATAAGAATTCAGCTGAGTCCAATGTTCTGTGCAGATTTTCAAATAACATACTTTTTGAGAAATTGGTTATCAATGTCTTTTAGTAGAATTTAAGTTTCTAATAATATAGTTTGCTTTAAATTGTTAAAACGCTTGTGTGAGATGAACATTGTATATCTTTGTTGAAGTCTTCCAAAGACAATCCTACAATCTGAAGATCAATGCACAACCTGGATAACGGACGTATACCACTTCATAGGCACCAAAGAGTGAAGTCTTTATTAAAACCTGTTTGTGCCAGAATTTCCTGTAGATCAAGAATGCAGTAGATGCGTCAAAATGTTCTCTTGATGGAACCAAGTTGATGAGAGCAATTGTTTTCTCTAGCTGTTGGCTGGCTGCATTTGCCCCCATAATGCGAACTTGACTTTGGTTAAGTGCAACACTGGAAGCAATTTCCTTGGCCAGTTCAGAGACCAAAGGGAAGAATGTGTACAAGGCAATGCTAAGGGACAGTCTAACTTCAATTGGCCACACACAACCACAGGGTGATCCAGGAGCTGTATATGTCAATGGCTCTGTGCATGTCACTGATGTACAATCTACAAATACAATAAGAAAATTCTTAATTTCTATGAACACGTGAAGTAGTTTTAATCACCAAATCTGAAAGTAATGCAGCCAGACTTGCACAACGGAGAACAACTTGTATATACAAGCATACCTTCATTAGGAGGAGGAGGTGGCAACGAGAAAAGTGGTGACGATGGTGGAGTAGCCTTCTTTTTAACTGAAGAGCTCTGTGGAGATATTGTAGGCGGACGGATAAGCACTTCCACAAACAGAAAATGACCACCATGTAGACACGTTAGTATTGATGTAACTGAAGTATAGGCTCCAACAAGAAACAAATGGAAAATAAATAGAAGTCTTGCCATACTGTTAAATTGGCCTGGTGTGGCTGCTGGTGATGGTGCAGGTACAGGATAACTTTGCCTTGTTGTAGAAGGAGAGGGAGAATGTAAAGGGGAGATTGAAGGGCCTAAACCTTTGTAAGAAAGAATTGAAAGGGCAAAAGAATTTTGACATGAATTTTTCACAGTAATGCTCATGAACTAAGTTGATTAATGCTCCTCAATCGAAACATCTTACCTTCACGACTATAAGTGGATGAAGGATGATATTTAGATTCTTTAGGAGCCAAGCTAGTTTTGTTCTTTGCATGATGATGCTTATAAAATGAGAATGACGATGAAGATGCAGAACCATGCACTGAATTTTTTGCATGATGTCTTAGAGATGATACTGAAGGAGCAAATGCTTTCATGGGGTGCTTCACAGCCTGGTGCTGAAAAGGGGCTGCAAGAAAAAACACATTATATTGGCAAGAGTGATGCACATTAAAATCATTTCCATCCATAAAGGTGAGTAGGACAAAAACTTGGGTGGAATTATGGAAGTACCTTTAGCGGGATAAGTAAAACTAGGTGACAAATTGTGCAATGCTTCATTTGGTTGTAGTGCTTGAATTCCATGTCTTTTCCAGTCAAAGCTTAGAGAAGTTGATATGGGAGAGATAATGGGGCCTGTGACATTTATTTGGACCAATCATATCTCAAATTCTAATAACAGAAGCATATATATGAATTCTATTTTTTCTACTGTAGAGTATAGAAACAATGATTAATTGATTATTGACATCTCTTCTCCTCTCCCAATACAACAGTTCCATTTTTCACATCTGTAGTTCCTGTATAACATTCTATTGGAATTCATGGTTGTATTAACTATCACCATCTGTTTTGGTTCATTTTAATATATAAGGCTAAATGGCTGAAAGTACTTGTAACATCCATTTTAAGAAAATAATTAGACAAATGTTGGGCTTGATGAAGACCTTGTATGTGCAAAATACATGTATCCAAAGGGTACAACCAGAAAAACTGCCTTGTTAGAATATATGAGAAATGAATGGCCTTATGGGAAGGTGATAATTTTCTGGGTGACAAGTTATTACAGTGTTAAAGAAATAGCAACACAAAATTGAGATTTAACAGGGACTTTTTGAAACAAGTACAGCAGTTAACAAGGATTTTGAGGTACACATAATCAGCCAGTTGTTGCTTTGCTCGTGGGTTTGGAATTCTGTTACTTGATTACGGTTAATACTTTAACCCATGCTACAAGGATTTGGGTATGGGTCTCAGGTGTCGGTGTCTGTGAACATGTCAGGCACCCAATTCTCACATCCAAGGACACATGATTAGGGACAAATTTTGAATTCTTAGATACCTTTTTCTTTAATTTAATTAATGGTAAGGGTGTTCAGGCTCTAGCATACAATTTATTGTGCTCAGAAATAAGTGTTTTATGCATAATTCTTTTCTTTCTTTCTTTCTTTTTGTGTGCTCAAGTTTTATGCATAATTTCATAAAGGAACTTTTTACTTTATCATATTTACTAAGCCCTCATCTTTGTAATATAGCCTTTACCATGGAGCTGAAAGATGTTGAGGAGGAGGGCAGCTAACTACTTCACCAATTCAGAAGGGTCCCTATAATGTAGACTTTATTACTAAGCTGAAAGCTGCTATGACAGGAGTGAGGTAGATAACTGCTCGAGAACAGCACAATCATTCAATGCGTGTAAGCATTTGGACGCGTATAACTTTTTCATACTTATGCACACACCCTTGATCAGGATGATATCCAACAAGATGGCAAGGCAAAACTATGATCTACTAGTATCTAGTGAGTAATTCATTGGCATAGGATGCTATCCAGTGAAGGCCATGAGGAGACATTGTTAACAAAAGCGCTTTCACGAGTATGAAATGATGTAAACTTAATTACTTCAGCGAAAATATTCTAAAGGTATTGGCACCAGCTGAAGTGAAGGAAAAATGGGAATCTATATTCTAATCTATAAATGTTATGTTTTAGAGACAGTTACAATTCTCTAGGAATGTCTGACCTGGTCTGGTGGTTTCATGAGAGCTGAGGACAGGTGTTCCTAGATTTAAACGAAGAACTGCTGAAGCTGCTGCAAGTGAAGGTATAGAGAAACCTGCTGAAGGGGGAAAAGCCAATATGTCACAGTCAAGAATTTAATTTCCATGTATGCCATCCAGATCGTACAAAAATCAAACAAATAAATAAATGAGAAATGGAATCTAGAACTGAACTTCTGACACAAAACTCATTCAGGGATAAAAATGCATGCATTTGCTTCAAAGGATTATCACCTTGAAATTAATTGTTGAAGATTAATCCTACTTGAGATGAATATGGAATATCTTTCCTTTTTTTTTTCAACATAAAATAGTTTGTTAGGCATTAATGAAGTTCAAGTGTTCGATATTGACATTCAAGAAACAATTGCCTGTTTGATGTCGAAAAGTGAAAATAAGATGAGATAAATAGAAAGCTCATATTCTTGAAAAGGTAAATACACCATCAACGATTCTTGATTAGCTGCTGAAGGTTACAAACACCAGTAAATTACCAATCTGGAAAAGAAAGCAGTGGTCAATTTTTGGAGCCACATCTGCTTGCAAAGAATAAAGGAGACTCTAAATCCTCCTTTTGCTTTTTCTGAATAAAGATCACAGCAATAGAAAATTGAAATGCAAATTCTCAATTAACCGGTTTGATGAAACAAGCTTAATTGAGATATACACTGGTCATAATCAAAAGAGGCTTCCTAACAAAATTAATTCCACATAAAACACATTCCTCTATCCCAATCCCTAAAGCCCAGGTAAGTTCAATTTTGATATCCCAAATCCTAATTCCACTCAGAATCCAAAATTTGAGAACCCCCAAATGGAGTTAATCAAGAAACTAAAAGCAGCAACCAAGTTCATCTCTAATTAACTCAAGGAAGAAGAAAACCATTACCTGCAGATCCACAAACTGATAAAGCACTGACAATTACGAGCTTAAAAATGAGAATCAGAGGCACCCCCATGTCCTTCAATCTGAAATCAGCCCTCAAGATCTTCCATTTCTGGCCCAACCAATCCAAGGGAGAAGTGAAAATGAAGAGAAATCAAGCGAGAGTTGGAGAAAACAGAGAAGTAAAGACATGGGTATTGGGGGTTTTAGATTACAGGAGGAGACCCACAAGCAGTACAAGTGAAGTAAGGAGAATGCAGTGTGTAGAGAGTACAACAAAGGGTTAGGTGAGGGGAAGGACTCAATTTTGGTGCCTTTCTTGAGACAAAGCCCTTGAGTTTATTACAGAACTTTGATTGGGGTTCTGATGGAATAGCTTCAGTTGTCATGAGTGATTAGAGATGTCTAAACTGATCGAGCAAAAGGCAAATCCAGCAAACCTACAGAAGTATCAGCCCCACCTCCCCTCTGAAAAGGGCGGTTTTGAGAGAGAGAGAGAGAGGAATCCAAAAGAATTGAGGATCAGTCAGAAGTTAGTTGGAGCGTAGAAAAAGATTGAATTGTGCTGATTTGTTTAACTTAGGGAATGCTTGACCCATTTCTTTATCAATTCCAAGCTGTAATCATTACTGTAGTGACCAGTGGCCTTTTGATATGAAGATTTGATCTTGGGATCAAAGCTTTTGTCAAACTGCTACTCCTATTCTCAGGACGTAACAGTTGTTACAGTGATTTATTAAGGTTGGGGAAGCTACCCTTATTTTTTAATTGATTTAATGAATATTAAACATTAAAACTTAATAAAACCCAATTAAAATTTAATACCTTGATTTGAGTTCTTAAACCTCACATGATTAAGGGTTAATCCTAGCAAACAAGGATGCTAAATCAAGCATAACTAGAGATGCAGGCGAACACAAATTAACTTCGTCAATCTTCAACAACATCAAAGGTTGATACTTTATTAACTATATAAATCCTTTGTCATTAAGTGACTCAATCAAAGTGTTATTTCAGATGTATCTTGATGTAACTCATCGATGATTATCAATACTTCATGATACGTATAAGTTCATGAGTTGAATATAAGTTAAGATTTACAACTATGATATGGGCGTATTCAACATAAAGATACTGTTTTCAGTTTTAGAGGCGTGGGACCCACAGTACAGAAGACCATGGGCTAGGTGCTGGTTTGGAGAGAGGTGTTGGGACCCCGCTGTATTTGTTTGACATGGGATAGAAACGACATTGGCGGTGGCTTTTCATCCCAATCCTATGTACCCCCACCCCCACAATCACCATCACCATGGAGGTGTCGGTGGGCTTTCCTTTATGTGACAAAGTTGGGTTACCCATTAATTAAATCCCCCCACCTTCACTCTTCACGATGTACAAGATTTTTTATTTTATTTTTATAACATTATTTATCATTGAAATATAATTAATAATAACAATATATCAAGTCTTAATCTCATTAAGTAAAAATTAATAACATAAATGTTAATTAGTCAATTATTTTTGTCCTCTATCATATCTTTTGTAACGAAATTCTAAAAATCAATAGTATAAATGTTAATTAGTCAACTATTTTTGTCCGCTATCATATATATTTTGTAACGAAATTCTAATCTATTGGTACCTAAAACTAAAAGTCTTCTCTCTTTATCTCTTTTTACTACAATTTTCTTACATTTTATCAACTTTCTTTATAAAAGTACATCTATTAATATTTCTATCATACAGTCAAATCATCTTAATTATGTATCACATATTTGGATCTTTAATAAAAATCACTTCAATCTTATTACAAATTATAATATGCAATTATAAAAAAGATTGCATTTTTCTTCATCCTTTCAATATCTTTGAGAGCAGACTTGGTAAAATGACGATTTAAACTCATGAGTTTGCTTATACATTCTAAATGATTATTTTAGTAAGTATCATTGAATTATCAATACAACTATTAATATTTGATGACCAAAGTTAACATAATCATTAAAAAAGTTTTTTTTTTTTTTTGAATGAATTCAATAGACGGCACTAATGATATTTTCTCCTGATAATTGTAAATATCTTGATTTTAATGGGATTGTATATTTTTATTAGTTGTTTAAATTTTTTAGTTTAATCTTTTGGTGTGAGGTTCAGAGTATGCCTTGGCTTAAAGATGTAAATATTTTTTTATTTCAATGAAATTTTTATTTACAAGAAACTTTGTAAAAACAATAGGATTGCCTTTTTGATGTCTAGATTAATTACATAATTTTTTTTTTCTATAAATAAAAATTTATTGTAAAACTTCAAAACATTTACCGACTTAACTATATATATATATATATGCTTTGATGTCACACTCAATTTGACTAATTGGAAAGTTAGTTGGGTTTGCAATAAGTGAAGCAAGGAAAGGGTAGAGCCAATAAAAGGATTTGTAGTGAAACCCACCAAACCTTCTAATAAGTAATGACTTTCCTACTCCTCATAATAGCAATATTCCTAACCATCTCCCACCATGCCCCCATTGGAACACACTAATGCCCTTTGAACTGAATTATTAATTTGACCACACTAATGCCCTCTGAACTGAATTTAATAACTTGACCTAACTTTTGGAAGGATCACAAAGCCTACCCATCTTTTCATCCTTTGAATTCAATATAGAGCTTAATTACAATATTTGTCGCATTATTACATCATGGTTACTTATCATGACATCTCATTACTTTTAAATTATCAGTTAGGTTATATGTATTTATCTTTTTAAAAAAAATAAAAATGGGACCACAAGTGTTACAACTACTTGAGTATGGTCCATAAGGGCCCTGAGAAGTTTTACTTAGTTGCCCTCTTGGGTATCTCTTGAAGAAAAACATAAATATTATATGTGGTGAAGGTGACATAGAGCTGGATCGGGCTGCCTATTGTAAACTTGGGCTGGCAGCTCCACAAACAGGCCCAACCCAAAGAGATGCCGGGCTTGTCTCCTATAAGCCCTCAAAAGGGTGGCAATTAATTCTCTCTCATTATGGAGCTTTTTACAAAATTAGGGGTCAGTTTGGTTAGTAATAGCTAATAATTTAAGACTTAATATATTACTTAATATTATTATATACACAATATATTACTTAATAGTTAATATTTTTTATATGAACTATATATATACATGTACATATTATTTTAAATTCACATTAAACAGGAAAATAATTACCAATATTTGATCTTCAGATGAAAAACTTCTCGGTTCCGATCCAATTTAGCTCATTTGGTCACCCTTACAATTGGTTGTGTATAAAAAGGCGATTTTTTTTTTTTTGAAAGTTCTTTTACAGTGCAAGATCAAAACCATAAATGTTATATTGACTGAAATTTTTATTTTTATTTTTTTTTGTAAAGTAAAAGTAAACCATAAGTGTTATATTGACTGAAATTTTTATTTATTTATTTTTGTTTGTAAGGTAAAAGTAAAAATTTGAAACTTTTGTGATAAGCCAAAAGCAAGAGTAGAAAATTATTTTTTCAACAAAATTATCCCCAATCAAAGTTTTGAATTGCAAGCGTTACATTTACCAAATAATATTTTAGTTACATAAACACTTTTGTCGATATATTTTCTTAGGTAATCTTATTGTTAAAACCACTTGTAACAACACTAATTAAAAGAAGGTTGTAGAAATATCAAATTCCACAACCATCTAAATCTTCTCTTTAAGCGAACTGCTAGTTGACACTATCGAGATTGAATAAATATGAGAACATTCACGTGTTCTAAGTAGGTGGTCTCATTTTATCTCAAATAACTGTATGGTTATTATTAATGGGATAAACAAATAAAACGTTTTATTTAAATAGAAAAATGAATTTGGATGAGAGGGATATCTAATTCTAGATTTTATTAATGGCTCATCTCTTTAAACGACTTAATAACTTACAAACTCTCTATATCTTTTCGTATCAACATAATTAAATACTAAGATAGACCTAAGTAAACCTGACCAGATTACTTTAGTGGGTTTTACTAGTCTTATAAACTTGTTTCTCATAGTTCAAAATTCTAATTAGTGGTAGTCAATTTACGAAAAAGTTCTAATAATTTATACTAGTGTATAAGCGAACACCCTCTCTTAATATTATGAAATCTTATTAATAAATTATATATATTTTTAAATACCATTTATGTATCTAGCTTAAAAAACTAATTATACTAATAAGATTTAAACTCATAACCTTCTAATCATATTTAATTTCTCAAACAATCTTTCATCACTCCAAGGATTAATTAATTTAAAATTTTACCTAAAAAAATAAATTATAGCTGTCAAATGCCACTCAATGAACTTTCATTAAAAAATTTTGTATACATATTTTACACGGTCCGTCTCTTTACTATAATTAATAAGAAATGAAACTTAAAATAAAAGTAAAGTTTATGTTAGAAGGTAACAATCACAATAGTGAAATGTAGAATATTACAAAGTAGAGAATTTGAGATTTTAGATATGTCACCAACCTTGATTGTTTCTCAATGGGATTTGAGTATTAACTAAAACCATGACCCTTGTTTCTAAGCCACATGAGTGTTGGAGAATAAAAGTACAAATGAAAATTATGAAAATATACATATTAATGTTGACACAAATTATAAGTTATTAATATGTATAATGAAACGTGACAGGAGAATATACTTTAAATGTATTTATTAAGTATTATCACATATGGTGTCGATATATGTAAATATTTAAATATATAAGTTATATTAAAGTAGCTACTAAAAGTACTCACTATCTTTAGATAACTAGCACAAAATTTTATAATAATGAAGAGAGATATTTACCATGCCCAATATGGAGACACCATTGTGGACTATGTATCATCACTATATTGACATCAATCATTACTAATTTTCATAAGTATATATATATATAAGGGTTGAGACCTCGAAAGTGTAAAGGATTATTTATCTTATTTTAAAAATTTATTTTGTTGTCTAATGTGAACATATGGAGGGTGTATATGCGTGGGGAAGGGATGGAGCCCACGCCTCCCATTTGATTTTACTTGTGTTGAGCAAATCTTATGTTGTTTGGCTCGACGCAGATAACATAATAATTTTATTTTATCTTAAATTTTTATTTATTTTGTTGTTATTTATTGTCACCCTACATTTTTTTTTTTTATAACAATGTTCATATATTTTTCTTTTCCATTAACTCCTTACTTTTGATTTAAGGATTGGAAAGAGCATTATTGGACACACTTCAAGACAATATAAGAAATATAACTACTTACTAATTATGTATTAAATTGTTGATAGTCTATTTTCTTTTTTTGTAAATTATCTCTAATGAAATAGATAATGTCCTAATATCGACAATGTTCTGTTCACTTATCGACAATATAAAATGGAAACATATTATTTCTTTTATGTGTGCATGACATTGCATCTATTTAATCTCTATAAACTACGACCAAATTGATGGGAGGAATTGTCAAAAAGCCTTACATTGACACACCTCCTGTTTTTCAAAATGTATGTTGATGCAAGGGTAGAATAGACTCTTCGCCTATTATTTCTAAAGCTAATTTTAACAAAAAAAATCAAATAATAATCTGAATCTATATTTACCTCCCTTTCCTCTCTTTTCAATTTTTTTATTTAAAATATTTATATATGTATATATTAGAGATGTGATTTGTGTCGAAGCGAAGTTAAATGGCATAGTAAAATTAATTTTACGTTAAATATTAAAGATCGTGGGTTTAAATATTGTTCATATAATTTTTATTTTTAAAAGTAAGATATATAAATATACTTTAAAAAATTACTTTATTAGTAAGATCTTATAGCGTGGGAAAGACATCACCCAAGTCAAATGGAGCCGCGAGAAATCCGGCGATCAGAGGCCGTCCGATGATCCTAGGAGTAGGAGATCATGGCCCCCCGGATCTACTTGAATCATAATGGTGGATCGCAAGTCATAATCGCACGTGGGTACAAGTTGAATCGACTACTACTAGTTGCATTAACTACTACTAGTTGAGAGATTATATTATGCACTCGGCTGCACTTGCAGGTAAAATGCCCAGGTCCATCTTTGAGGCTGAGAATTTAAGAAAGGGGATGAAAATAAAATATAAGCCACATGATAATCACTGATTTTTTTTTTATGACAAAGATGGCAGACTTAAATGTCACTCTGTGATAGTCTTATTATACAATGACTTTGACTTTTAAGGGTATTTTTATTTTAAAAATATTATTTTTACACTCAATTTTAATATTTAAGATAATATTCGTGTATTGATATATTGTATCACATGACATATCAATGCCAATGAATAATACATTAATTTTGATATCAGCTTAAGTGTTTAAGTAACATTAATCTATTGTATTGTGACACTCGAATTTTGATATTTGAGGTGAAGTTTATGTATTGATGGATTATATTGTATATCTTATCAATGTAAATGTGCAATAGAAATACGGATTGTCACCCCCAAGTGTCATTTATTACAATAGAAATAGTATTTGAACACTTAAAGTTAAAGTGTGATATTTATAATGATACCCTACATTAATATTTGGTTAAACTTACATATTTTCTCATAAATTTTACATAAAAAGTCTATCTATCACCTTCTGAACTTCAAATATGATATATTGAATATTTGATCTTTTATAATTTATATATATTAACTATCTAATTATATAATTAGTATTGAGTATATAATAAACATGTCATTTAGCACAAAAATATAAAATCGTAAAACAAAACAGTAAAACACTATGTTCAAGAATCGTCAAATTACAAATTCACCAATAAATAAGTTATGGGTAGTCAATGAAAATAAAGATAAAAAAAAAATAAGAGTTAATTGTAAGTTATTGGTCAAAGTAAAGAAGATGGAAGATGGGGGGTCAATTATAAATTGTCGGTCGAAGAAAAGAAAAGTGGGTCAATCTCGATCTGTAGATCTTCACCAGAAGTAAAAAAGACTTTTCATATAAAATTTAAAAAATTTATATAAATATAAGTGTATTTAAGTGTTATGTCAATATAAATGTAAGATATAACACACTACCATACTTGCAAGGGAATTTGGCGTTGAAGATTCAATCACCATCGCACCGGGCACCGCCTGAGTGGCCTCTTGTTATCATTGTTGGTACTGAATAGCATATATGGAATAATATTAAGTAAAAATAAATTAATATTTGAAGAGATGAGCTGTGGATTGGTTATGAGGCAGCTGTCTTCTCCCATTGCCGCTGCCTTTCCTTTTCCTTTTCCTTTCCCTTGCTCTCTCTAAAACTGCCTCCATAAAGCTATATTCCCTGTACAAATTCCCAATCACTACCACTACTGCACATAAAGCTTGGCAATTTCTCAATCCCAAGCTCCGCCATGGCAGACAGGGTCTACCCTTCCGCCAAGCCCGCCACCAACGGCACCGCCGCGCCAGGTGGCGGCAACCCCTCTTTCCCGGCCACCAAGGCCCAGATGTACAACACCGCCCGCCCCCTGTACCGCCCCCAGCCCCCACGCCGCAGCCGGCGGAGCTGCTGCTGCTCCTGCTGCCTCTGGACCACCCTCCTCATCCTCATCCTCCTCGTCCTCGCCACCGTCGCGGGCGCAGTCATCTGGGTCCTGTACCGCCCCCACCGCCCTTCCTTCTCCGTCGCCGCCCTCCAAATCTCCCAATTCAACCTCACTTCCTCTCAGCTCAACGCCAAATTCAATATCTCCATCACCGCCCGTAACCCCAACAAGAAGCTCCAGTTCTTCTACGACCCCATCTCCGTCTCCATCTCCGCCGACGGCGTCAACGTCGGCTCCGGCTCTTTCCCGGCCTTCGCGCACGGCACCAAGAACACGACCACTCTGCGAACGGCAATTGTGTCCAAAGGTCAAAGCTTGGACGACTCATCAGCCACTTTACTGAAGTCGGATCTCAAGAACAAAAACGGGTTGCCCATCAAGATCCAGCTCGACACCAAGGTCAAAGTGAAGATGGGCGGGGTGAAGACGAAGAAAGTCCCCGTCAGAGTGAAATGCAGCGGCGTTACAGCTTCCGTGCCCACCGGAAAGGCGGCTGCCGCGGCCTCCACGGCGGACGCCAAGTGCAAGGTTGACCTCCGAATCAAGATCTGGAAATGGACTCTCTGAAAGATTAAAGCTGTTATCTCGTACGTAATTCCTCTTCTCGATTACTTGAAATTTCCACGTTCCTTTTGTTTTCTCTTATTGGGATTGAATTAACGTTGATGGGTTTGTAAATGGAGGAAGCTTGATTCTCTTCTGTATGGTTGTAATAGGATATAGGAAGTCATCATATGATATAATTCTTTCGATGAACTGTAATAGGATTTATATATATGTATATTTGTTTGGAAATTGATTGATTTTTGATCCGTTCATTCTGGTTCATAATCTGATGCTGTTTGGTTGGCGAGAAAACGAGGGAAAATAACGTGAACAGTTTTGGTTGGGGGGGTGACACGTGCGGATCATGTGAACGATAACGATCGAGGGACGGTGAGGTGTTGACATTTTAGCGCCGCGTTAATTTGGTTGTAAAGGAAACGCCACCGACGTGCGGTTGGCCCTTACTTGTCCAAGGGGGTGGTTCTGGTGACTATTTGTCTAATTTTATTGGGGCCCAAAATAAAAAACAACAAATTATTATTATTATTATTATTATTTTATAAAATTGAAATTTATATTTATAAAAATACAAGATAAATAAAATTAATGTGGGTATGATGCGTGTATAAAATGACATCTTAATATTTTTAAAATTTATAATTGAAATGTTATACTCATTCTTGACTAAAAAATTGATTAACAAAAGATATATCAATTTTAATTGTTAAAACGACATCTAATTATGACTTATGGATAAAACATCGTTTTCGTCGAATATATTCATCACTAACTATAAAATTACTATAACCCTAAGATTTATACAATATTGAATTTTTCCCTCTAATAAATTTTCTTTTTTTCATTGCATCTCTTCATGAGTAGAGGATTATAATATCAAAATTTAAAATAAGTGAAAAAAGAAAGAAAAAGAAAGCACTCTTAGTCTACAAAATACTTTTCAATTAATTTTTTAATAAAATGCACTAATCACTCTTCAAATAAAGCCACTTGCCTATTGATTTTTAGAAATTGCTAGGAAGACATATGACATTAAGAATTTAGTAAATTAACCTCGTAATGTCTATTGTTAAATTTTAAAAATACTCACATGCCCTAAAACTCTTTATTCTTACCCTTATATATCTCGCTTTATTTTTTTAATTCTTCTTATTTAGTAATAATCATGTTAAAGTTCTGAATTTTCTCATGTAATAAACCCAATGACAATTTGAGATTCACTTTGAACCCAAATAATTAGATTCAATGCAAACCCAACATTCACATTTTATTGACCACACACTTTCTCTTTTTTCATTTCATTTTCTCTTTTTTTGCTATCCTTTTATATTGTGGGATTGAAAAACATAGCGACGAATAAAGGTTAATCTCAATTATTTAATTCAACCATTGGGATTAAACTCCATGTTAATTTCCAACATTTGTTGGGTTGTTGTTACAATTCAATATTGTCATTTTGATCATCACTTGATAATTTTTTTAAATTTATTTTGAATTTATAGAGAACTTGAACGAGTAAATCTAAAATCAAGGATAAAATATTCATTTTATCTATTTTCTTAATGCAATAATTTCTCAAAATGAAAAAAATAAGGTTGCGTCATCTTTCGTGTTTTAATTTTTAATTTATTTTTAATTTTATATTTTGAGTATTTATTTTAAAATTTTTGAAAACGTGTTTTTTCGTTATTTTAAAAAATTATTTCTTGAAACATAAAATTAGAAAATGCGTTTATTTTGTAATTTAAAAAAAAAATTCAAAGTGATATTTTATTCAATGAATTTTATTATTAAATAATAAAATTAACTAAATTTTACTATTAAAATAAAATAATAAAATTAATTAATAAATTAGTGATATTTGAACATAATTTATATTAAGTATTACTATACATAATATATATAATACACTTAATAATACACTATATGTCATCTTATATTTTTAATTATAATATAGATATACTATATTTTTAAAATTTTAAATAAATATATAATTTTATGTTCAAAATTTAGGAATAAATTGTTTTGACACTGAAAACACTTAAAACAATAAAATGTTTTTTTAAGTTTTTTTATAATTTTTTTATTATTTTCAAATATATATTTTTTAAAAAAAATAAAATAAACTTATTTTTAATATTTTAAAGAACTCAAAATTTAAAATAGACTGAAAATAGTAAAGAGAAGACGGTCTAAGATTCATTAAATTAGAAGTTATATTAAAGAGTGATTAATGTAAATTTTTTTAAAAAACAATTGAGTGGCTAATCAGGGTGGATAAATAATTGATCAATCACTCATTATAAATAAATCATTAATTAATGGAGTTCATGTTGAGGCAATTCGGCACTCATCTCTGGAACATGACGCTGCCATCTGGCACATGAGCATTCAACAAATGCTCGCTTTAATGATTCATTAGCAACCCCATTCAAAGTATGACTTAGGCTATGAGATAAGGGGTACTTTTGTAAATTAAGAGAAAAAGAAAGTCGATACCTATGTTGCATGGAAACGGGAAACGTTTTCGATAAGAAACGAAAACATGGAAATGAACATTTTTCTAAAAAAAAGACATAAATAGAGTTTGAAATAGGAATATGAAACGTTTCGAAAATGAAAAAACGACTCCTATGAAGTGTTTTCGTGTTTCATAGGTCGATACAACCAACCTAGAAAACATGTACATAATGAAATTTTGAGAATTATTATGGGATTTGAGATTCTTTTTACATCTTAATTAATAAATATATATATTTTTATCTTTTAATTTTTTATTATATAATTTTATTTATACTATAACTAACTTAGACATTAGAGGGCTGATAGTTTGCATAATTTATCGTACTTTGTGATTGTATGTTTCTCGACACTATGATAAATTAGGATTCATGAGAGCAAAGTGTAGAAGTGATCTTGACCACGTTTAATTCAAATATAATAAATTATATTAATGTGAATTTTTTTATAATTTTAAAACTAAATATCAATTGTATAAATTCTCATTTATAAAATACATAATGAAAATCATTTTTTATACTAATCGCGAGCTACCTAATACAATACTTTTCTTTTGTTTGCATCTTGGATCAATTATGATAAAAACAAATTATATATCTAATATTAAAAGTAATAATAGATTTACGTTATGAAATTAATTAATAATGTAATCATGACAAAATTATTGCCAAATTAGAAGACAAGATATTTTTGTTAAAAGTGAGTATTTGGTCAATTATTGGACAATTTAGCAATTGAAATTAATTAATTAAATTTAGATATAATAAAACCAAAATAAATTGAAATTAAGAAAATCCAATAAATTGAAATGATCAAAATTAATCAAATTATTTTCAAAACAACCAATATTAACGAAGTTTAAGTAGAAATCTCAAATATTTTAGTAAATATAACTATTTTCATATATATCGATTTATACATTGTTTTAGTGATAATTTCAAAAATAGCTAGAAACTTTATGATATTCCTTTAAAAACAATAATTGATTTTGATTATATTGGTGTGTTCAATTAAAGACTAAATTATAATATTTGTTGTTTTAGTAATTTAATATTGTTTTTAATCAACTAAATATATATGATATGGGTAGAGTTACTTATTCTTATTATTATTTAAATTATAAAGGTTCACCTAAAAGGTAGCGGTGTGTACGTTCGATTTGACCGATTTTTGACATTTTCAATATTTCAAACTGCATGTGCGATTTTTTTATAAAATCAAACTGCATGGATTAGTTTGGTGAGGAGAAACTGCAACACATTTCAAAGTGCGATTCTCACAATTTGTTGAATGCTTAGTTTTTGTAGTTTGGCACAATTTATTATGGTTTGATTTCTACGAGTAGGCATGTACTTAGCAGAATGCACAAATGTGCTTAGTTTTTGTAGTTTGGCATGGTTTGATTTATGCAGTTAGGTATGTACTTAGCAAAATGCACCAATGAATCAAATGAATCTGTTACTTTTTGTTAAAACAAAATACTTTAAAAATTGAACTCATAAATTTAATAAGTGAGATTTATATCAAATGAAATAATATATACACGGGTATATTTTTTTATTATTAAAATATTATTTGGGCAGTTCGATTTTGAGCCGAATTGTGAAATTTTCAAACATAAAATTGTGCCGAACTGCTCACTCAAAAAATCGCACGATGCAGAGTAGTGCGGTTCAACCGATTTTTCACAATGAGTTAATTTTTTTAAACATCCCTACTAAAAGATATAAAAAGATCTTGAATAATGGACCAAGGATACGACATTCAATATTGTTTTATTAATTGATTAAGTAATTCAAAGAACTGCGTATTCATTGTTAGTTAATAAAATTGTTCGTACGTTGAAAATAAGATATAATAATTATTTATTATCTAAAGTAAAGTCTGGTATTTAACAATTAATTATATTTAAAATTATTTAAATATACCCCATAATTTAAATTAGGCTCGAAGTTTAAACCCTACTCTCTAAACCCCATTTCTGCCTGGAGGCCTCTCGCTCTCGAGCCCCTCGAATCCAACCATTCTTCTTCTTCTTCATCATCAGTTCCTCTCTCTCCATCGCCGCCATGTACCGAGTCGGTGCAGCCTTGTCCTCGTCTTTGAGGTCCTCTGCTTCCAGAGAACTGGTGAGTCCCTTCCCCCAATTCATTTCCCTACTCTTTTCCCTGCATTTGCCCAATTTCATGTTCTTTAACGTTTGATTGAATTCGGTTTCCACTTTGGCACTGAAAGATTTGATTATTCTGTTCAATGTTGGATTGGTGACTTGACAAGTCTGCTTTGCCGATTACTGTTTGGTTTGGAAGGTGCGCAGTAGAGTTGTACATGGCAGAAATTATGTTGCCAAGGATATCAGTTTTGGCACTGGGGCTCGAGCCGCTATGCTGCAGGGCGTTAACGAGCTCGCAGAGGCCGTTAAGGTCACCATGGGACCAAAGGTAGTTAGAATCTTGTAGCTTTATATTACACTGTTCACTATGTGGTTTAGAATCTCCGTTGATACGTTCTTCTAATTCCTTTAACAACTGGTTGGTGCTCTGATATGTTGATGGAAGAAATTCAATCCAAAATCTTCTTCAATTGGCTTTGAGATTGCAATTTGGAGTGAATGTCTCAAAGGCTCAAGACTGACCAGGATGTCTTCTTCATGCTTTCAACTCAGGGTCGTAATGTAATTATTGAGAAAAGCCACGGAGCACATAAAGTCACAAAGGATGGTGTCACTGTTGCCAAAAGCATAAATTTTGCTGAAAAGGCTAAAAATGTTGGTGCAGATCTTGTGAAGCAGGTTGCTAATGCAACAAATTCTGCTGCAGGCGACGGTAAAATACTCTCTCTTGACTTCATGCCATGAAAAATTGTAATCTCCACGCATTAGTCAAAGCATCGTGCCTATATGTTATTAGGAGTCTTTCCTTAGTTTTACTTGAAATAGCTTCCTTGATAAGGGAAAAGCAAGTAAGAAATGAAATCCTTCATACTTAAATAATAAGTAGTCTTCGCAGAGACATAATGTTTTCTTGCCGTGCAGCAACTTGTGCATCTCTTCCTTCATAATCATTGGTGTTGCCTCTGACATGCATAAGATACCACTTGTGCTGCAATAATCACTCTATCATCACCATCATTTCATGGCCATCTATGATTTGCATAAATGTCTACTGGCCCTTCAGGAAATGAACTTCTTTTTGCAGTAGTGTAAACCTTAAAAAGTGCTATTATGTTCTCTGAGAGTATATTCAAAGTTAACATATTGCTTTCTCCATGTATGGTTACTTGTTTCACATGTTCATTTCTATTTATTGGTATTTGTCATAGATGGGACTGTTAGGAAACCACAATTGTGTAGGCTTCAATTCTGCCCGATTTCAATCCACAGAGATGCAAGCGCGATCTCCTCTAAGTTGGTCCACACGATCGATCTTTCCACGGACGCCTCGGTCTTGCTAGCAACCCTAGGCGCCTTTTGAGAGACACGAAATTTTCCTCTTTTTTTTCCAGCTTCTTAAGCGGCATATAAATAGAGTTCAAGAACCCTAATCACGCCATGGAAAAACCCTAAACACTTTAGGTTCGGTCCGACCCTTAAATCACATTGGGCCGACTCTCTCTTTTTTTTAATTGTGGAATGGGCTCGATCTAAGTGTTTGACCCCTTAGGTCCACCATTAGACTAGATGTAGGGCCAATTATATTGGGCTATCTCAAGGCCCAACTTATTAGATTAACTAAACTCTTTAATTAAACTTATGGGTTTCTTAATTAAACTCTTTAATTAATAGTTTTAGAATTAATCAAATTAATTCTAAAACCCTACATATCATGGTTAACGTCTAGCAACATGCCATGAATACCTAGCCAACGATGAAAAAACACGGATCTTTTCAATTGCAAGTACCGTGCAGTAAAATCCTTTCATCGATTTATGTCCCGATTGAATTTAGGGTATGGTTTTATGATGAAACCCTAATCATTCAATAACTATATATCCATTCCAGATTTATGACTTGATAGGTGAAATCAAAACACCTTTTGATTTCCACCTCACATTGGCCAAGGATTTTCTCAGTCATGAAATCATCGAAATACATAGGACATCCTTTCATCTTGATGACAAGTGATGAATCCTATTTTGACATTCACAAGCCTTCATATGTGATAAGTCCACGCCCAGTGATAGTTTGTCAATGACTCCATTAGAATCCAAAAAAGCACCAAGGTGTAACTAGTCAAATATAAGACTACCATGATGTCTCAAGTCTAAGGATCAATCTGCACTATTGCAACACAAGAATTCCAATTCGACATTAAATAATAACCATTAGGAATTCTGTAGCGGGTCAGTTCAGTGTACTTATTTTTATAATAAGCACCCACATATATGCACTAGTGTCCTCACACCAATGCCCATGAAACAAGACATTTTCTTGATTGAGCACGTATCATATGTGTTAGTCTATCCGAGTTATCAGTGTCCATTTATGACTAGGAACATTTAAGATCAAGACTTATAAGGAATATGTTTCATGATCGTCATCTCTATGCACGACCATATTCCATGAGCCTATTTGATCTATGGACTTTGTCAAGTATGGATTGCAATAAATAATGACAACAATCATCAATGACAAATAAAAATATAATGCCTTGCAATAACAATTGATTGAAGAAAAAGAATTCTAATGTAAAGTATGATCAATTACATAAAACATGATTGGCTTGTGGGGCATAACTCTAACAGAGACCACCACCGTTCTTGGCCATTGTTAACGTGCATAACACCATCACTAGCAATACCATTATTTTCACTTGTTTGACAAAAGCATTTGCATTTGAAGACATTGGAGTTATGTAGCTTATTTTTCTTGGCTCAAGATATTGTTTGGTATTCTGTTGTGAATATGTCTGATTGAGCATTTTCTCTAGTGAGAATACAAAATCTACCATGACCCAGTGGCTTTCAAATCATTGTTGCATGTAATGTCTAGTATGCCATATAAAAAGTTCTCTTTAGATTTATATACTTCTCACATTCATGGTTGCAGGTACCACCTGTGCCACGGTCCTTACACAGGCAATATTCATGGAAGGTTGCAAGTCTGTAGCTGCTGGTGTAAATGTGATGGATTTGCGTAGTGGTATTAGTATGGCAGTTGATGCTGTTATGGATGAGTTGAAGAGCAGAGCTATAAAGATAAGCACACCAGAAGAGATAACACAGGTAATAGTTTTGAAAAAGAGTTACTTTAATTGTTGGGCTTTCTAAAGAAAAGTAAATTTGGGAAATATTATATATAATTTATATCATGCTTATCAAGATATATATACTCCTATGATCATGCCCTCACTTTCTTCTTCTTCTTTCTCTTCTAGACTAAAGTATATCTGACGCAGCGTGTAGCGCGAGTGTGAAGAAAACACACCAAAATAAACACTTGAAAGAGCAAACTTCAATGGCCGAAGCTTGGCTTTCAAGAAGACGCAAAAACAAGACTGTTTTGCTAAGAAAACCTAAATAGGTTGCTGAAATTTGATTAAGAAAAACTTGATTACAAACTCTAGATTCTAGGCATATTTATAGTATTTGGCTAATCCAAATCCATCTAATATTTGGAAAACAAAATCCAATTAGAATTCTAATAGAAATAAATCCTAAATAAAATTTAACTAGAATCTTAATAAAAATAAAACTCTAATCAAACATGAAGTAGAATCCTAAATCAAGTAGAAACATGAAATAGAATCCTAAATCAAGTAGAAATATAAAGTAGAATCCTAAATCAAGTAGAATTCTAAAACTTAAGAAGTATTAAAATAACATTATGACACTACTATTTTGGTGATACTATTCCAGTTTAGTTGGGTCGGCCTTGTGCCGAGTCTTGATTGGTGACCGCATCATTCACCTTCACTTGAGAAAAATTCGACCTCGAATTTTGATCCTGTTTGGACAAATCCACATCCGATAAGTACGAAGAGATATTAGCCACTTTGAATGTTTAGAAATACCCATATGATTAGGCAAATCCACAACATAAGCATTGTCATTGGTCTTCTTTGGAATCTTGTAAGGACCATACTTCTTTGGCTTGAACTTGTTATGCTTTCCTGTTGGAATTCGTTCCTTCTTCAAAAAGATCATAACTTCATCTCCAATCTCAAATACCTTGTGCTTCCTATGCTTGTCAGCTGTTGCCTTATATTTCTTATTTGTGCAACTTTTGCTTGACATCTTCCTAAACCGCTTGAACTTTTCTGCTAAGAGAACATGAGCAAAGACATTCCTCCCCTTCTTAGCCATATCAGCATTGGCATGGGTCCAATCATCACCATGTTTGTTGCCTTCTGCCTCCATTGCATTATTACTGTTAGATTGAGGATGTTGAACCTTCCATCTTGAGCGCTTCTCTAATCTGGTAGATCTTATTGCCTTCGATTCAACCATGCCAGAGCTTGAATGAACTGTAGAAGGATTTGCTACCATGACCTCTATCTCCTTTACAGTCGCAAGTCGATCAGAAGAAACACCACCATCCTTGGGTTGCGAAGCAATGCTTGAGCCATCGGGACTGGAAAATACCCCAGTATGAGTCAATAACCTTGGAGTTTCTGTCATGTTAGCAACATAAATAAGACCTGAGTTTGCAAACGTTGAGGTTGCTGGCACAACATAATCTTCGAAATCAAGCTCCACTTTATAAGCTTTGGTTTGATTCTTTTCCACTATGGGTAACAAAGTATAACGCACACCTTCTTTCTCAAGCTGATATGTGTTCTTCCTACCCGAGTGCGTAGCATCCACATCAAATTGCCAAGGCCTCCCAAATAAAATATGGCAAGCATCCATATCAACAATATCACAATAGACTTCGTCGAAGTACTTACCAATAGAGAAAGGCACTCTGCAACGTTCATCCACATGTATGCCACAAACTTCTTTGATCCATCCAATCATGTAAGGGCTTGGATGTTTTTCAGGAATTAACTGCATCTTTGCCACCACATCTCTTCCTATGATGTTCTCTTGACTTCCACTATCAATAATCAACTCAAAGATTTTTCTTTTCACCGTACACCTCGTGCGAAAAAGCTTATGCCGTTGAGTAGTATCTTCATTCTTTTGAGATAGCATTAACTTCCTCACTACACAGGTATATTGCTCATGTCCATAATCTTCTTTGTCATCCTCCCCATCAGGCCCGCAATATACTTCCTCTTCAGCAACATCTTCCTCTTCCTTTTCTACAATGTTCACTCGAATGTTTCCCCCTGTTGTAGCCTTATTAGGGTTGACTGTATGGGGTGGATTGGAGGGTTGCGCTCCTTGAACCGACTTGCCTTTATCAAAAGCTGGTTGTTTATTTTCATTCCCACTATACCGACGATAGTTGTCATTACGAGATCTCTCACTCAACATTAACTCAGCCTTTAAAGCTAAGTTCCTTGCTTCTTGCACACTCAGAACCATCTGAACCCCAATTTTATCACGAATAGCAAGCTTCAATCCATTCAAGTAACGAGCTGCTTGTTGATTGTCACTTTCTGACAATTGGTTTCTCTCCGCCAATCGCAGAAACTCAGAGGTATATTCATTCACACTCTTCATTCCCTGTGCACATCTTTGATAAGTTTCAAACATATATTGTTCATAGTCAGGGGGCAAAAACCTACCTCTTAACAGCTGCTTCATTCGTCTCCATGTCTGAACTGGTTGTCGGCCTTCCCTCAATCTTGTTTCTCTTAATCGCTCCCACCAAACAGATGCACCGCCCTTCAATCTGTAAGCCACTAACTTTACTTGTCGTTCATCTGGGATCTCCATGTATTCGAAAAAACGGTCAACCTCAGTGATCCAATCCAGGAACCCCTCAATATCAAGATCTCCACTAAAGGTGGGAATATCAACTTTTAGTTTATACTCATCATTGCCCCAGTGGTTGTGCTGATGCGCATTCCTCCTAACCCCTCTACCACCAGGGTTAGCTATTGCTCGACCAAAATCATCCTCTTCATCGCTATCTTCAATCACTAGTCTTCTAGGATTAACAAGGACATGATTAATGGGTGGTCTTCCCGCTCCGGCTTGATTCACCCCATTATTCAGGTTCCTGTCATCATCAACTCGTAGTAAGGTGCCCAATTGGTTGCTATGTTGCTCCAATCGTTGCTGGATAGTACGAGTTACTTCCCGCTGTTCTTCGATTGCTCTCCAAACTGCGAACAACCCCTGATCACCGTCACGAGGCTGGTTGCTACCGTTACCTTCAAGATTGGCCATCTGATTGGTTGATTAACCGCTCTGATACCACCTGACGCAGCGTGTAGCGCGAGTGTGAAGAAAACACACCAAAATAAACACTTGAAAGAGCAAACTTCAATGGCCGAAGCTTGGCTTTCAAGAAGACGCAAAAACAAGACTGGTTTGCTAAGAAAACCTAAATAGGTTGCTGAAATTTGATTAAGAAAAACTTGATTACAAACTCTAGATTCTAGGCATATTTATAGTATTTGGCTAATCCAAATCCATCTAATATTTGGAAAACAAAATCCAATTAGAATTCTAATAGAAATAAATCCTAAATAAAATTTAACTAGAATCCTAATAAAAATAAAACTCTAATCAAACATGAAGTAGAATCCTAAATCAAGTAGAAACATGAAATAGAATCCTAAATCAAGTAGAAATATAAAGTAGAATCCTAAATCAAGTAGAATTCTAAAACTTAAGAAGTATTAAAATAACATTATGACACTACTATTTTGGTGATACTATTCCAGTTTAGTTGGGTCGGCCTTGGGCCGAGTCTTGATTGGTGACCGCATCAATATCCTTAATAAGTATATCAATCGATGATCAGAAAAATGAACCGGGTCACCGAAGTACAAAGGGGAGAGGGCAAAGCGGTATGGTTGAAGAACCTGAATGTAATTTTACTAAATAAAAAATATAATAATTAAATCTATGATTTAAAAAAATTAAAAATACAATATATGATCTATAATAACATTCTCCTACATCTAAAACTTTTTTATATATGCATCTATAAACCATGGCTTTGAACTCACCACCAACAAAGGTGAAAGTACAAGTGCATAGCTTTGCAGCATTAATTTATATTATATATACACTCTTTTGTCAAATCAAAATATATATTCAAAATACATAGGCCATTAAGATGCTCCACATGACTCCACATCTACGCAATAAAAGCTGGATGCTCTATTGATTTCTAAATAATCCCACCACCAAAAAGGAATCAAAAAGTCAATTCAATACCGATGGAGGGAAAGAGGGAGAGTCTAGGCTCGTCCACACTTCATATCGTAGTTACCAGGGTTGCAGTAGCACCCCTGGAACTGCAAATTGGGTCGAATGTCCCAATTTGGGAGGAAAAAATGACCTGATTCGCTTGGTGTCATGAACTGTATCACCAAAAATAGCAATCCAGAGTTTCAAAGGAGGAAAATGAGAAATCTAATATAAAGAGGAAATTGAGAAATCAAATAGAGGAAATAAAACCTGACCTTGTTGTTTTTCTGCTGCTACGCCTTACTGATGCAAAACCATTGTATTCTTTTGATTTCTCCCATTTTTTAAACTTTCCTATAGTTCTAATGACCGCCATCTGATAGATCTGAGGGAGATGAGTCGAAGAGCAATTGCTGGAGGCCAATTGGAGTTGTCTCGCGCTGGGGACCCCTGGCGCGTGGCTCACTCTTCCGGTGACTTCTCCTCATTGGAAGGCTCACCTGTGACAGGCAACCCTCTGACCTTCTACCATGGCCCCTAGCGAACAGTGATCTTGCCACCCATGCTTCATAGTACCTTGGGAGAGGGCTTGTGGAGATGTTCTTCGATTGTAGTTATGGGGTGCTGGAAAGAGTTAATCAATAAATCTGAATGATTACATGCTTTTTGGATGAGGTCGGTCATGGCGATAGCTGTGGGACCTGCGGCTGTATGCAGAGTGATTTATTTTCCTTCAAATGGAGTAGCCGTCAAGTGTTTTTGGTTCCTTCTGTTCCTCTCAACAAGTGTTTGTCTGTTTCCTTTTTGTTTGCGTTTGAGATTCAGTTACTAGAAAGGACCTTCTTTGCAGAGGCAGAGGGTGACATCTGTTTTTTGGGTATTTACAGAAAAAAAAAAGACCTCTGTTTTTGGGGGGCCCAAAGAGTTGAAAGTCACAGATGAGCTTTGTCTTCAGATGACTTGGAGCTTGCTAAGAGAGGAAAAAAAGATGGAACTTTTAATATTAGTAGCAAGCATATACCAATTTATGGTGACTGAATCTGTTGATAAATAGCAAGCATGTACCGGGCTTTTTTTTTTTTCCTGAAAAGAGATGAAAATTTTATTGACAATAGATTAAGCTAGATACGATGCAAGAACTAGCCACAACCTAAAAGCCCAACCAGACATACATAAAACAACCCACTCAGACATAACTTGAGGAGACTATCTAAAACAAACCCAACAAAGCAGAATGGGAAAACCAAAACCTAACCTTCAACCTTGCCCCACTGAGCCAATCCAAAAGCCAACATTGCATTAGACCATTAATGCAGGTTGGAAAGGGCTGTGGCCTCCCTGCCCCTTAAAACGCCTCTGCCTCTGCCTCTGCTTCTTTGTATGGGTTGGATTTTGTTTGTTAGCTTTCAATAATCCATTTGAACAAGCTAAATGTCAGTTGTGTACCGACATCAACAAAGGAGGAATCTGGTTAGTTTGTAAATTCTGCAAATTGGTGGTTTGGGTTTTGTTGTGTCTGTTTCATGAACAAAGGGGAGGGGAGATTTTGGGGAACAAGTGGTTGAACTGGGCTGGTCACCTGATTCCTAGTTCAACCACCTGGTTTGCTATAAAACCGGCTGATTTTTGGGATTGACTGGACCAGTCTAATGTCCAGTTCCCGGTTTTTCCTGTCAAAGTGGCTAGTTTGGATTGGGCATTTTCATGAACCCTCTTGCAGGTTACTTAATTGATGCTTCATGTAATTGCTTGATGTGTTTCTTAGTTTTTTCTCCTCAACAGTGCTTATACGTGACTGCATGCAACAACTCAAATGTCATCTTTAACAAGTATACCAACAGAATGTGAAATTTTCCTCATTTTTAGAACTTTTTTGTAGGTTACTTGAGTTATGCTTCATGTAATTGTTTTGTGTTTCTTGGTTTTTTCGCCTCTCCTGTGCCTTCACATGACTGCAGGTAACAGTCTTATGCTGCTCTTGCATGACCCTGTCCTTGTGTACTTACACTTTACATATGAGTTAGGTGGCAACTATATCTGCAAATGGTGAGCGTGAAATTGGGGAAATGATAGCACGTGCAATGGAGAAAGTTGGAAACGAAGGAGTGATTACTGTTTCTGTGAGTACCCCAGCTCTTATCCTGATGGGAAACCGTCAATCAATTCTTTGACATGCATTCTGGCTCTGAAAAAATATGCAGGATGGAAATACTTTGGATGACGAATTGGATGCGGTGGAAGGAATGAAGCTGGGCAGGGGATACATATCTCCTTACTTTGTTACTGATCAGAAGACACAAAAATGTGTATGTATAACTCTTCAATGGATACTGTTACGATTTATAGTTTAATTTCCTAAAATTGAAATGTTTCTATCTCCTCTTAAAATAATGTCATTACTTTGAAGCATCTGCTGCTTGATTATCATAATACTGTTCCTCATATGGCTGAAGCTGTAGTTTTTCTATTTCATTGGCTAATTCTGTTCAAATGTACCCATTTCTATGTTTTCTAAAGTGGTCTCAGTCCCTTCATGCATTGCCCCTTTTTATTTGACCTGAATTGAGTTATCTATCTATTTTCATGATATCAATACTTTTGTGTTGGCAGGAACTGGAATATCCACTCATTCTTATTCATGACAAGAAAATTTCAGATGTGAACTCACTTGTTCAAATATTAGAGCTTGCTGTAAAGGTAAGAAGTCACTTTTTAGAGGGTCCTGCATGTGTGGCAAGCTGAAGAATGGCCACACCTTGAGGTTGTTGAGAAATTGTATTTATAATTACTTTTTCTCTTTTCTTTCTCTGTTTACTTGTTGGACAGAAAAATCGGCCCTTGCTTATTGTTGCTGAGGATGTGGAGGGTGATGCACTGGCTATGCTCATTATAAACAAGCATCGTGCTGGAATTAAGGTATCAACTTGGCTTTGATTGAGCCCAGTTTAGTTGACAAATTGCTTCAATAAAAGTTATACAACAAAGTGAACAAGGAACAATAATGTCAATACTTTCACTTGTTTAGTGTATTCTTTTTGATTATGGCAATTTTCTCATGATCTTTTAACCTGCTGATCCATGTTGATTAGGTTTGTGCCATTAAAGCGCCAGGATTTGGGGAAAACAGACGAGCTAATTTAAATGACATTGCTATTCTTACTGGAGGAGAGGTAACTCAAGCAGTTTAGATACCTAGGCCTGAATTTATTGTATTGTTAAATGGACTCATTGTGTTTCTTTCAGATTATCAGTGAAGAAAGCGGCTTAAATCTTGACAAGGTTAAAATTGAAATGCTTGGTACTGCAAAAAAGGTTTGTGTGGATGCATGAGCTTGTATGCATATGCATACATCTGTTTATTATTATTAATTTTTGGTTAACCTGAAATTTCTGAGAGCTATTGAAGATTTATGGAGCAGGTCACAGTTTCTCTTGATGACACTATAATTCTTCATGGAGGTGGGGATAAGAAGCTGATTGAAGAAAGATGTGAACAGGTATTGGTGGCTTTGGAAGACATGCTGATTTAGTTAGGCCTTTCTTTTGTTTGTTTTTCCCTTTCTCTTTTTGGTTATTGTATTTGAGTCCTACAATTAATCTCAACTGTGTGGGTGGTATTGTTGAGCTAAGGAATTTGCATAGAAAGAAATATTAACATTTACACAAAGTGTCCATATAAAGACAAATATGAGTTTTATTTAGCTTTCCATTTATTGGAAGGGAACTCGTTATTACCCATTTCTTTGAGCACTGACAAATGACTTTCTTTCTTTATATATATATATTGGGCCTCTTGGTATGGTCTTAATCTATGGATTACTCCAGAAAAGATTTTATGATGGAAGATATGTAGAATTCACATGTTATATAGGTTCCAACATGATATACATAGTTACATTTATTAGTATTGACAATTCATATTAGTTTGATTGTATTAGGTGCTGTGTATATTAGTTTTACCTTGTACCTAGCTTAGGTAACTTGTATATAGCAGTTGCAGTGTTTTAGTAATACTTGTAGCCCTAGATTAATAGAATTGAATCAGTTTTTCCCTCCAATCTCTCTTTTCCCTCCCTTCTCTTCTCTCAGGTCTGTGTATCATTTCACAATTAGTCATTAATTTTTCAGCTTCTTTCCTGGATTATATTGATGTATCATTACATGTTTAAACTGGAAGCAGAGACTGAAGAATTTTGTTGATTTTCAAATTTAAATACACGAGAAAATGTAAATGATGCAATACTCATATATTTAACAGCTAAGGACCACCATTAAGAAGAGCACTGCTATTTTTGACAAGGAGAAAGCACAGGAGCGATTGTCAAAACTATCTGGTGGTGTTGCTGTATTCAAGGTAAGCATTCTTTATCTTACTGAATTTATGCATTTGTTTGTAATTTGAGGCTTCATTGCAAATCTTCAACTTCTTTCAGGTTGGAGGAGCTAGCGAGGTAGAGGTTGGAGAAAGGAAAGATAGGGTTACAGATGCTTTAAATGCCACAAGGGCAGCAGTTGAAGAGGGAATTGTTCCAGGCAAGTTGATGTTTTCAGTATCAAAGTTCAAATACATTTTGTTATCCAAGAGATAGTTACAATGTTCTTGTGTTTTCTAGGTGGTGGCATTGCTCTCTTGTATGCCACCAAAGCTCTGGGGAATATCCAAACGGCAAATGAAGACCAGAAGAGAGGGGTTCAAATTATTGAGAATGCTCTAAAGGTTCCAATTTTGGAATTTCCAGGTCACATGCTCTGAAGTGTTATCTGCACTCTTATATTACCTTAATGTTGAATATTGTTTTGCAGGCACCTACTTTCACTATTGTTTCAAATGCTGGCGATGATGGTGCTTTGGTTGTTGGCAAGCTTTTGGAGCAAGATGACCTTAATTTGGGTTATGATGCTGCTAAGGGTTTGTTGTTCTGGATACTGTTTTATAATCCCCTCATCCTCATAATTCTGTTATATGGAACTCAACTTTGACCAAGCTGAATCTTGTGAATCAGATAAACACTTAAAACCTGTTTGTTGCCTGGATCAAGAGATGGCTCATGACCGTTCAAATTTTCCAGTCCAGATTTGATCTTGGTTCAATGAATCCTCGCATAACTTATCTGAACAATTACAAAAACAAATATTTTTTTCATGCTCTGTTCAATTGGGATTTGGCTTTTTTCTGATCATAGTATTAGCCTTTACAAAAGCAAATGATTTTTCTGATCACTAGTATTGGCTTTAAGCTGCGTAGACTTAGCTTTGTGGTTGAAATAGGAAAATATTCTCTTTAGTTGATCTAGGCTTGGCAAATGGTGCTGCCATGTCTGTTGGGATGACTTCCCAAGATTTTGAACTAGAGTTGCATCATCAACCGTTGACTATTTTCTGTTTTAGTTCAAATGACAGATACTCTGTAGCAAACTGAGCTTGTAAAGTAAATATTTTGCTTTAAGTATGCTGCGTTTATGCATGGTTGTTGTATTGAACCAGGTCGTTATGTTAACATGGTAGCAGCTGGAATTATGGATCCGTTGAAAGTAGTTAGAACAGCCTTGGTAGATGCTGCCAGGTGATCATAGTATTACACTTGTGTGCATCTCTATTCAATCTTCCCAAACTCATAGACCAAAACTGGTGTTGGTTTGCAGTGTGTCAATGTTATTGACAACAACGGAGGCTACTGTCGTGGACCTTCAAGGAGAGAAGAACCCACTTGCAAACCGCATGCCTAACTTGGATGACATGGGTTACTGATTCGGTTGACACGAACTTTGAAGTTTTGACATTGTTAAGATGCTATGCTAGCAATGCTCGACTTGTATCGTTTCGGGAACATGTATCATTCCTCCCTAGAGCTGTCGAACTTCTCGACCCAAGAGCTAACAGGTTTACAACTTCTACAAGAACAGTTACAGTAGCTCTTAGGTAACGTACAGTTTTGTTATTTGCTAGATTTATCCTTCTAATTATAATCCTATTCCATTCAAGGGCAGACACTGCTCATCGTTGATCTCTTTCTGGTTGATTCATGCCTTCAAATGAGACCCAAAAATGGGATGATAGATGTGATCGTCAATTCCAGTTAATGTTTGGAGGAAAATGCATTGGGGATGATTCCTGCCCATTGTTCCTGTTTGCTCTCTTTCCTCAAGTGAAGGGAAAACAAGATCTTCTATTGCAATTAGGCTTCCTTTTTGGCTACTGCTACTGTTTTAACAGTACAGTACTCTATTGCAATTAGAATTAGGAGGGGTCTATTTGTCTACTTGGCTCATTTGTTATTGTGTCGTGCTTTCTTATGATGTGTTATATAAAAACACTGTTGATAAAAATAGCGTTTAGTAAGTCAGGAGGTATATAAAATGATTAAAAAAGACATTAGTATATTAAATAGATAGTTTATATTAAATTGTTTATAAATTCAAAGTACTTGTTATAAAATATTATGTTTTAAATGTTTAATAAATAGGTAGTATATTATTTAGATAGTTTATAAAATGATTAAAAAAGATATTAGTATATTAAATAGATATTTTTTTATATATTTTTAAATGTTTAATAAAAATAAATTATTATGTTTTAAAAACACTACAAAATTAAATGTGTCTTATCTGCCTTTTCATCTTTAAGGATACTTTACATTTGTTTATTGAGATTTTTTTTAAATGTACATAATGTTTTTGACCCAGATTTTTAAAATAATTAAAAAGGTGATAAGAGTAGCTTTTTCGCTTTTGAAAATATATATATATTTCTTAAGAGGGTTTTCACTCTTATCTCTTATAATAATTTAGTTATATCTCAATCATATGAATTACAAATTTTATGGGATAAGACAAAGTAATTAATGTTTAAATATTAATTAAATTTTTATATAAAAAAACACATATAAATTTCGTAAGAGATGTAATTATACACTTAAACAACAATCGAGAGATTTTTTTTTTTTTTTTGTGTAAATACATATATATATATAATTGTTAGATTCAATTATTTTTTTTCGATCCCTTTTATCTTAGAAAAGAATTAGCATTTATTAGGTCAAAATAAATTTTCAATGTAAGACATTAAAAGTACTATTTGGTCCATGAAATTTTAGCTGCAACTCGCAAGTTGTTCGATGAAAGTACCAGCAGAGTTTGAATAATCCTTGACACCTCCATGCTTCATGCTGCTTTCTCAAGGCGTCTGATTTCAGTCCCGCTCCATCTCTCTCTCCCCAAACCCTCTTACCCTTCGATTTTCCAGCGTTCGATCTTGAAGTCGCTCCACTGGGAGACCCACAACGAACTTCCCGATTTCCTCGATCGCCTCCTTCGACAATGCACTACTATTCTGCAATGCCAACAACTTCACGCCCAAGTTTTTGTTACTGGTTCTTGCCGCTGGGCGTTCTTGGCTGCGAGGATTGTTTCCACCTACGCTGGTTTCGGGTTTCTTGATGATGCCCGCAAAGCATTTGCAGCCACCCCAGTTGAATGCTATTGGAACCTGCTTTTGTGGAACTCAATCTTGAGAGCTAATGCAGCATATCAAGAATATGATGAGCTTCTCAGACTTTATCTTCGGATGCTAAAGCTTGGGGTTGGAGTTGATGGTTTCACGCTCCCGTTGGCTACGAGGGCCTGTGCTTCGTTCGGCGATTCTAGGTTGTGCAAGAGTGTTCATGGTCATGTTGTGCAGATGGGTTTTCAGTATCATCTTCATGTTGTGAATGAGTTGTTGGGTATGTATGGAAAGCTCGGGGAAACGGGGGATGCCCGCAGAGTGTTTGATAGAATGCCTGTGAGAAGCCATATTTCGTGGAACACCATGGTTTCGGGATATGCACTTAATTATGACTGTGATGGCGCTTTTGAAATGTTTCGTCGGATGGAATTGGAAGGTTTGGAGCCAAACTTAGTGACTTGGACGTCATTGTTGTCTAGTCATGCCCGGTGTGGGCGTCACGAAGAAACGTTACGTTTGTATGGCGTGATGAGAAAGAAAGGAAATGGCACCACCGCTGAAGCCCTTGCTGTTGTCATATCTGTTTGTGCTGATTTGGGTGCACTTGGTAAGGGTGAGGTAATCCATGGACATGTTACAAAGGGTGGTTTTGAGAAGTACTTATTTGTCAAAAACTCTCTTATATCCATGTATGGTAAACATGGAGCGGTTACAGATGCTGAAAAGCTGTTTATGGAAATAGAATTGAAGAACGTAGTGAGTTGGAATGCTTTGATATCGTCCTATGCAGATTCTGGGTTATGTGACGAGGCTTTCTCATTGTTTTCACATATGGAAAACTCAAATGAGTATCCAGTGGTGAGACCTAATGTAATAAGCTGGAGTGCTGTTATTGATGGATTTGCTTCTAAGGGACGCGGGGAGGAGTCCTTGGGACTCTTCCGGCGTATGCAACTGGCCAAAGTACGGGCAAACTCCATTACAATTTCCAGTGTTTTATCAGTTTGTGCAGAATTATCAGGCCTTGGTCTTGGCAGGGAAATCCATGGCCATGTAATTAAAGCCATGATGGACGGGAACGTTTTAGTGGGGAATGGCTTGATTAACATGTACGCTAAATGTGGGAGTCTCAAAGAAGCACATTTGTTGTTTGAGAAGCTTGATGGTAGAGATGTAATTTCATGGAACACAATGATTGCAGGGTATGGAATGCACGGACTTGGTAACGATGCTCTAGAAACTTTTAAGCGAATGGTTAAAGCTGGATATAAACCAGATGCTGTTACTTTTGTTGCTGTTCTTTCTGCATGTAGCCATGCTGGGCTTGTTAATGAGGGTCGTGAGCTTTTTGATCAAATGATAAGAGAGTTTAGAGTGGAACCCCAAGTGGAGCACTATGCTTGCATTGTCGATCTTCTTGGCCGGGCTGGGTTCTTTCAAGAGGCAAGTAACACAATGAGAAGCATGCCAATGGAACCCAATGTTTATGTCTGGGGAGCTCTTCTGAACGCTTGTAGGATATATAAAAATTCAGATGCCGCAGAACAAATTGCTTCTCAGATCCTTGGTCTTGACTTGGAGACAACTGGGAGCTACATGCTGCTCTCTAATATTTATGCTGCACATGGAAGATGGGAGGATTCTGCAAGAGTTAGAATCTCTACTAAGGTGAAGGGTTTAAATAAGATCCCTGGGCAGAGTTGGATTGAGGTTAAGAATAAACCGCATATGTTCTTAGCAGGGAATACCATGCAAACAGGGATGGAGAAAGTTCATCATATGCTGAAGGTTTTGGGCCTCCAGATGGAGATTGAAGGCTATATTCCTGACAGGAGCTTTGTTCCGCAATATGTAGGTGAAGAATTATATGCCTGATGAAGCTGTGATGCACATCTGGAAGCCTCCATCTAGAAACCTCTATCTAGAAACATCAAATTGCACATGGTGGATAAAAGCACTAGAAAGATAAAGAAATTAAACTGGAGCCACGATCAAAGGCGGTGATTTGTGATGTAGGTGAGCACAATGACTTCCAATTCCTGTAAATAGGAATGGCTCTTTCAATTGGAGGAAGCAACAAAATCCCAAACTCCAGTGCTCTGCTCTGCTCCAACCAAGCAACTCCTGGTTCTCCTACTTTGCCTCATCTACTGAAAAGGACTCTCTGCTATATATAAACCTTTTGCACTCTTCTCCTCCATTAGTAAAATACTACTTTGAGAATATCATTTCCTCATTTCCATTTCAACAAGTGGTATCAGAACAACATGGTTCCATCATAAATTGGGCATAGGTCCATCCCCCAAACATTACTAAAATCCCATTCTATCGTTCCATATTACTCTAAAGATTCCTTCATCATGGCAGAATTTATTCAGTAATCTTCTGTCACTGTCCCAATTTTCTCGAGGGAAAATTATGATTTTTAGAGTATAAAAATGAAGACAATTTTGGGCTCCCAAGATTTGTGGGACAATGTACAAGATGGTTTTTTTTTTTTTTTTCAATTTGCTCCGGAGGATACTTCAACTCTTATTGTAGCTCAAAAAACAGAGTTGAAGGATTCACAAAATCTATTTATCTTGCAACAAACCTTTGTTAAATGCTGATGCAAAATGTTAACGTTGTTAAATAAGTCTTCTACTCACGTGTAGAAATTGGAGCAGTTGCAGTTCCTAGTACTTAGGATTTAGTTGTTATTTATCCCATATTTTTAATTTATGGCATATTGGGTGGATGTTTTTGTTTGTCTATTTAAATGTGTTGTTAGAAATGCCTTGAATAGATCAAAATATTAATTGAAGTTATTGCCTTTATTAAATTTCGCTTCGTACTTTTTTGCTTTGTATTATTTCTCTGATTCGTATTTTCTCTCTTCTTCAACGATGTTTGCTCTTCTCCTTTCCAACATTTGTTATATTGAAGTTAGGTTTCGATTAAAAAAACTAACGTTATTGTGTGGTAAGTTATAGCTTCTAGAGTGGAGGTAAAGGTTTTTGTTTTCATCATGTCTATTGGAGAGAGTCCAAGTGTAACGTCCCATTCTTTCAAAGCGTGTGTTAACTTGAGATTTTAGGAATATATATATATATATATATTTAAATATTCACTCAACATAAATTAAATTTTGATAATTTTGATCTATTTTTTCAACGTATCAACTTAAAGGAATAAGGTAAAAAGGGTAATATCATCACATCAATGCAAGTAATATCAAAATCTCAATGATAGATAATTGTAATTTCTTTATTTATAATATAGAATTCGTATCATTGTTTAATATGTGACATTTCAAAACAAAGTATATAGAGACTTATATTTCAATAACAATTACTAACATCTCGATCATAAGCAAAATATATGCTAAAGATTATTAACGAAAACAATGGCTACATCTCGAAAACCTTATTTCATTTGGCGCCGTTGCTTTCACCTGGAACGTTTGAATATTTTAAGGATAAAATTCAAATTAGATAGTGAATAATTTAAGCGAGAGTTCAAAAATATTTTTAGGAATATATGCAAGACCATGAAACAAGCCGATATATCTTGACATGTCTCAGTCTAAGAGAATCCCACACAATATTTAACCATAACCGAGGAAAATGCAATCTCTCTAAATGCAACACAACTATATTGACACATTAGCATAAGATAATCCTGCTTAAGAGGGACAATCTCAACGCATGAACCTAGGTATCACCCCACTATCATGTCAGACATTATGCTTCTATATCAAAAGCATTCTGAATCTCAACACTATCCCCGAAATCAACGTTCACATCGACAATAATGTTATTTCTCAAATGAATCTGGGGTGGTGTCCACTTTTAGCCCCGCCATTTGAATACCATAGGGTGTTGTCCGTCTCAACCTCATCCCAAGTGGGTCACATAACATTAATCCTTGGCATGCATCCCGAATGCTATCACTTAAGTGCCACAACACAAGTTGACAACCCACATCCCATATGGATAACACACAAACATGCCAATATCACTATCACATACCATGCATAATTTAAAACCAACATTTCCATGCACATAATTTAAATCACAAAATTCAATGCACATGTAACTAACCACTTTAGATGAACCATCCATATGAAAATAATCTATCACATGTCAAATCATTTACATGAAACAAAATCAAGTTTCGAGAAACAACTCACGATGAACCAAGTTATAAAGGCGAACACTCACCTTAACTATAATTCAAAATACCTTGATTCTTGTGTCAACCTCAATTTTTGTGTCAGTTCTCAATAATCGTACTAATGCTTAATCTCGAGCTTTAACAATCCCTAGATATCATATTTATTCAAAATAATATCAACATCTATTTTTCATAATTTTCTTATATTTTCTCATCTTCTTTTTATTTTTTTCCTAAAAAATTCCAAAATAAATACTTCAAGGTTTTTTTTTTTTTCAAATTTTTCTCCACCATAATTTATAAAATATGTTTCTAAAAAATAATAAAAAATTTCAAAAATTACCTACGCGCCCTACGCGTGATCTGAGAGTAGAACATGCGCCTATCATCTTCAACCTCTTGCTAATCACCGACGATGCTCCGATAACCTATCTTTTGCAATACTTTGTAGCCCATTTCAAGTCGGTCCTGATGGTACCAACCTTAGTCCAAAAACACCACTAGAGGTGCCACAAATTGACTAAAATTAGTCTGACTTGGCGACATTCTCGAAATTCTAGCCATCTTCGAACACCACTCAATTGACCTTGAAGATCTCTAAAATTTTTCAGAAATGATTCTCACTCACTCAAAAACAAAATCCCATATCCACGACCTCCGATTCACTCTCAAACCCAGCAATTTGAAGTTTAATTCTTGGTGTATTGGGCCACTTTAAACCCTCTATTTATACTTAATTTTTGGTCCAAAACGAGCCATGCCTAGTTTAATCTAAGCCTTTAATGCCTGATACAACCTTAGGTAGCCTCAAATCACTAAGATGTACCTCGAACACCTGTCCCCCGATTTTTCGGCAAGTCTCGACCATACCCCATCTTACTGACATCAAATCATGGCCATCCTTGACCTATACCCTGCCCCATTCGACTCTTCATGCCCTAAAGCCCATGCTGGGCTTTGAGGCGACCTTTTTCGATGGTAGTCGAAGGTGGCCATGGCCATTTTTATAAATGTTGCACTTTGACCTCTGTTGATTCTAAATTTCATTTTGGCCCTTATTCGAAGCCCTTGAGTTATCCAATAATTCCAATAATACCTATAAGTTCTAAACCCTTCATCTCACCTCCAAAGATTTAGAAAAACCATCATTTCAACCTCCTTAAGCCAAAATTGATAAATTACACTTAGGCCCGAATATACGAAAGATCTTGTTTTGACCGCAAATCCTTTTGTTTTTTCTCGAAACCACTTAAGGGTTGCTTCTTATGCTAAATATGAACCTATTCAGGGTTTCGTTGACTTCTCAAAAGTCCCTTACAATCATTCAATTTTTTCAGGCCAAATCATAGTTGAACCGAAATTGTCTTTGATCCAATTTCTTTTGACGTCATAAATCTTGTCTCGAGACGCTCGTCACTGACATACCCTCTTCTTTAGACATCTAAGCTCCTGGGTAATCCCTGCAGTTGATTAGGTCACCTATTCAGGGTATTTTGATATCCTATTTTTCACGAATTTTCATATTTAAATCAAAATGCTTATTTACAAAATTTTTGGGTGTTACACCTAGACTGCTAAGGAGTCTTATTGAGAGAATAAATGTGGGACTAAAAATAATTAGGTACTGATAAGTAGAGATAAGGAGGATTTGGAGACTCAAGGGATAATGAAAACAAGAGTCTAGATAAGTCCCTAAAATTTAGGAGAATTTGTAGGAGTAGGCTATGTATCTAATCTAATCTAATCTTTATCAAACTTAAATTTATGTTGTATTTTATCTCTTAATTGTTAGGTATAGATTGCATAGCAATTTGTATAAGAGTGAGATTCATGAGTAATCAAGTAAGAGTTTGATTTTTCACAAACTCATTTTGATTCTTGGGTTCCCTGTCTAAGGGACCTAACTTTGTTTAATGTCTAATGGTATGGATACTCTAAACCTTTCTCAATCGTTGGTGCCAATCTTCAATGGAGATAATTATGCTTTTTGGAGCATTAAGATGAAAACGTTGTTCATTTTTGAAGAGCTATGAGATCTTGTAGAAATTGGGTGTAGAGAATCTAACAAAGTTGAGAAGGCGACAAAGTTGAAAGAGTTTTAGAAGAAAGACACAAAGGTGTTGCTCGTATTGCAACAAGTAGCGATAGACTCAATCTTTCCTTGGATTACGAATGTGGTGACATCGAAGAAAAGCTTGGACCATTCTATGTCAAGAGTTCTATGGAGATAACAAGGTAACCATTGTGAAACTCCAAACTCTTCATAGAGAATTTGAGAACCTGCAGATGGAAAGTAGTGAGTCGGTTCAAGATTATTTTGGTAGAGTTTGCTATTGTAAATTAAATGAAAACTTATGGGGAGACAATTAAGGATCAGACAATTATAGAGAAGGTTTTGAGGAGTTGCCTTCTAAGTTTGATTATGTTTTTATTGCTATTGAGGAGTTAAAGGATCTTGCTAAGTATTCTCTCAATGAGCTAATGGGTTCACTCTTAGCACATGAAGAGAGGATGAACATGCTTGCATAGTATAACATAGAGCAAGCTTTTCAGACGAATATGGAGATCTCTAGTGAAAAGAGAAATATTGACAATGGTTTTGCAGGCAGAGATAGATGTGGCTACTGTGGTTGCAATAGAGGTTGTGGAAGATCAGATTCAAGCCACTAAGAAACTAAGAGTCGTGACAAAGGCAATCAAAAGTTGAACCGCAATGATAAGTAGTGCTACTTTTGCAAGAAGATGGGTGATTAATGGTTAATTTTGTAAAAATTTTGTTATAATTATACCCTTCTTTTGATCTTAAAAATGGTTTAAATTAGATATTAATATATATTTTATGGTTATATGCAAGTTTAAATTGAAAAATGAATGAAATGAAATTTTAAAGTAAAATTTAATAATAATAATAATAATAAATAAAATTATATATAATACATATACATCATTATATGCATGCATGTAATATATATATATATAATATAATCTAATATATATATATATGTGCCATGTGTAATACATATATATAATATATAATTTATTAATAACATTAAATTATTTTTTTTAGGCATGAAGAATTCAAGCTCATGAAGACTTAAAGTCCATGAAGAATTCAAGCCCATGAAGACTTAAAGTCCATGAAGAAATCAAACCCATGAAGAAATCAAGCCCATGAAGAATTCAAACCCATGAAGAATTAAGGCCCAATTTGAGCAACCCATGGAAGATATTATTTGGAGAAGGCCCAAGGATTATTTTTAATCCTAATGAAGATTAAAAAACTAATTTATAGAAATCTATTTTTATTTTTTATGTGAGAGCTTTATTAGGTGTGTTTTTTAGCTAAAATCTATTTAACTATTAGGTGGATATTATAGCTAAAATCCATTTAACTTTATGAGTGCTTTATTAGGTATGTATTTTAGCTAAAATCCATTTAATATTAGGTGTGTATTATAGCTAAAATCCATTTAACTTTAAGTGTGTGAGTGCCCATTAGATATAATTATGTCTAATTAAATAATTGAAATTGTGTGGTTTGTATTGCAGCTTGTGGCCTATAAATAGCTCACTTGATTGCATTTGTAAGTGTGATTATTATTTTTGAATCAAAGTTTAGTTGTTTCCTTATAATTCTTTCTTTGAGAATTGTTCTTGTTCTTTCCTCTTTTTTTTAATATTCTCTCTTGTGATCTTACTTCCTTCCTTTCTTCTTTTAAATTCTTATGTCATTTATTATTACTTTATTATTCACCGCCTAAATGGCCGGTTAATTTGTGCCTTTAAATTTCTGTAATTTTAATTCTTGTCATTTAATTATCCACCGCCTAAATGGCCGGTTAGTTTATGCCTTTAAATTTCTGCAATTTTAATTCTTGTCATGTAATTATCCACCGCCTAAATAGCCGGTTAGTTTATGCCTTTAAATTTCTTGTCATTTAAATTCTGTTATTTAAATTACGTCGTTTAAATTCATGTCAATTAACTTTTAAATGGAAATGAGTAGCTAAATCTAATCTTGGGTTAAGGCAAGGACAGTGTCCAACGCCAATGATTCCCAAAGAAAGCTGCGCTTTAAATAAGTAACATTAATTTAAATTTCAGTATGAGTGTGTATTAATTATTGAAAAATCACTAGGTTTGGATTGGAGCGTAAGCCTAACTTAGAGCTTTCATGCCATGTATGAGAGTTACTAGAACTGGAAACGCTATCATACCCAAACCCGGATGATTAATTTAGTTGTTTTGTGTATTAATTGCAATTGGATTTATGGTGGTTGCTTAAATTAGAATCCCGCATATCATGTATGGGATTTCTTAACCTAGAACTATCATCATCTCTAATTGCATTTAATAACAAACCCTCATATCTGAAATTAAATTAATGTTGCTAATCTTTTATGCTAAAATTTGGGAATCAACGGGTTGGTACTGAAATTGTCTTAACTCAAGTACTATCCAATTTTATATTCTCACTTAAAGTATTTATTTCAATTACTGCCTTAATTTATTTTCTAGTATCTGTTGTTTAAAAAACCATAAAAAACCTTGTTGCCAATTTGTCCAAATGCGTGTGTGCTTGTGTGACATTCTTTTTATTTTGCCATAAATAAATCTCTCAGTGGACGACCTGGACTCATTCAGAAAATATAAATTTAAGTTTGGACTACAACTGCACTCGTACACTGACGAGTATAAACCTCTCACCTAAATAAAGAAAAAAATATAAAATTTTTATTGTGTTTTGTTTTTGTGTTTTAATTGCAGGGTGGGAGTGCAGTCAATGGGGCACATTAAGGTGAACTGTTGGAGAAAGGCTAAGTAACAAGCAAATTTTATTTAAGAAAAAGAAGATAGGGTAACTTGTTTCTTACTTGTATGAATCCAAAGGTGAGTAACTGTGATTTTTGGTTTCTGGATAATGGATGTAGTAATCACATGATAGGTATTAGAAATATTTCTTGGAGTATTGATGAAATAATGAAGTTGCAAGTTTGTCTTGAAAATGACAAACAAGTGCAAATTGAAGGCAAGGGAACAATAGTGGTAAGAACCAAGTCAGGTATTGAAAGATTGATTCATGATGTTTATTACATCCTTAGCTTAGCACATAATTTACTCAATGTGGGTCAATTGGTACAAAAGAGTTATTAAGTTGTATTTCATTATGGTGTGTGTGAAAAATCTGATATGCCTTTTGTTAAAATTCCCATGGCTGAAAATAAGATGTTCCTTTTTGAGGTTTCATGTTTGGATGATTTTGCAATTGTTGCTAGTGTTAAAGATGGCTCATGGTTGTGGCATTTAAGATATGGGCACTTGCATTTTAATGGGTTAAAGTTATTGAGCTAGAAAATATGGTTCATGGTTTGCCTTCTATTACCTTTGTTGATGATGTTTATGAAGGATCTGTTTATGGGAAACAACATAGACCATCATTTTCGGTTGCAAAAGCATGGAGAGCAAATGAGCCTTTGGAATTGTTGCATGCAAATATTGTGGGCTAATTAATACCCTATCCTTGAATAAGAGTAGATACTTTTTGTTGTTTACTGATGATGTTACTTGGATGAGTTGGGTGTTTTTCCTTGTTTAGAAATCAGAAGCTCTTGAAAAATTTCTAGAATTCAAGACCTTTGCAGAAAAAAAAATGTGGTCATTGATTAAAAATTCTTTGAACTGATAGATGAGGAGAAATTTTATCTGATGAATTTACCCTATTTTGCAAGCAAAATGGGATCAAGAAACAACTACTGTGAGAGGAACTTTGGAATAGAATGGAGTCGCTGAAAGAAAGAATCGAACAGTAGTAGAGATGGCAGGGAATATGTTGAATGAGAAGAAGCTTTCAAATGATTTTTGAGCTGAAACAGTTGTTGCATCGGTTTACCTTCTCAACATCTCTCCAATGAAGGCAGTGCATGATATGACTCCTTATGAAGCTTGGTGGAACTGCAAGCCCAATGAAAGTGCCTAAAAGATTTTTGGTTGCATTGCTTATGCCATGCTAGCTCCTACTGATCGTACAAAGATGGACAAGAAGAGTGAGAAATGCATTTTTGTTAGGCATAGTGATGAGATAAAAAGGGGATCCATTGTATAATCTTGTTACTAAGAAGCTAATCATTCATGGAGAAGTTATTTTTGATGAGAACATCTTTTGGGAGTGGAATGCAGAAAAACTCTAGAATATTTCATATGAAAAAAAGAGTCAAATGGGTCACAAGAAAAAGATAACGAAGTAACATAACAAGATCCACCTACACCTAGTCCTCCAAGGTTGTCAGCACAGGCCTTTCCAACTCCTCAACCTTTAAGAATGACTACTAGGAACATTTTTGGGGCTTTTCCAAGGAAGGAAAAACCTTGAGAAGAAGTTTAAGACTTTTAACACGTTTGCTCTTTTAGTAACAAAACCCATGAGTTTTGATGAAGCATATGGAAAAGATGAATGTGAAAATTCCATAAAGAAGGAGATGACTTCCATTGAGAAAAACAACACTTGGAAGCTAGTAGATAGGCCACAAGGAAAAGATGCAATTGGTGTAAAGTGGATCTACAAGGTGAAGTACAATGCAGATGAAAGTGTGCAAAAGTGTAAGGCAAGGTTAATGGCCAAATGATATGTGCAAAACTATGATAAAGACTTTTTGTAACCTTTTCTCTTATTGTTAGATTTGAGACTAGCATTGATAACTCATATGAAATGGAACGTTTTTTAGTTTAATGTAAAATTTGCCTTTCTGAATGGTTATTTGGAAGATAATATTTATATTGAGCAACCACAAGGGTTTGTTGTTGAAGGAGAAGAAGATAAGGTGTAGAAGCTTAAGAAGACCCTTTATGGGCTCAAGCAAGCACCACGAGCATGGTATGGTAGGCTTGATTCATTGTTGAACGATAATGGTTTTCATTGTAGTAGTAGTGAGCTCACTTTGTATGTGAAGGAGAAAGGTAATGATATTCTCATTGTTTGTATTTATGTGGATGACATTATCTTTTCTAATTCTTCTGAAATTCTTACTAGAGAATTCAAGAAGGGCATGACTGATGAATTTGAAATGTAAGATTTGGTGTTGTTGCATTATTTTCTTGGATTATAAATTTGCCAAACTGATGGTATTTTTATTTCACAAGAAAAATATGTTCTGGATTTGTTAAAAAATTTTAACATGCAGGATTGTAAGACGTTTTCTACTCCTATGAACACAAGTGAGACGTTGACAATGGATGATGGAATTTCAAGGGGCAATGAGAAGTATTTCATGAATTTGGTTGGTGGGTTAATGTATTTGACTTGCACTTATCCGGATATCATGTTTTTCATCAGTTTAGTGTCAAGGTTCATGCATAATCCCTCCTTGCATCATCTTGGAGCAACCAAATGAATTCTTCACTACATTCGAGCTACAAACAATTTTGGGATTTGGTACAAGGCAGTTCCTAACTTTAAATTGCTTGGTTTTATTGATAATGATTGGGTAAGTCTTGTAGATGACAAAAAGAGCATAAGCAACTTCATTTTCAGTCTTGGTTTGAGAGTGGTGTCATGGAACTCAAAGAAGCAAGCAAGCACAACATTTTCATCTTTAGAAGTTGAGTACATTGATGCTACATTGGCTGCTTGTCAAGCAATTTGGATGCGAAGAATAATAGAGGATTTGCACCAAGTTAAAGGAAAGGCAATGGAGATTTTTTGTGACAACAAAACAAAAATTTCAATGACTAAGAATCTAGTGTTTTATGGAAGAACAAAGCATATTGAGCTTCGTCATCATTTTATTCGAGATGTTGTCGTTGAAGGATTGATTGTGATGAAGTATTGCTCAAAAAATGATCAAGTTGTTGATGCCCTTACTAAGGGATTTAGCTATCCCAAGTTTGTGAAGTTTAGATGCTCACTTGGAGTTGTCGATTTTGCATCAAGGGGGGATGTTAGGTGCTGATGCAAAATGTTAACGTTGTTGAATAAGTCTTCCACTCATGTGTATTACTTGTAAAAGATGGAGCAATTGCGATTCTTAATATTTAGGATTTAGTTGTTATCATCTTATGTTTTTTATTTATGGCTTGGTGGGTGGAGGTGAGGCCTTGATCTCAATACGTGGATGCTTCCACTTTGTTCTTGTTTGTCTATTTAAATGTATTGTTCGAAATTTTTTAAATAAATAAGATTATTAATTGAAGTTGTTGCCTTTATCAAAATTCACTTCGTATTTTCTCTCTTCTTCAACGTTGTCTTCTCTTCTTTCCAACAGCCTTGCCAGAGGCAAGTTTTCCAAGAACAATGGGAGCAACTAGTGCTAGAGAGACATGGGATATATAGTAGGAGGAGCTCCAAGGGAATGACAAGGTACGCATTGTGAAACTTCAAACTTTAAGACAAGGTTGAACTACTTATAATGAAAGAACCTGAGATCGCAAAAAATTACTATTCTAGAGGAGTTCCAAGGAAATGACAAAGTATGCTTGATTCTTTATTATCTCAATGTTGTATGAATCTATGCAACATCCCAACTTCGATCAATGTTATATTATGCTGCACTTTTTTGGTCTTGTTAGACTTTGCAATATACCAAAAGTACTAGTTGTTAGAGCTAAATAACAACATGGGACATATTACTTCTGATGCTTATAAGCCACACCAATAAGCACCATTGTGATCTCCATTTTCCACAGTTACATGCTCGATACTATAGACTTCTCAGAGTATCTCCTTGGTGACTTTCCATGGACAATGTGTCTCTACTCATCTCATGAGGCCACGCCTCCAACCTTTCAGTAAGATATATTGCTACTCTTCTTCCATTTACGGGTGGAATTCATCAACGTGGAATGCTAATTTTGTCTAAACAGTTTTGCAGCAGTTGAAAGTCATAGAAGAAATTTATAGTTACTTGCATGAACAATGAAGAATGGGAATTATTGAAAAACAAATGAGATTTGGATGAAAGGAAGAGAAGATTGTGAGGACTGATAAAAGACCTGGATGTGTACAATATTATGTTCGTATATGAACAAAATTATTGATTTGGACGTGGATAGAGATGATTAGAGAGCTAAAATTTATATAGTCAACCCCACCTAGTGGAAGTAAGGCTTGCAAGAAAAAGACTCATGGTACGTACTAACTTATAATGTAAGAATATTATTTCTCAATTGGTTCTTGTGGAGCCATTACTAAACCTTCAAATTGTTCTCATAGTTTGAGATTGTATGCTCTTGATCACACAAGAACTAAACATTCCCTGCAAAATGAAGGATAACTATGCACAGGTTATATAATGTTTGGCACTAAGAAGACACTACTTCCATATTGTCTATCCTATTTGTGCTCAATTTGATGACAACAATTAAAGAGTGAGTCCACAGGGGTTTAGTTAGTTGTACATTGTCGTAGAATTTAAGGTTTATATACATAAACAAACAAATATATGTTAGCTACATCAATTAATTAATTGTGAGTCCACAGAGGTTTAACTAGCTATTACATTTACTTAAGTGTAAACAAACTGAGTGCAGGAGTACTTGTGTGTAGATCATGAGAGTCATTGTTGATATCATCTTTCAATGACATTAAGGTTGCTATCTCATCTTTTAGCCTTGCCCTTTCCTCTTTTGATATTGCCTCGTCACTACATTTAACATTAAATTAAACTTCATCTTAGGGAAGATGAGGGTTAGAAGTGTACTCATGATTTGTAAGTGTTGATAGGGTGGTTAAATAAGAATACCCATTTGGCCATTTGTGATTGAAATAATAGAGTTTGGTTTAGGGTTTGTATTTATTAATTTATGAATCTAAAAGAAAGAACGAAAGACATTAGAAAGAATTAAGAAGAAAATAAGAGAATCGAAGAATCTTTGTTCAATAGCATCATCGTCATGGTAGAAGGAGAGCTTTAGCCTGTTGTCGGCTATGTCGAGAAGGTTGGGCTTGAAATCTTTGTCATCCCCACAGTCCACCTTTAGAAACCCGTGTTGCTTCTCTTGTATGCAAGATGGCGCCGTGTCCTGCATGGCTTATGCAGTTATCTCCTGGAAATCGTTATTCTTCTGCAAGAAAAATTCCTCATCCTCCTCCTCTTCCTGGGTTGTCAGTGGCAGAGCTATGTTCTCATACCTGATCGTCCTGTCATACTAGCTCAAGTTCTCTACCCTAGAATTGGGCAAAGAGGCTTGCTGGGAGTGGCTGCACTCTCACCCTGCAATTAAAATACAAAACAAAACATAATAAAAATTTTATATTTTTTCCTTTATTTTAGTGAGAGGTTTATATTCATCAGTGTACGAGTGCAGTTGTAGTCCAAATTTAAATTTATATTTTCTGGATGAGTCTAGGTCGTCCACTAAGAGATTTATTTATGACAAAAGAAAAAGAATGTCACACACGCACACGAATTTGGATGAAATGACAACAAGATTTTTTTATGAATTTTTTTAGATAACAGATATAAGGAAATAAAGCAAGACAAAAGTTGAAATAAACACTATATGTGATGATATGAAATTGGATAGCATTTGAGTTAAGACAATTTCAGCACCAACCCGTTGATTCCCAAATTTTAGCATAGAAGATTAACAACATTACTTTAATTTCAGATATGAGGGTTTGTTATTAAATGCAATTAGAGATAATGATACTTCTAGTTTAAGCAATCCCCATACATGATATACAAGATTTTAATTTAAGCAACTACCATAAATTCAATTGTAATTAATACACAAAACAACTAAATTAATCATCCAGATTTGGGTATGATAGCGTTTTCAGTTCTAGTAACTCCCATACATGGCATGGAAGCTCTAAGTTAGGCTTACGCTCCAATCCAATCTAGTAATTTTTCAATAATTAATACACACTCATACTGAAAATTAAATTAATGTCACTCATTTAAAGCGCAGCTTTCTTTGGGAATCATTGGCATTGGACATTGTTCTTGCTTTAACCCAAGATTGAATTTAGCTACTTATCTCTATTTAAAAGTTAATTGGCAGGAATTTAAATGGTGTAATTTAAATAACATAATTTAAATAATAGGAATTAAAATAGCATAAATTAATTAACTGGCTATTTAGGCGGTGGATAATAAAATGATAAGAATTAAAATTACAGAAATTTAAAGGCAGAAATTAACCGGTGAATAATAAAGTAACAATAAATGTCATAAGAATTCAAGATAAGAAAAAAAGAAAGTAAGATCACAAGAGAAAATAAGAGAAAACAAAAGCAATTCTCAAATAGAGAATTCTAAAAAAACAACTAAGATTTGATTCAAGAATAATAATCACCCTTACAAATACAATCAAGTAAGTTATTTATAGCCCACAAGATGCAATACAAACCACACAATTTCAATTATTCAATTAGACATAATTATATTTAACGGGCACTCACACACTTAAAGTTAAATAGATTTTAGCTATAATACACACCTAATATTAAATAGATTTTAGCTAAAATACACACATAATAAAGCACTCATAAAGTTAAATGAATTTTAACTATAATATACACCTAATAGTTAAATGAATTTTAGCTAAAAAACACATTTAATAAAGCACTCATAAAATAAATATTTAAAAATAAAAAAATAAAAAAAAATAAATTTCTACAATTGAGTTTTTGGTCTTCATTAGGATTAAAAAAAATGCTTGGGCTTTTTTCAAATGATGTCTTCCATGAGCTTGCTCAAGTTGGGCCTTAATTCTTCATGGTTTTAATTCCTCATGAGTTTTAATTCTTCATTCTTTAATTCAATTTGAATCTCCAACCCCACATTCTTCATGCCTACAAACAAGCAATTGAGTGTTATTAAATTATATATTATGTATATATTTATATGGTATATTATATACTTATATATTATATAGATGCTCCATGCATGCACTCTATTGAGTATATGTATTATGTTATAATATATATATATATATTACACATAACTATTCAATTAAACTAATTTAAAATCAAAACAAGGGTTATAATTGTAACAAAATTTTACAAAATTAACCACTAATCAGGGAGGAGGCGATGCAGTAGAGGACAAGCTAGTGGAAGACGAGGTCAAGCTCAAGGTGGTTGAGCTCGATCTGGCGTTGGAGGTCACAGATGATGTGGCAGTAGCCGCCGATGGGGTTGGTTGCGCGGATGTCGAATTGGAAAATGATGGTCCTCATGGCCTTGTTCTTTTTCGACAGGGTGAGGTTACAAATGATCTTGGTGATGTTGCTGACACCGAAGAGCTCGTGAACGTTAAGGAACTGGGACTGGCGGTCGTAGGGGAAGTAGGGGGTGAGGATGCAGTCAGGATAGCACTTGCGGCGTTGGAATTTACAGGCGGCGCATGCCTAAGTGCGATTAGGCCTGGTGGTGGTGGTGGACCTTATTGTTATTATGGTTAAGTTTTTTGGATGAGATATCTCAGCTGAGTTTCCAACGGAGGGGTTGAGATATGAGAGATGAAGCTTTGTTTTCTGGTTGCTGCTTCTTCTCTCAATCCCCCATTACTTTTCTCCTAGGAATGGGAGGTGGAGAGAGATCATTGGAGTCCATCATGACCATGTATATACATATATAATCAAACATCACCATTCACAAATCAAAGTGAGACAACTCTACCCAGAGACAGATTGAGGAGAAGGGGAGTCGAGTTGAGTTGGGTTGGCTAAACTAAATTTAGCTTCTTTATTTTGGGCACGAGAGAGAGAGAGAGAGAGAGAGAGAGAGAGAGACTTAATGTAGAGTTTCTTGATTTGGGTTAAAAATAGTAATAACAAAATAAAAATTGGTACAATGTTAATTTGTATTTAAAGAAACAAAGTAAATTACCCTCGTCCACTAGATTTAACTAAATTACAATGTTTACATGTATATTTTAAAAAATTACACTAATCTTATATCTACAAATTGAACAACAAAGTGTAAATTGTATATATCCATTAACATGCCATGAAAAGCATTCATCTTTTTTTATTTTTTTTATTTTGTAAAATTACGAGGTATTGTAATGAAGAGAAATGTTCTCCTATCCACGCCGAGTTTGCCCAAAGCGAGAATGCAGGGGAGGTGTGTAAGAGGGGAAGGGGAAGGGGGATGGAGCCCACACCCCTATCTGATTTTGCTCCTATAAGGCAAATGTTATGTTACTCGACACGAGTAGCATAACAATTTCGTTGTAATGAATTATGAAGAATTGCGAAGAATTCCTTAATTGACACATCATCATTGGATTTTATTCCATGCTTTCATGCAAATATATACTATTGGATTATTGTTTTATGGTAGAATATAAAAAAAATAAGGTCAAATATATATTTTTGCTCATTTACTTTTACGTTTTTTTTGGTGTGATTATTTGAATTTTTATTTGTTTTGATTATATTTCTGAATCTGATTTTCAAGTCAATTTAACGCTTGTACCTTGACCTTCTCGCCGACTATGTCGAGAAGGTTGGGCTTGAAATCTTTGTCATCTTCACAGTCCACTTTTAGAAACCCTTGCTGCTTCTTTTGCATGCAAGAAGATGTCATATCCTGCATGGCCCATGTAGATATCTCCTGAAAATTGTTATTCTCCTATAAGAAAAATTCCTCGTCCTCGTCTTCCCCATTGGTCAACGACAATGCGATAGAGGATGAGTTAGTGGAAGACGAGGTCGAGCTCAAGGTAGTCGAGTTGGATCTAGCGTTGGAGGTCGCGGATGATACAAGAGCAACCGCCGATGGGGTCGACTAGAAGATGATGGTCTTCATGGCCTCGTCATTCTCTGGCCGGGTGAGGTTGCGGATGATCTTGGTGATGTTGTTGAAAAAGAAGAGCTTATGGGCGTTGAGGAGGTAGGACTATCAATCCTAGGGGAAGTAGGGGCGAGGATGCAGTCGGGATAGCACTTGTGGCGCTGGTATTTACAGATGGTGCATGCCTGGGCACCATTAGCCCTAGTGGTGGTGGTGGAGGAGGATGATGTGGAGCTCATTGTTATTATGGTTAAGTTTTTGGGGTGAGATATCTTGGCTGAGTTTCTGGTGGATGGGCTGAGATATGAGAAATGAAGCTTTGTTTTTTAGTTGTTGCTTTTTGTCTTGATCCTCCTTTGCTTTTCTCTCGGGAATGGGAGGTGGAGAAAGATCGTCGGAGTCCATCATGGCCATACATATATACATATTTATATACATATGTAATCAAACATTGCCATTCACAAATCAAAGCGAGGCAACTTTACCCAAAGACATATTCGAGAGAAGAGGAATCGGGTTGAGTTGGGTTGGCTGAACTAAATTTAGCTTCTTTATTTTGGACACAAGAGAGAGAGAGAGAGAGAGAGAGAGAGAGACTTAATTTAGAGTTTCTTAATTTGGGTTAAAAATAGTAATAACAAAATAAAAATGGGTACAATATTAATTTATATTTAAAGAAACATAGTAAATTACCCTCATCTACTAGGTTTAACTAAATTACAATGTTTACACGTATATTTTTAAAAATTACTCTAATCTTATATCTACAAAATGAACGACAAAGATATAAATTGTATATATCCACTAACAAGCCATGATAAACATTGCATTTATTTATTTTTTTGGGGGTAAAATTACAAGGTATTGTAATGAAGAGAAATGTTCTCCTATCCATGTTAGGTTTGCCCAATGCGAGAATGCATGAGAGGCGTGTAAAAGGGGAAGGGGGAGAGGGATGGGGCCCAAACCCCCCTCTAATTTTGCCCGTGTTGGGCAAACGTTATGTTGCTCGACACGAATAACATAACAATTTCGTTATAATAAATCATGAAGAATTACGAAGAATTACTTAATTGACACATCATCATTGGTTTTTATTATGTTCTTTCATGCAAATATATACTATTAGATTATTGTTTTATGGTAGAATATAAAAAAATTAAGGTCAAATATATATTTTTGCTCCTTTACTTTTACGTTTTATTTTTGTGATTATTTGAATTTTTTGTTGTTTGGATTATATTTCTAAATCTAATTTTTAAGTTAATTTAACGCTTATATTTTGACTTTCTCACCGCCTTTGTCAAGAAGGTTGGGCTTGAAATTTTCGTCATCCCCACAGTCCACCTTCAAAAGCCCTTGCTACTTCTCTTGCATGGAAGATGATGCTGTGTCTTGCATGGCTCATGCAACTATATATTGGAAACCGTTATTCTCCTGGAAGAAAAATTCCTCATCCTCTTCCTCCCCCTTGGCCCTCGGCGACAAAGCCATGTTTCATAGTTGATCGCCCCGTCATGCTCGCTCAAGTTCTCTACCCCAGAATTAGGCAAAGAGGTTTGTTGGGCAACGGCGACGCGACAGAGGGCGAGCTGGTAGAGGACAGGGTCAAGCTCAAGGTGGTTGAGCTCGATCTGGCGTTGGAGGTCACGGATGATGCAGTAGAAGCCGCTGACGGGATTGGCTGTGCGAATGTTAGATTAAAAGATGATAGTCCTCATGGCTTTATCCTTTTTCGGTGGGGTGAGGTTGCGAATGATCTTGGACATGTTGCTGACACCGAAAAGCTTGTGGGCGTTGAGGAACTGGGACTAGTGGTCGTGGGGAAAGTAAGGGGTAATGATGCAGTCGGGATAGCACTTGCGGCGCTGGTGTTTACAGGTGGTGCATGCCTGGGTGCCATTAGCCTTGGTGGTGGTGGTGGTGGAGGAGGAGGTGGTGGACCTTATTGTTATTATGGTTAAGTTTTTGGGGTGAGATATCTCGATTGAGTTTCCAACAGATATGAGAGATGAAGCTTTGTTTTCTGGTTGCTGTTTCTTCTCTTGTTTTTCTCCCAGGAATGGGAGGTGGAGAGAGATTATCAGAGTCTATCATGTCCATTCATATAAATATATAATCAAACATCGCCATTCACAAATCAAAGCGAAACAACTCTAGCCAAAGACAAATTCAAGAGAAAGGGAATCGAGTTGAGTTGGGTTGGCTGAACTAAATTTAGCTTCTTTATTTTGGGCACGAGAGAGAGAGAGTTTTAATTTAGAGTTTCTTAATTTGGGTTAAAAATAGTAATAACAAATAAAATGGGTACAATGTTAATTTGTATTTAAAGAAACAGAGTAAATTACCTTCATCCACTAGGTTTAACTAAATTACAATGTTTACATGTATATTTTAAAAAATTACACTAATCTTATATCTACAAATTAGACGACTAAGATGTATATTGTAATTTATTACACTAATCTTATATCTACACAAGCATTGCTTTTTTTTTTTTTGTGTAAAATTACGAGGTATTGTAATGAAGAGAAATGTTCTCCTATTCGCATCGGGTTTGCCCAACGTGAGAATGCATGGGAGATGTGTAGAAGGGGATGGGGCCTACGCCCCCCTCTGATTTTGCTTGTGTCAGGCAAACGTTATGTTGCCCGCGAGTAACATAATAATTTCGTTGTAATAAATTATGAAGAATAGTGAAGAATTCCTTAATTGACACATCATCATTGGATTTTATTCCATGCTTTCATGCAAATATATACTATTGGATTATTGTCTTATGGACGAATATAAAAAATTAAAGTCAAATATATATTTTTGCTCCTTTACTTCTACGTTTTTTTTTTTTTTTTGTTGTATTTATTTGAATTTTTTGTTGTTTTGATTATATTTCTGAACCTGATTTTCATGTCAATTTAAACGCTTGTACTTTGACCTTCTCATCGGCTATGTCGAGAAGGTTGGGCTCGAAATCTTCGTCATCCCCACAGTCTACCTTCAGAAACCCTTGTTGCTTCTCCTGTATGCAAGACGACGCCGTGTCCTGCATAGCCCATGCAGCTATCTCCTGGAAACTGTTATTCTCCTGCAAGAAAAATTCCTCGTTGTCCTCCTCCTCCCTCTCAATTGTCAGTGGCAGAGCCATGTTTTCATAACTGATCGCTCCGTCATACCCGCTCAAGTTTTCCACCTCAGAATTGGGCAAAGAGGCTTGCTGGGCGGCAGCGGCGCGACAAAGGGCGAGCTGGTGGAGGATGAGGTCGAGCTCAAGGTGGCCGAGCTTGATCTGGCGTTGGAGGTCGCGGATGATGCGACAGCAGCCGCCGACGGGGTCGGCTGCACGAACGTCGGACTGGAAGATGATGGTCCTCATGGCCTCGTCCTTCTCCGGCGGGGTAAGGTTGCGGATGATCTTGGTGATGTTGCTGACACCGAAGAGCTTGTGGGCGTTGAGGAACTGGGATTGGCGGTCATGGGGGAAGTAGGGGGCGAGGATGCAGTCAGGATAGCACTTGCGGCGTTGGTATTTACAAGCGGCGCATGCCTGGGTGCCATTGGCCCTGGTGGTGGTGGAGGAGGAAGAGGTGGTGGACCTCATTGTTATTATGGTTAAGTTTTTGGGGTGAGATATCTCGGCTGAGTTTCCTGCGGAGGGGCTGAGATATGAGAGATGAAGCTTTGTTTTCTGGTTGCTGTTTCTTCTCTCGATCCCCCCTTGCTTTTCTCCCAGGAATGAGAGGTAGAGAGAGATTGTCGGAGTCCATTATGACCATGCACATACATATATATATACATATATATTCGAACATTGTCATTCACAAATCAAAGCAAGACAACTCTACCTAGAGACAAATTCAAGAGAAGCGGAATCGGGTTAAGTTGGGTTGGTTGAACTAAATTTAGCTTCTTTATTTTGGGCTAGAGAGAGAAAGAGAGACTTAATTTAGAGTTTTTTTAATTTGGGTTATAAATAGTAAGAACAAAATAAAAATGGGTACAATATTAATTTGTATATAAATAAATAGAGTAAATTACCCCCATCCACTAGGTTTAACTAAATTACAATAATTACATATATATTTTAAAAAATTATACTAATCTTATATCAACAAATTGGACAACAAAAATGTAAATTATATATATCCACTAACATGCTATGAAAAGCATTGCTTTATTTTATTTTTTTGGTAAAATTATGAGGTATTGTAATGAGGAGAAATGTCCTCCTATTTGTGTTGGGTTGGCCCAACGCGAGAATGCAAGAGAGGTGTGTAAGAGTGGAAGAGGGATAAGGATAGGGCCCATGCCCCCCTCTGATTTTGCCTGTGTTGGGCAAACATTATGTTGTCCGATGTGAATAACTTAATAATTTCGTTGAAATGAATTATGAAGAATTGTGAAGAATTCCTTAATTAACACATCAATATTAGATTTTTTTCCATGCTTTCATACAAATATATACTATTGAATTATTGTTTTATGGCAAAATATAAAAAAATTAAGATCAAATATATATTTTTTCTCCTTTACTTTTACGTTTTTTTGTGTGATTATATTTCTGAATCTGATTTTCAAGTCAATTTAACACATGTACTTTGACTTTTTTTTTCTTGTAGTAACCCAAACTTTTTATTATTTTAATTACATTATTAAACCTACATTTTCGAGTCAATTTAAGTTCTATACTTTCGTATATAAGAAAAAAAAAGATAAAGTGAGATAATAGAATACACGTCACTCTCTTCTCACGTCAAAGTATAAGGGTTAAATTGATTAAAAAATACAAGTCTATGGATATAATTGAAACAATGTAATTAAAACAGTAAAAAGTTTAAATTATTAAAAAAAAAGAATAATACAAGTCAATGGGCCAAAAATTAATGTTATACAACTATGCACATATCATGCCATGCATAATACTATAATACAATAAATCTTTACCTAAAAATGTTACGTAAATATAACTCTCAGAAGAATGCTCATTTGTTATATTTTCAATAGATTATTAAAATGAGATTATATCTTTTACTTGTTGCATAGCAATCCTGTTACAAGTAGGGTTGCAATTGAGTCAACTCGAGTTGAGCTTCGCTAAGCTCAGCAGCTCGGCTCGACAAATTTGAGACTAGGCTTGAGCTTGAGTCAAGCTTGGAAACTCGACTCGAGCTCGAGCTTGAATAATATTGTCCGAGTCCAACTTGAGCTTGAATTGACGAGCCGAGGTTGCTAAAAGAAGAGGCGGCAAAGAGGGAAGACATGTGTGGTGACGGTGAGAAATGGTAAAGAGAGAAGGTGCAGTTGTTGGTGATGATGGTAGGCGAAGGCCCTGCAGCGACAAGCTTCATAAAAGGCAGCGACGAGAGGTGGTAAAGAGGATGGCAGTGAGAAGTGGTGGAGAGAGTGATGACGAGAGGCTTCAGAGAGGCAACGACTTTCTTCTTCTTTGAGAGGTGGTGAGAGACTGATGCAACGACAACAAGATGGATTGCCGAAGAAGAAAGGCAACAAGAATAGAAGGCAAGGGAAAAAGAGAGGAGAGAAAGGGAGAGGAAAAGGGTTTTTGGGGAAAGAGATGAGCAGAAGATGGGTTTTTTGGGGTGCAAAAGAGAGAAAAAGTGATTATATAATATATATGTAATAATATATATATGTATGTTAAATAATATATTTATAAAAAATATATATATAATATATTATATATATTATTATATTTAATCACAAATTTCTAATAAGACATGTCACGAATCTTTAATCGAACTAGCTCGCGAGCTAACGAGCCGAGCTTTACTAAGCTCAAACTCAACTTGTTTATAAATCGAATTTCAAAGTTAGACTCAAACTTGATTCGTTTACCTTAATGAACGAACTCGAATGAGTTTTTTTTGAGCCAAAAATCGAGTCGGCTCATTTGCAACCATAGTTACAAGACATGGGAACAATTCATTTAGGCATTTTAGCAAACACTTGGTAGACCTATCATACTATTACCACTGCCAGGCATTTGTCAAGCAAAACCTAAACCTACCATCTTATACTTAGTTAAGAGACGAACTCACATATTCCATTTTCCTTCCCATTCACTTTCTTCTTCAATTCATATGTAACAATCATCATCTCCCTTCACATAATAAACTCAACAAGTAGAGGAGAAAGGCTAGTAGATATTTAGCCAGCAAGCTCACAGTTTTTAAGGGCAATATCATCAAAACTAGGGTTTATTTTCTCATCAAAGAAAAAAAAGAGTAGGGTTATTCATATGGTATCCGTTTACTTGGTAATCATAATGACTACGCAATGAGATTACATGTTGGGATTATCTGAATTTTGATCTACATCTTGGATTTGAAGCAGCTTCATATACAGAATCCACTGAACCTTCCCAAATCGCATAGTCTTCCCCAAAGGTAACCAGGTCCATCAGCTGATTTGAATTTGTTAATCTGGGCATCCACATGAAATTATTTAACATTGAGACGAAGACAGATGAATTACTGAGAAGAAATATCATTAGCATAAAGTTTTGTCAATCAAAGTTGGGCTGCTAAATGATATTAGCAACATGCTGTTTTCGAAGCAAATAATGCGTTTTGAAATTCGAAATACAAGCTCCAGGAGTAGCAGCTTCCCAATTATCCACGATTATGAAACAAGTGGCTTGCTGTGACAATATGACCTATGGGAAAGCTGTTGAAAAATATCTTGAACAATAATAGTAAGATTACCAGCTATCAGAATGAGAATCACCATCCACTATGCTCATTCTCTATATATTTATTTTATTCTTTTTGTTCAAACACTAGAAATGAGGTTGAATAAACCTTTCCTAGGCCAGCCCTCTGGACAAGGTCCCATCGTCATGAAGGGTTCTTACATCAAGCATAGCAGCTTTACCCAGCATGCAGTAACATTGTGTCATAGCCCAAGGGTATAATTGTAATGGGTATAATTGTAATGGCCGGTATAAGGGTAGTTGGGCATAATTGTAAGGGATAGTATAGTGGCAGAATTGTAATACTTTCTGGTTGCCAATTCAATTGGCGCGCACTTGGGCAGTTGCCTAACTGCCGCGCCCCCACTTGTAAGTCCTATAAATAGAGATAAGCTGAGGATGGGGAACTCATGTGAGGATTATGCCACTGACTTCCTTTCTCTCTCATTCTCATTCACACATCTCTCGTTCTCTCTAAATTCTGCTCCTCTCTTTCCCTCTCAAATTCTTCCCGCCTAATTGTCCCTTCCAGAATTCCGGAAGAAACCTCTTCTACAAGGATCGAGCGTGACATTTGGTATCAGAGCCCGCGACCTGGCAGAGAGGATGGCCGATGGAACGCGAGCGAAGCAGATGGAGGTAAGACTGGATGCGATCGAATTAGGATTGCGACAACACCAGGAACTGGTGGATGATCGGTTGGAGACGCTGGAGTTAGGGATCCGGAATACACAAGAGGAGATCCACAAGAGTCGATCGGAATACACGGCTACTTTGGATCGAGCCATGACTAGATTACGGGAGGAATTCTCAGGTCTCAGCCAACAACTGTCAGCAGCGTTGAGCATGTTTGCTAGGCAGCCGAATGTCAGTTTACCAACGGATTTTCCCCCAAGGACGACAACGGCACCAATACTTACTGCACCGCTGAGTAGGCAGCGACCACAGGAACCCACGGAGGCAGGGGAGAGGGCACAACATAGGGGTCTAGTGGGTAACAATTCCGTTCAGACGGGGCTGAGGATGGAGATTCCGACCTTTGATCGTGATAGATCGAGGTGGTGGATACGCAGATGCGAACGAGTGTTCTATCAACATCGAATTTCAGAAGGTGATAAGGTATGTATGGCTGCCTCCTATCTTGATGATGTAGCGAATGCCTGGTTCCAAAATTGGAGTCGAGGCAGGCTGGACTTGAGTTGGCCAGAGTTTGTTAACCAACTGTGCAGAAGGTTCGGAGAGAAGACCAGATCGGATGTAATTGAGGAGTTTAACAAATTAAAACAGAATGGAACAGTGGAGGAGTACCAAACTAGGTTTGAAGAACTAAGATCCCTGCTATCCCTATCACAACCTTACTTAGACGAGGAATATTTCGTTTCGAGCTTTATAAGTGGTTTGGATGAGTTAATTAGACCAACTGTTAAGATGCTATATCCCACAACTGTGGCACAAGCAGCTGAGCAAGCTAGACTGCAAGAGCTTGCAATGGAAACGTTTGCGAAGAGACATAAGCTGTCGACCAAAAACAGCAGGGAAGATCACATCTATGGGGGATATCACAAGAGTAGTATCTTACAGAGTCCGCGGGGAGGACCTATCAGTAGGGTTCTCCAACCAGCGACTCAACCGAGAAGTCTCACACTGGACCAAAAGAGGCAACTAGGCCTACGCTTCCGTTGCGGCAAAAAGTATGGGCAAGGCCACCAGTGTAAGAAGCTACTGCTTACCATGGAAGGTCAGGAGGAAAACGAGGAGGAGGAAGTGGATATGGATGAAAATGAAGGAATGTCGATGGAAAAAGAGGGAGGTGAGATATCAATGCACGCTTTGCAGGGCCAAGCAGCTGGTAGAGTGGTGAAGGTGACTGGGATGGCCCGGAAGAGAAAGATAGTCGTATTGATAGACAGTGGCAGCACACATAGCTTCCTAGATGAGACCACAGCCCATAACTTATAGTGTAATCTCCAGGAGACTCCACCACTGTCAGTATTAATAGCTGATGGAACCAGAATGGTTAGCCAATTCCGATGTAAGGGCTTCAAATGGTTGATGAGTGGAAGGGAATTCTCAGCTGATATGAGAATCCTCAAGTTGGGAGGATGCCATGTGGTATTGGGGGTAGATTGGATGAAGACGGTGAGCCCCTTGATATTTGATTTCAACACGCTGGAAGTAACCTTTAATTTGGAGGGCCATCAGGTTACCTTACATAGGAGTCAAGAAACAGGGGATTGTAAGGTGGCTTCAGGGAAACGGATCCAAAAATTGCTAGAACAGGGGAGTACTACCGTGGGGCAGTTGCACTCCATTTATACAATGGACGTGGAGACATCATCAGAGGAAGAGCAGGAGCTTGCTGTACCCAGTAACACCACTTCAGCATTGATGGACAGTAAGGTACACCTTCCTTTACCTATCCATAATCTGCTGATGGAATTTGGGGATCTGTTTGCTACTCCCCAAACCTTACCACCCCATAGAATCCTTGACCATTCCATTCACCTAAAACCCAACAGTGAACCAATCAATCTAAAGGCTTACCGGTATTCTCCCATACAAAAAGCTGAAATCGAAAAACTCATAAGAGAGATGTTGTCCCGAAACTTGATCCAACCAAGCCAAAGTCCATATGCATCACCCGTCCTCCTAGTGAAAAAGAAAAATGGAACTTGGAGATTCTGTGTAGATTATAGGCAACTCAATTCACTAACCATCAAGAACCAATTTCCTATACCCATTATCGAAGATCTGCTTGATGAGTTAATAGGCGCTTCCATCTTTTCTAAGCTTGATTTAACCTCCGGCTACCACCAAATCTGTATGAGATCAGCCGATTGTCCTAAGACAGCCTTTAGAACCCACCAAGGGCATTACGAATTCTTGGTAATGCCCTTCGGCCTCACCAACGCGCCCGTAACCTTCCAAGCGTTGATGAACCAAATTTTCGCTCCCTATTTACGCAAATTCATACTGGTCTTTTTTGATGACATCCTCATTTACAGCACCACCTTGGACCAGCATTTAACCCACCTTAAACTAGCATTTCAGATCCTCCGATTCCATCAGCTATATGTGAAGAGGTCTAAATACTCTTTTGCAGAAGGACAGGTTGAATATTTGGGTCACATTATTTCTGGCCGAGGGGTTAGTACTGATCCTCACAAAATTGACGCTATGAAGACCTGGCCCCGACCAAAAACCCTGAAGGAACTAAGGGGATTCCTAGGCCTAACTGGTTATTACCGGCGCTTCATACAAGGCTATGGAATAATCAGTAAACCCCTGACCAATCTACTTAAGAAGAATAACTTTGGGTGGGGACCGGAAGCTGAGAATGCTTTTGAATCCCTGAAAACAGCCATGTCGCAAGCTCCCACACTGGCTCTGCCTGACTTCTCCAAGGAATTTATTTTAGAAACAGATGCATGTGACTCCGGCATAGGGGCCGTGCTGAGCCAAGGCGGGCGTCCAGTGGCCTACCTAAGTCAGGCATTAGCTCCTCGACATCAAGGCCTCAGTATATATGACAAGGAGTTGTTGGTAGTCCTCATGGCAGTCGAAAGGTGGAGATACTACTTGGAGGGCAGGAAATTCACCATCAAGACGGATCACGAGAGCCTCAAATTTTTAGCACAGCAACGGGTACACAACCAGTTACAGAGGAAGGGCATAACCAAACTGATGGGTTTTGATTTTACCATCTTATATCGCAAGGGAAAAGAGAACAAGGCAGCCGATGCTTTGTCCAGAAGAGATGCTCCAGCTGCTTGTCAGGTCATTTCGGCTGTAGTGGCAGATTGGGTGCAAGACATTGCCCATAGTTATGACCAGACCCCCTGGATTAAAGAATTACTTATCCGGCTCTCCGCACAAGCCACTGATGATTCACCCTACCAATTTAAGGGGGGACTATTGAGGTTCCAGAATAGAGTGGTGATTGGGGACGATGAATTGTTGAAGACCAAAATATTACAAAGCCTGCATGACTCTCCTATAGGGGGACATTCTGGGCTCAATGTAACCTACCAGCGGGTGAGGCAACTCTTTTATTGGAAGGGCCTAAAGAAGGATGTCACCAAATTTGTTACAGAATGTACTATTTGCCAAAGGTGCAAACATGAGCAAGTTCCTTATCTTGGCCTCCTTCAACCCTTGAAAATTCCCTCACAGGCCTGGGAACTCATCTCCATGGACTTCATTGAGGGATTACCAAAATCGGAAGGGGCGGACACTCTTTTGGTGGTGGTGGACAAGTTAACGAAATTCAGCTACTTCCTCACCTTGGCCCATCCATTCACAGCCACGGAAGTTGCACGGAAACTAATGGATTCAGTGTTCAAAGTCCATGGGTTGCCTAAGGTAATAATTTCTGATCGAGATAAAGTTTTTACAAGTCAGTTCTGGAAGTCCCTATTTCAGGGATTAGGTACTAAACTTCATCTCTCGTCTGCCTACCATCCAGAAACCGATGGGCAGACTGAAAGAGTCAATCAGTGCCTAGAGACCTATCTTCGATGCTTATGCGTGTCCAAACCCAGGAGCTGGAGTCGTTGGGTAGCCTTAGCCCAATGGTGGTATAACACCAACTACCACACGGCTCACAAGCGAACCCCTTTCGAAGCCTTGTTTGGGTACTTGCCACCCATCATCCCAGCGGTAATGCATTATTCTCCTCAAGAGACATCTGTAGACCAGTACCTAAAGGACAGACAGGACGCTTTGCTCACTATTAAGCAGGAGTTGGTCCTAGCCAGTCAACGGATGAAGCAGCTAGCAGACAAACACCGCACCGAGAGACAGTTTGAGGAAGGCACCGAGGTATACTTAAAGGTGAAGCGATTCCAACAGCACCTTTTCCACAAAGGACCCATCTCTAAACTCAGTCCTAAATTCTATGGACCTTTCAAAATTGTGGCAAGGGTAGGGCCGGTTGCCTATCGTCTTCAGTTATCGGAAGGAGTAGGCCTCCACCCTGTCTTTCATGTTTCCTTATTAAAAAAATCCATAAGCCCGTCTGACAGCTCCAGCACCACACTGCCGACCCCACTGGAACATGTTGAACCCACCGCTAAGCCAGTAGCAGTCTTGGATAAACGGGTGATCTACCAGAACCAAGCTCCCCTGACGCAGGTTTTAGTGCAGTGGTCCCACCTACATCCGGATCATACCTCATGAGAATACCTCCCTGATCTCCTGCAACGTTTCCTGCGAACCACCAGCCTATTGTAATTTTTTGGGGTCAAGAAATATTTTACGGGGCGGGAATTGTCATAGCCCAAGGGTATAATTGTAATGGGTATAATTGTAATGGCCGGTATAAGGGTAGTTGGGCATAATTGTAAGGGATAGTATAGTGGCAGAATTGTAATACTTTCTGGTTGCCAATTCAATTGGCGCACGCTTGGGCAGTTGCCTAACTGCCGCGCCCCCACTTGTAAGTCCTATAAATAGAGATAAGCTGAGGATGGGGAACTCATGTGAGGATTATGCCACTGACTTCCTTTCCCTCTCATTCTCATTCACACATCTCTCGTTCTCTCTAAATTCTGCTCCTCTCTTTCCCTCTCAAATTCTTCCCGCCTAATTGTCTCTTCCAGAATTCCGGAAGAAACCTCTTCTACAAGGATCGAGCGTGACACATTGTTTTCACGTTTCACATCTGTGATGCAACAGATTGAAATCGAACAACCTAATCACTGTGCCCTCCCAATGAAGCACAAACAAGAAGAACAGAAATACATTGAAACTGGACAGTCAAATGATTATTTACTGACGACTGATTGGGTGAAGGGACTAAGAGAGCACATTATTTCTCACTAAAGTTGATATGTTTGGTGACCCTAATATCAATACACCAATGTAAGCAGTGCGATCAAATCAAAAAGTCATCATGCTTGTGTAGATATAGATACTGTTAAAATATTGGCTGAAACATATAGAAATTTGAAAAATAGAAGCTGAATAACAGAGTCTAATTAAAACTTTCCAACATGTAACATGATATCAGTGTTGGGAACTACGTTTCTGATAGTCATTCCAATAATACATACCCCAGTTGAAGAAAATATCCACTACAGCATCAGGCATTTCATAAAACCAGATTGTCATGCATAAGTCAGTCAGGTTAAGACAGGAATATATAACAAAGTATAGCACCATTTCTCATCGAAAATAAGAAAAATTAACATGCTTTGAAGAGCAAGTGCCAGTATATCTTAGAACAGATATTTGAAGCCAATAAAACTTTACAAGGCAATACAAAATTTAATGTTATCAGAACCAGAGTTCCCCTGACATGTCAAGATCTATTAGAACTTAAAGAGAAAAACAGGGAACAGATCCTCAGGTGGCTGTTTCTGGTTTGGTTACGAGATTGGCAGTTACTGTTTCTGAAATAAAGAGCTGAAACAAAGAACGAACAGCTAAACACCCTGCAATTGATTGCCAGGACGCAAAGGGTGATGAGATGTACTTAAGAAAGAAAATCATAGTGCAATCAGCATTTACATTGACAAAAAAAGTCAATATGAGTTGTAAAAATTTGGACAACAAATCAAGAGAAACCACACTTAAACATGCTAATAGCTGCAATTACTAATACAATTTTGAACTGCCAAAGGAACTTCAACTAGGAGACAAAATTATGGAACTTCTGAGAGAATACAATAAATTAAACAATCAGAAATTATTGAAGAACCAAGGTTACACCCAGATTAACACTAGAAAAGAAAAAACAAGAAACCTGGATTTTGAACTTTGGCTAGAAAGGTGGGATTTTAAAATTCAGGAAAGGATGGAACTACTAAGAACCAATAATTAATGGCTATCAAATGATCTATGCTTCACAACTTCATTCACAAAATCTTCTCATTCCTAATCCGTGACATACCATTAAATTTACAGCCAACAAAAAAGATTGATATCTACAGTCCTTTCTATTGGAAAGAAATGGAAATAGGAGGAGGTGTTCTTACCCTATTTAGAATATTGGCATGTGATTATGGCTCGGAGTTGATTAGATCTTCAACCGAGTTTCTATACTTGGCAATGAGATCCCTGGAATCAGACAGTACAGAAGACAAATTTCAGAATGAGAAGACCATATACATGAGAGATAAAACCATGAGTTACATGCCACATACTTCCTTTGGTTCAGCAATTGCTCACTCTCCTCAACCTTGCGCTTCTGCCCCTCAACTGTCTGTAAACAACAACTTTCAGGATGTATGCAAACTATAAATGCTCATCCCATGGGGCATTCCAAAAAGTGTCACAAATACAAAAATGCAACAATAGCTAATCACAATTATCATGCAATGTAATAACAATAATTCCATTCTAAATCATATATAGTAGGATGACTCGTTTTTCAGTTTCCCATTTCCCCAATTTATTGCCAACAAGAAATAAAGCACTAACATCTTATCATCATCAAACAGTTATCGTGATTTCATCCGAGACATTGCAATTCTACATTACAGATATCAGAACAAGACAGTGGGCAATGTAGAGGCAATTACCATTGCTTTTGCATTGATCGATGAAGATATTGTGTGTAGCAGGTGCTGGCATTTCTCAAACTGGTTGCTCAGTTCAGTAACCTTTGAAAAGAACAACAAAAAAACAAAGAAGCAAGTATTTGAGACCAAAAAAGACAAATTGAACATATTTAATTGGTTTACTAGCAGAAATTTTGAAGCAAAATAATTCAAAGTACAAACCAGAGCATCAGAATGTTGATCCCGAGCTCCGTTTTCAATGGCGTCTGCCAAATTCTCCACCAACTGCAACATAATAAGAGATTCAAAACAACTGAAACAGAAAAACAAAAAATAATAAAGAACGCTTAAACAAACCAAAAAAGGAGAATTAGGGTTTCGATGCCACCGTACATGGAGGAGATGAAAGTGAGAAGCGAGGGATTGGTGATGCTGCTGCTGCTGCTGCTGCTGATAACGCTGCTGCTGCTGAGGTTGAAACTGTTGCTGCGACTGAGGCTGATTAAACTGTTGCTGCTGATGAAGAAATTGTTGCTGTTGTTGTTGTTGCTGCTGCTGCTGTTGATGGAACTGTTGTTGTTGCTGATGATATTGCTGCTGCTGCTGCTGCTGCTGTTGTTGGAGGTACAGATGGTCCTGATTGGAGGGCGTCGGAGGGTTACTGTGGACCGGAATGTTCGGGATCATCGTCCAGCTTCCTCCTCCGAATGAGTGATCCATTGCCAATTGCCTTTTCTTTCCGAATTGGATTAAACTCTCACACGATAATGCGATTTCTGATTACCCAAAAGCTTCATGCAGAGAGAGAGGCAGAGAGCGGCGGCGATCGAGAGAGGCAGAGACGATCCCAACTTCACAGAACACAGCCGTCTATTCATGTTCTCAATACTACGTCGTTTCATAGCTGAACGGTGTAAATACGAAACGGCGTCGTTGCGGTCGTCACTGTCCGATCGCACACATTTACGGCTCCTATTTGTAGTTCCGTGACAGAAGGACAAGCGTTCCGCCTCTCTCTCTCTCTTTCCCCAAATTTATATATATATATATATATATAGGCAGAGAGAAGAATTGTTGATTCGGAAGGATTAGGAGTGACTTTCGGTTGACAGATCGAGCTTATCGCGAGGTTTGGTCTCGATTTCCACTGATCTATTTGATAATTGTTGAAGACAATCTGTTGAAATTGCAAAATTGCGGTTTACTTAAGATGTCCCCTTTTTGTTTTTCCCCCCTAAAGCATGATATTTTGGATCTTTATAGAATAGTGGTTTAATGTCTTTTGTTGTCCAATCTGTATGGGGGTTTGATAGGGAGTGTTGAATTATGTGTTCTAGGGTGGTTTTGGAAGAGAAGTGCAATGAACTTTGAATTGCTTTTCTGGCTCTCTCTCTTATAATGGCGAGTTCTTGATTCTACCCAGAAAGGACTTAGCCCGTTGAAGATTTTGATGGTTTCGGTTATCCTACTTTTGTCTGGTTATGATAAAAATGCAATGGAACTTTTTGTTGGGATGGGAAATATGTTTCTGAAAGCGCATTTTGACGGGAGGTGTACCGATAAAACTCAGGGGAAGCATTTCATGAAAGTCTTTCTTGTCCACTAATAGTAGTGCATAAGCGTTCTTTTTTGCTTTCTAGTTGTTGATGGTATGGATATTTTGATTTTAATAAACAAGCTCTGCTGCTCTGTTGTATTGCTTTTGAATAACTTGTAGCCAACCTCGTTTTTGATTCCAAAATTCCTTTAATCTTTTGGTTCTGTTCCTATTCCCATTCCCCTTTTCTTGTATTAAGTGATTAACACTCATGATGAAGAAACTGCCTCTCAAACCATGTATATTCTTTAGAGAGGAAAGACATCCCTTTCCTCATCTATCTACGAGCATGCACAAATGATCAAAAATAAAAAATAAAAAATAAAAACTCAAGAAAAGAAGAGACACAATAATGAGGTGACTTTGACATCAAAAAACTTCTGTAAAGATTCTATGATTTCTCACCTTCTAGATATTCCACGTCACAAAAGGAGGAGTCACTGCCCAAGTCCTCTCCATTGACATTCCTGCATCTGATTCCATTATAAATTTGGCCCTAATTAACAGCTGTGTCAGAAGCAGTGTTGAAGAAAAAGTCATCTAGATGAAGTTTAAAATAGAAATGTTTATGTCAATTAAGCACTTGTAAAGCAGAGGCACCACTATTTAGTTGCAATCTTAAGTTCTCTGTGGGTCTTCTTGTGTAGTTAATGTGCAATATCTCTTCTGTGGAAAGCTCTATTTTAACTCTGCCCCATTATCTACAGAATTACTCTCTACTTTTATTTTTCACCTTAGCCAACTTGTCCTAGATAGCCAAATTAGCCTATAGAGTGGCTCAGTTATCATGTCTTAAGGTTGGCTATCCAGGGTTATACAATCCGTGCAGTTTTTAGGTGCTTCTATGCATTGTAGGGATTATTAATCTGTTAAGGACCTCAAAGTAGCAGGTTCAAGAGAATTGGACGACTGGCTAAACTAAGAATTGAACTGGACTAAACCTTCATTTATTGACTTGACTGATTTTCAGTTTCAACAGATTAAAATATAAGTCATGTATGCATAGTTGTCAAAGGCCACCTGCGGTGAGGCACCATACAGAGGCACTGATGTAGGTTCATGAGGCATGTGCCTCATGCGCAGGCACAAGGCGTGCGCCTCATGCACCTTAATCCCCTGTTTTCTATTCTTTATAGTGTTATGTGATTAACCTTCACTGTTCACAGCTTTTGCTGTTATTCTTCTTCCTCCCCATCATATTTTCTCCTACTTATTCTTCTCCTCCTTTTTCTCACTTAGAGTGTTTTTTTATTTTTTTTGGGTTGTGCTGTTTTGTTTTTCTTTTAAATACAGCTCTATGAAACTAATTTTTTATTTATTTTTATTACATTTAGGTGATTGTGATTTTTTATGTTGGCAGATTATATTTCATTTTACTTGCTTTTCATTTTATGAATTTGTCTAATTGTGTAGAAATTTCAACAATGCTTCTTGTTCATGTTTTAGACTTCTAGTACTTTGTTGAAAGTATTATTAGTTGATATTATAGTGTTAGTTGTTTGTTAGCCGTGATTTTATGAGTTTGCATTTACCTCTATATAGTTATGTTGAAAATAATGGTTTATAAGTATTTATACACAATTTGTTTAAATGTGCACCTCGCATCCATGAGGCACGTGCCTGTGTCTTGCACCTCAGCTTTAAGCACTCTTTGCACTTCAGTGTGCTTTGCACCTCCGATTACTTGGCATGTGTATTGCGTACTTCACTTTTGTCTAGCAACTTGTAGCCTTATGGCCTCTGCAATGTGTAGGAGTATTTTCTTTTCAGCTTCATGTAGGAAGAGATGGAAGGAGTTCAAATGTATTTCATGTTACTAGAGACAAAGTCCACACTTACTGCATTTCTCACCCCTTTATATCTGCCAGATTCAATCATTCATTGATTGATGATTAAAGATGTTGAAAAGGGCATTGAAAAAGAGTCACAACATGCATTAAAATTTATCATTAAAATTTATCTCCCTGTATGTGTATCTATTTGGCCCCTACCTCAATGTCACATACCTAGCTGCTACATTGAATACATTGTAATAATTAGTAGCTATAGTTGTAGCTATTTCGTTGATTAGGAGAGGATTGAGCTTGCTGGCAGCATGTGCGGCAAAGCTAACTGTCTACAAGTGGGTAGGCAAGTTGCTGATTCTAGAAGGGACTTGGGCAACCGTTTTGGCACATGTTCCCCAGTTGAGTAGTATAACTACCCTGCTTCAGCTCAATTGTAATCACTTTTGGATATTTGAATCAGTACTATTTCCCTCTCAAACTCTCTTTTGTTCCCTCTCTCTCTCTCTAACTTTTCCCTCCCAATTCTCGACTCTACCTTCCTTCTTAATTCCTGTGAGTTTCCCTCTTAATTAGAGAGAATTCTCACTGTCAAATTCAGGATCTGACATCTTAGTATCAGAGCAAGTCTCGGGCCGGAGTAACAGAGCAATGGCAGATGGAATGAGGATGAGGCAAATGGAGATGCAATTGCAACAAGTCTTTGCGTTTATGGCGAAGGTCCAAGGTCAGGTGGATACGATAGAGGAGAAGGTTGGGGTGGCAGTAGATCGAAAGTTGGATGCGTTGGCAGAACGGCTCAGGGGAGATATGCGCCTGCAAATCAGGGAGGAGATGTAGGAGGTGAGGAAGCAAGGAAATATGTTGCGCAATCAACTGCAACAGTTTATGTTGATGTTTTCGGGCCAAACTCAAGTGTGAATTTCGCCTGATTTTCCACCGAGAGAAAGATCAGAGCCAATTCTTCTAGAAATTGGTGCTAGCAACCGTCTTGCTGATTCGTCGGGATTGGAAGGAGATCCAGCCATGGAAGGAGACTTCATGCCGAAAAGAAGGCAAGAGGTACCAAATCACTCACATCAGTCTAGATTTCTAGTTCCCAAGCTAGAATTACCGGTGTTTGAGGGAACCAAACCTAGGTGGTGGATGCGGAGGCGCGAGAAGCTATTTGAAATTCATCAAGTGGCTAAGAGGCAGAGGGTGTCACTAGCCTCGGCCTACCTCCATGATGCAGGGGATGTGTGGTTCCAAGGGTGGTCCAGGGTAAGGGAAACTTATAACTGGGAGGATTTCGCACAAGGGCTATGCGAAAGATTTGGTGAGCGATGTAGATGGAATGTGGTGCAAGAATTCAACCGTCTGAGGCAGGAGGGAATGGTGTTGGAATACCAGGCGAAGTTTGAGTAGCTTAAATTCCTAATGCTGAACAAGAACCCCTTCTTAACTGAAGAATATTCCGTGTTAAACTTCATAGGGGGACTAAACAATGAATTGAGGATGGCAGTGCAAGCACTTTGACCAAGGACAATGCAAGAGGCAACAAAAGGGGCCTTCTTACAAGAGATGACATTTGAAGCATTGCTGAAGAAACAGAGAGGACAAAACAGAGGAGTAATGGCAGGAGCAATGCCATATGGGGGAAGGTCTATGGGCAAAGAACTCATGAGGATTGATCCAGGAGCAAGGTATCTCGCGTTACCCCTAGTTTCCCAAAATTTTCAAATAGAGATAAATTGTTGGAACATAGGAGATTGGCAGGGTTGTGTTTCAAACGTGGAGACAAGTATACATTGGGACATCAATGTAAGAAGCAACTATTGTTGCTGGAAGGAGGAGAAGAGGAAGAGGATATGGCAATCATAACTAACGTGCAAGAGGAGGACAATGGGGCAATCTCGCTGCATGCCATCAAAGGAGTGGCTAGCAACAAGATAATCAAGGTAGAGGGTCAAACACAGGAGGGGACCTTGATGGTGCTGATCGATAGTGGGAGTACCTATAACTTCATTGATGAGGGTATATCTAAGAAGATGAATGTCATGAACCTAGGGTTCATAAGCTAAAATTGGTAATTGGAAGGATCTGATTGAATTAAGGTCAAGAGCAAAATGTATGGAGGAAAAATTGAAGAAGAATGGGGGATAAATTAGAGAGAATTGAGGGAGAGCAGAGAGAAATGAGAGGGAGATTTGAGAGAATTCATAGACAGAGAATGAGAGTTTTCAATTATCAATTCAAGCATATTCGCTTCCTACAGCTGAGGCAATATATATATAGCCTCACTTAGCTACCAAACAAAACTCTTTAACCAACTAAGTTACAAGACAAAAAGGGAAAATAATAGAAAAACAACACCCATGTGCTGTAACCGAATTACAAAAACACCCCCTAACTGTAATTGTAACTCAATTACAGCTTTGCCCCTATAATATCCAAGGTCGTGACAATTTCCCCCCCTTGAAATGTTTCTTATCCCCAAGAAACTTATTACCATCTAGCCGTTGCTTCTTTATCCAATGCCCATCTTCACTCAGCAATTTCTTCTTCGCTTTTCCTTTTTCTTATCTTGTTTTTCCCTTGTCTTTTGCCTTCTCTTTTCTTTCTCCTCAGGAGCAACAACATTATGTCTTGCTGCCACACCAATTTCAGCTATTCGCCTCTTCCTTAGTGCCGTTAAAAATGATTCCAAATGTACCGTCAGCCGTACAACCCTATCCTCCAATTCTTCTTGTTACAATGTTACCTTTGCTTTGTCTTATGTGCTCGTGCCAATGACATACATGTGAGATGTTCCAAGCAATGTGTCCGGTGCAATCCTTTGTTCCTTCTATTTAGGCTCCTTATTCTACTGTTTCAAGAGATCAATGGCATCAGGAGTCTCAGTTCTAGTGGCAGTGCTTGAGAAGTTGCCAACTGATTGAGTGCCATCCTCCACTTCCTCCTCCCCAATCTCTTCTTCCATGTACTCCTTAGCCCTCTCCACAGCCAAGACCAAGGGAGCAGTATATTTAAATCCTTCCATATTTTTAGTAGGGGCCTCCTCAAGTGGAAATACTTTTACTTGTTGGTAGCTGGAGTACACCAAGGATTTACTTTCAGCAAGGTTGTCCTTCTTCGACTACTCCACTTTAAGGAATTCCTCCTTGTTAAAACTTCCTTGATAATCATTGAAGTATTCTGCGGGGAAGTTGTAATGATACTTTTTAGTCAGTATCATCGCAAACTCCTGTAGCTTCTCGCAAAACATACGACCAAATCCCTCGCACGTTTCATGGATCCCACTTCTTTTTTCCTTGTCCCCTTGGCTGATCTCCTTCTCAAAATCCTTTCCCCATGTTTGATGTTTCTGGTCAACTGAAAATGCAGCATTTTTCTGCTGCCATTGAGGATTTGATTGTCTGAGGTGGGCAGTAGGACACCCCACTGAAAATGCAGCCTTCTTTGGCTGCCATGGAGGCTCAATTTCAACTGAAAATGAAGAATTTTTCTGTTGCAATTGAGGCTCCTAGGGTCTCCTACATGCACTGCGCCCCTTAGCTGATTTTTCACAATCAGCATACTTTGAAGACCAAGGAGCTATATACGTACTGCTTTTCTTCAAACAAGTTATCCCAAAATTCAAAGCCAAAATTAACCTTTGTTTACCTTACTAGCAGCTTAGGATTTGATTGGAATTACCACCTGAAATTACTGCTTCGTTAATGAAGTCGGATCATAATTACTGCAAAAGAGCGCTGGAATTCACAGCCAAGAATCACCCATCTGAATTCGCCTTCCACAATCCACTCCCAGCTGCTCCAAACTTTGTTGGAATCAGATACCGAAATTGTTGGGCTTCTTAGTCGAGATCTAAGACCTATTCCGCCACCTTTAGAGCCATCAAGAACTGATCGGAGGACTTGCCTAACCTACTTCACCTCCCAATGACAAAAAAGAATTGCCAAACTTCCGTCGAACCAGCTTTGATCACCCTCCAAGCCAATCGGCTAGTGCCACTGTGGGTTCTCTATCGCTGAATCGCTCCTAGGAGCCGCTGAGAATCACCAGCTCTAAATCTTCAACTAAGATTGCTTAATCTTGGACAATTGCGATTGCTTTGGGTTTGCCTGCATCGCCTCGGACTTAGTCCACTTCACACCTGTCACTTTTGACCAACTTCGTCCTCAATTCCGACCCAAAATCGTCGAAAATTTGTTTGGATGTTTAACGCAACTAACACCCAAGAGTGTTGGAATTCAATTGCAACCAAAAACTCGTCGTCTCAGCTATCAGCAGAGAAACAACCTCTAGGTATTGCTGTTATCTATTTCGACAGTCGAAATTCTAGCTTCGAAGCTACCACCTACTTCCCTCTCAATATTCGAACAGGAGGGCCTAGATTCAAAGGCGACAATTGCCTCACCTCAGCAGCCCAGGGAAGTCGCCAACCCAATCACCATCCCCTACTGGCCACGACTCCTATTTCCACGTCTGACCCAATCTCTATCACCTACCAATTTCGAGTCCGACAATGCCTTCCTTGAGCGATTGTGCTGCAACCAACGAAATTCTACAAAATCGAGAATTGATGGTTGTAGTTTCTTCAAAAATTCTCTTGCAAACAACTCTGAGGATGGGAAGGCCTTGCTCGTCTAGGAATTCCAATCAACTGCCCCTAGGAGTCGCCGTATCGCGCCTACTCTAGCTGCCCAATTGCGCCTCCAAAATACGAGCCCAACCGTTAAAAATTTGTCAGAATCACAATCGGATCCGTCTGGCCAAGTCGCCTGCCAATTCTGAATCGTTCGGCCTAGTCTTTTGCAATTTCTAACCAATGCTCACTGAATTCACAACTGAGAGTTACTGCCGGCTTAGCCTTTAAGACTCGATCGAGAATTACTTGCTTGCTCGTATTTGTCGAAATCGCCGAATTCTGCAACTCATCTGCTTCCGCTAAGAGTCGCTTGTGCTTTTAATGACTGTCTTGCTTCGCTTCAAATCTGGCTTGCTTACTTCAAATCTGATCGGACACTATTGATTTTCCAAAATCATAGCCAACGAATGATTGCTCTGATACTAATTGTCATGAACCTAGGGTTCATAACGGGCTGAAATTGGCAATCAGAAGGATCTGATTGAATTAAGGTCAAGAACAGAATGTATAGAGGGAAAACTGAAGAAGAATGGGGGAGAAATTAGAGAGAATTGAGGGAGAGCAGAAGAGAGAAACGAGAGGGAGATTTGAGAGAATTCTTAGACAGAGAATGAGAGTTTTCAATTATCAATTCAAGCATATCCCCTTCCTACAGCTGAGTCAATATATATATAGCCTCACTTAGCTACCAAATAAAATTCTCTAACTAACTAAGCTACACGACAAAAAGAGAAAATAACATAATAACAACACCCATGTGTTGTAACCGAATTACAAAAATACCCCCTAACTGTAATTGTAACTCAATTACAGCTTTACCCCTATAATACCCAAGGTCGTGACAATGAAGTATCCTCTGGCCAACACACAACCATTGTCAATTACGGTGGCCAATGGAGAAAAAGTGGTAAGCAAATCCGCTTGCTTAGGATTTTGCTGGGAAATGCAAGGTGAATTATTTGAAGCTGATATGAGATTATTGAAATTGGGTGGCCGCCATATAGTGCTTGGGGTAGATTAGATGAAGGGAGTAAGTCCAATCAGTTTTGATTTTAATAAGATGGAGGTATCCCTAGGGAACGAAGGAAGGAGGGTAATTCTCTAAGGCAATTTGGAGACGGGATCATGCAAATTGATAAGAGGTAAGAAGCTACACCAACTGTTCTGAAAGAAAATGTCTCAAGTGGCTCACCTCTTTGCCATTGAGGCTAGGGAGATAGGAGTGACCTATGAGGAATCGGAGGAAGATAGCTTAAAATTCAACCACCAGCAGTCTCACAACCAATGACAGGTAACTGAGTTGGCCTTACTTGAGTTATTACTGACTGAATATCAAGACCTATTTGTAAAGCCTAAGTCCTTACCTCCTCAAAGATCCCTAGACCATTCTATACCACTTGTACCTCAAGCTGAACCTGTTAATATATCAGGTCTTACAGATATCCCCCAAAGCTGAAAACAAAAATTGAAAGATTGGTGAAAAACATGTTATCCCAATCTATCATAAGACCCAACCACAACCCATTTGCATCTCCTATCCTCTTGGTAAAAAAGAAAGATGGAACATGACGTTTTTGTATTGATTATAGACAACTAAACGCCATTACCATCAAAGATAAATTTCCCATACCCATTATTGAAGACCTACTCGATGATCTCAAAGATGCCTCTATTTTCTCCAAATTAGACTTAAGATCCGGGTACCATCAAATAAGAATGGACCCAGTAGACATTGCCAAAACCGCTTTTAGAACCCATCATGGCCACTACGAGTTCACTGTTATGCCATTTGGCCTTACTAATGCCCCAACCACTTTTCAAGTCTTGATGAACCAAATATTTGAACCCTATCTCTGAAAATTTGTGCTGGTATTCTTTGATGATATTCTAATATACAATCCTATATTTAACCTTCACATACAGCACCTTAAGACTACATTTAAGGTCTTGCGATTCAACCGGTTGTACCTCAAAAGGTCCAAGTGTGCTTTTTCATAAACTCAGATTGAATACCTAGGGCACGTTATATCTAAGAGGGTGTAGGTATTGATCCTAGCAAAATTGAGGCCATCACAGCTTGGCTGAAGCCCAATAATGTCAGATCATTGCGGGGATTCTTGGAGCTTACAGGATATTACAGAAAGTTTGTAAGGAATTGTGGTCAAATCAACAAGCCATTAACAGAATAGTTGAAGGAGGAAGGGTTTAGGTGGGATCAGAGGGCAGATGAAGATTTGAACTACTCAAGAAGGCCATGAGTGAGGTACCAGTGCTTGGAATGTTTGACTTCAACAAGCCTTTTACATTGAAAACGGATGCAAGTGGGGTGGGAATAGGAGCAGTCCTATCTCAAGAAGGCAGACCTATAGCCTTCCTTGGCTAAGCTTTGAGCCCCAGACACCAAGGGCTCAGCATATACGACAAGGAATTGCTAGCAATATTTATGGCAGTGGATAAGTGGCGACATTACTTGAAAGGGGGCAGGTTCATTATCAAAACGGACCATGAAAGTCTCAAGTTTCTCCTACAATAGAAGTTGCACTCCCACTTATAGAAGAAAAGAATGGCAAAGTTAATGGGGTTGGACTATGTCATTCAATTTAGAAGAGGAAAGGAGAATGTGGCAGCATATGCTTTATCTTGCTGCCAAGAATGAGGGGTGCTAGCTGCTATAACCTCGGTGGTGCCTGATTGGTTATAGGAAGTAACTAATAGTTATAACCAAGGCACATGGGCAAAAGAGCTTCTAGAGCAGCTAAGTATAAATGGGAACTGCAGGCCTGATTATACGTTGTCCAATTGGTTAATGAGATACAAGGGTAGATTGGTGATTGGAGAGAATGAAGCATTAAAGAACCAGATATTGCAATCCCTACATAGCTCCCCACTTGGAGGCCATTTCAGAATTCAAAATACCTATAGAAGAGTTAAGCAAATTTTCTATTGGCCGCAGCTTAAGAAGTTTGTGATGGAGTATGTGATGAACTGTGATATTTGCAGAAGATGCAAACACGAAACGGTGCCCTAACCAGGGTTACTCCACCCTTTGGCCATTCTCGAAAAAGCTTGGACCAATGTTACCATGGATTTCATTGAAGGGTTACCAAAATCAGAAGGAAAGGACTACATCTTAGTGGTGGTCGACATATTTACCAAGTTCAGTCATTTCCTTGGTTTATCCTACCCTTTCACAGCCCAAGAGGTTGCAGGAACGTTTTTGGATAACGTGGTGAAGCTACATGGAGTGCCACAGTCCATTATATCCGACATGGATAGGATATTCACCAGCTTATTTTGGAAGGAGTTAATGAAATCTTTGGGCACTAAGTTACATATGTCAATTGCTTACCATCCTCAAATGGATGGACAGTTTGAACAAGTAAACCAGTGCGAGTCCTATCTAAGGTGCCTCTGTTTCCTAAGGAAAAAAGGGTGACATAAATGGTTAGCTGTGGCCCAATGGTGGTACAATTCATGTAACCACAACTCTATTAACATGACTCCTTTTGAGGCCTTATATGGCTATAAGCCAGCATTATTGCCAGCGGTGGAAGAACCAACAACAATGGCGGCAGTGGAAGCCTACATGCAACAAAGACAAGAAATCTGATAAGAACTCCGATAGAAATCCAAACAACAATCAAATATCAATAGCTATTAATACTTTTCAGCAAGAAAACAAGAACAATCCAGGGCATTCGAGAGGCCCTTACTCTCCTAATCCTTCTATCAAAAAATCAGCTACCCTCTCCCTCTTCTTCTCAGCTATTTATACCTCTCCTCTGCCCCTCTCTAGCCGAATTCCCTTGCACATGCAAGATTATTCTCTCCACATATGGAGTACAAAACTACCCTCTCATACACATGCTGGTTGTAACAACCTGCATATGTTAATTCCCTATTCTAACCTTCATGCATGCTGGTCTTTGGTAGGTCTGGTACATCGGTGGCCTATCATTACTCCCCTCTCGCACTTTCACCTTGTCGTCAAGGTGAAAAGTAGGAAATTGTTGCTGAATCGTAGGGCTCCCAGGTGGTCCAGGACCCACTTGGGCTTGGAGTATGTGAATCTTGTCTTCAATTCGTTGGGCGGTCTTTATGATTTGCGATAGACTCGATGGCCATAACACCCTAACTTCTGCCCTGATTTTTGTCTTCAACCGGTTAACAAAGGTGCCCTCCAGTATGGCCACTGAAACTTCTCCCACCCGGGCCACCAAAGTCTCAAAGAGGAGGCGGTATTCCCGCATGGAGTCATCCTGCCTGGGGGCTAACAGCCTCTCCTCCATTGATCCCTCCTGTGAAGATCGAAATTGTTTACTTAGGTGGATCTTCAGATCCTCCCAATTTCGAACTCCCTTTTGCTGAGTATCCCATTGAAACCACGCCACAGCCCCTACTTGGAAACACAGAGCAACTGACTTGATGACCGACTCGATTTTCTCCTCCTCGGACAGCTGATTGATAGAGAAATATCTTTTGGCTCGGAAAATCTATTCATCCATATTTTTCCCTTCAAAATTCAACATCTCCAGCCATCTTCCCCGCACTTCCGGCCGCCCATTCCCTCCAATTCCACCCTCGAACTTCCTACCCATTTCGATTCCAGGTGATCCCTCGGAATTCTGGGTAAATTCCGAAGGTCTATCTCCCTCCTCCGCTTTGCTCTTCCTCTCCCGTTCTGGATCCTCCCACTTCGTCCTCAAGTATGCAAACTGGTCCAGCATGATTCCTACCTTCCTTTCCATCGATTGCACCTCCCCTCTTCTGGCATCGACTCCCTTCTGCATCCCCTCCATCTTCTCCGTGGTCATCTGCTCCAGCCCGATCGACCTCTACACCCTCATCTCGGCTCGGATGACCGGCTTTAATCCGCTGATAAAGTGGCCCTTGACGGACCCCCACTGTCGAAGCGCAAGGAACCCCTCTTCCACTGTGCCTTCCTGCGCGGGCTTGAACCTATTCCTCAACATCGCCTTGAGCTCCTTCCAGCTCCTCACTCGTCTTTGTCTTTACTCCCACTGGAACCACGACAGAGCCGCTCCTTCAAAGCATAAGGCCGCTGACTCTAACTTCTCCGCATTGGACAACTGGTTCACAATGAAGTAGCGCTCAGCCCTAAAGACCCAACCATCTGGATCATCTCCCTCGAAGATGGGTATTTCTAGACGTCTCCCACAGTACTGCTGCCTTCCGACACCATCGACCCAGTCGCCCCATTCGCCACTTCTTCCTCTAGTTACCGACGTTCCCTCTCGTGACAAGGGGGAACCCGCAGGTTGGTCTTTCTCATCTCGCTTCCCTTTCCTCCCTTTCTCCCGGTCTTCCCGTCTCTCCTCGTTCTTCTTCTCCCATTCCTGCTCTTCCCACCTCGTTCTCATCCAAGCAAATCGTTCTAGTAGGGAAGTAACATTCTTCTCCACTGACTAAACCTTACTTCTCATGGCGTCCAAGCTCAATTGTATGCTATCCAATCTCGTCTCTAAATCTCCAACTCGGTCCGTTAAGTTCACCATTAGGATCGCAGTGCTCTGATACCAAATTGATAAGAACCCGATAAAAATCCAAACAACAATCAAATATCAATAGCTATTAATACTTTTCAGCAAGAAGACAAGAACAATCCAGGGCATTCTTGAGGCCCTTACTCTCCCAAACCTTTTATCAAAAAACCAGCTACTCTCTCCCTCTTCTTCTCAGCTATTTATACCTCTCCTCTACCCCTCTCTAACTGAATTCCCTTGCACATGCAAGATTATTCCCTCCGCATATGGATTACAAAACTACCCCCCCCATACACACATGCTGGTTGTAACAACCTGCATATGTTAATTCCCTATTCTAACCTTCATGCATGCTGGTCTTTGGTAGGTCTGGTACACCGGTGGTCTATCAAAATCCTGAGGCTACTGAAGACAGAATTGACCAAGGCCTAGAACAAGATGAAACAAATGGCGGATAGAAGAAAAAGTGAGAGGGAATTCTCAGAAGCGGAGGAGGTGTACTTGAAACTTAGCCATCAACACCTCAAAGCTCTCTCCCACCAACTGGTATCCAAATTGAGCCCCAAATTCTATGGTCCATTTCCAGTACTGGCAAAAGTAGGGCCAGTGGCCTACCGCCTACAACTACTGGAGAGGGTCCAAATGCATCCGATCTTCCATGTCTCTCTTCTCAAGAAAGGCGTGGGGCCACAAGTCACCAATCCTTCCCTTCCGTCCAATCTCTGTGAAGAAGCAAAGCCAACGGTTCCTATGGCTAATCTTGGATAGGCGTGTCATCTACAAGCAAAGGGCTTCTATCATCCAAGTGTTGGTAAAATGGTCCTCCCTACATTCGGACAACAACACTTGAGAGTACCTCCCAGATTTACTAAAGCAATTTCCAAACACAGCCAGCCTATTGCACATTTCTTAAGGACAAGAAATGTTTGAAGGGGGGGGGAGGGGAGAAGATGTCACGTACCTAGCTGCTACATTGAATACATTATAATAATTAGTAGCTATAGTTGTAGCTATTTCGTTGATTAGGAGAGGATTGAGCTTGCTGGCAGCATGTGCGGCAAAGCTAACTGTCTACAAATGGGTAGGCAAGTTACTGATTCTAGAAGGGACTTGGGCAACCGTTTTGGCGCATGTTCCCCAGCTGAGCAGTATAACTACCCTGCTTTTGCTCAATTGTAATCACTTTTAGATATTTGAATCAATACTATTTCCCTCTCAAACTCTCTTTCATTCTCTCTCTCTCTCTAACTTTTTGTCATAACCCTATGAGTAATAAAAGGGTATTATTGTAATAGGGTATAATAGTTTGTTAGGGATATTCTAGCAATTAGTTAGGTGCACATGGCTGCATGTGCTAGGCTGTTAGGGGACAAATATGCCTATATAAGGCTGATGTAAATGGAGGGGATGGTATGTTGAAAATTATTGAATTGAATATCTAATTCTCTCTCATTTTCTCTCTACCTCTCTCCCTCATTTCTCTCTACATCCTTCCCCCATTTCTGTCCAAATATCCCTCTAAACTTTCTGTTCTTAGTTCTACTCAATCGGATTCTTCCGATTGCCAATCCAGCCTCGTTATGAACCCTAGGTTCACGACACTTTTCCCTCCCAATTCTCGACTCTACCTTCCTTCTTAATTCTTGCGAGTTTCTCTCTTAATTAGAGAGAATTCTCATTGTCAGATTCAGGATCTGACACTCAAATGATAAATTGTTTATGATGTATATAGACAAATGTAGGTAGCCTGTGCACATGAATGCCAAATCAAATCAAGGAGCTATAAAACATTATCTTTGTGTTTCTATGTGATACAAACACAATGGCACTTGTGTGTGTAATTGATGAAAATAGTAGAAACTAGCAAAACCTACAATACCCATTCGAACACCAAAAGACTGAATAGTTAAGGTTTTTTTGTTTTTTTTTTTCTTTTTAAGAAATATGTGTGAAAGAAAATCCCATTGATTTTTCTATAGAGAAAAAGGTGATGTGTGGTATTTTAGCAACCTAGAGAAGCCATTAGTGTACAGGTACTGTTAAACCATAGGTGTCGCAATAAACGACGAGGCACTCTGCGGATTTGGATTTATTTTGGCACATCTTGATAATAGACAGCCCCTTACTAAATCCCAATCTGGACTTCTCCAGCCTGACTAATTCATGACAAGAAATGATGAGAGAACACCAATGTTCCAAAGATACTCTGCACTTTGCAATGGTTTTCCTAGAATCCCATGGTGCAATGCTAGTAAGGTAGCCTGCATTCAGGGCCCTACATGCAGATAAGTGATATGTTGTTGGATGCATGTAAGAAGACGCAGATAAGTGATATGGTCATATGTTATACCATGAGAATTTCTGTATTTTCTGTAACGAATTTTGCTAGAGCAGTCAGTTGAATTTCATTTGATTTCCTGTATTTTGTTTTAAGTGATTGTTGAGGTGGTGTTAATAGCTATAAAGAGCTGATATGGACACAGGTGCTGAAATGTGCATGGAAACAGAAACAGGATATAACGATTTTAAAAAATAAATAAATAAAGATGTGTAAAGGGCAAGAATATGACAAAATTGTTCACAAAAGGGTTAGTGAGGAGACTAAACTGTTGGCAGAATCTGGATATGAACTTTAGTACTAAGGATATGATAGAACAAGAAATGGAGTGAGGATTACCGTGAATAGGACTTTAAAGGATGGGATAGAAAATAGGGGATAGATGTAAGGCCCACAATTTAGGGCCTTCTAATTTTCTTTAAGGAAAGGGTCTGTTCATTTTAGTTATTCACCACTTTGGTAGTAATTTTAAGTAAAATTTGAGAATGAATTTTCATTGAGGGGTAAGAATGTAAAACCCACAGTATTGGGCCTTAATTTTTGCTTTAGAAGAAAAAGTTGGCCCGAGTAGGCAGGCATTCTCCCCTAAAACTCATTAGGGTTTTCTTTGCCCTCATTCAGCCAAAAGAACAATCCCCCTGGACAACAAAATCTCTTCTCTCTCTCCACAATTTTGTTACCACCCTTACTAGCCTCTGTGTGTGCGTGTTTGACATGTTTGTGTTGCTATCATTGTATGCCATTGAGGCAGTGCATTGCTAGTTAATCAGGTAAGTTCAGGGCTCAATTTGTGTTTTGAATGTTCTTTGATCTTGAATTCATTTTTGGTTATGGGGTTTATCATCTCCCTGTTTTGTTGTCTTCTTGGTGTATTCGATTGGGGGTTTTATGTGGGAGTTGTATTTTCCAATCTCTTCTTCTATCCTCTTCTCAGTTCCTTCTATATCATTGGGTGTTGTCGATCTGTGGAAGTAGATTTGATAGGTTGAACCAAGGATAGAGAGTCTAATTCAAACACGTCTTCGTCCATTTCTGGCTTTGCTAACTAATTTCCAATTTAGTGATTGAAAAATTTGTTTTCTTTTCAACGAAACCCAACCTCACTTTGTCGATGAACCTGAAAGAATACAATAATCAACCTGTCCCATAGAATTGAAAAAAAAAAAAACTTCTCAAACCATTGAGCCAAACCCCCCAAATGAATTACTTTGGACCTTAAAACCCCAATTTTTGCATTAATTGATTGTGCTGGAATGCAGAAACCAAATTAGCATTTTTCCACTTGATTGTGAATTGAACGCAACTGCATAAGCCAGGCCCCAATTGGAGCTTGGGCAATTTTCAGTTCAGTTGAAACATTATTTATGAGAATTAAAGCGTATTGATTAGCGCCCCCCCCCCCCCCCCCCCCCCCAAAAAAAAAGAAGAGATTTATTCTGTATCTTACATACCTCATTCATAACTCAATCCAATTAAAAGACCCATTTCAATTTTAAGCCTTATTTCGCTGAACTTTTGGTTGGTAATCAACCACGATTATTTTGAAACCTACATTAAGTATAAACTGGCTAATTATTAAATTAGCATGAATATCATCTAATCTGATATTTTAAGTTACATAGATTAGGATTATAGTTACAAATTGAAAAGCTAGGGGTTGATGTAGAAATTTTGAGTTAATTTAGTGGTTAGTAATATTTTAATTTTAGGTTCGAATGACATATACCTATTTTTGATTATTTTTGGTGATACAGGCCATCCCACGTGGGACCTGGTTGATCAATATTATTCCATTAGCATTCTGAGCCGGTAGACTGTATAATGATAATATTGTTGCATTCATTGTTTACTATAAATATTATATTTAAATATTCTTGCAGATTCAATTTATAAAACTATATTGGCATCTCATCATTAAAAATTCACAAAATTGGGGAAATAAGAATTCGTTTTAATTGATAATTGATAAACTTGATCATTTTGTCCATTGAATTTATAATTGATGACGATTGATTAGTTAGATGTGATAGCATCATTGTTGGATTCAAGGATTGACCATTCTATTAATGTAGAAAATATAATAGTTATTTCTTTATGCATGGCATTGGTCAATTGTCACACATCCATTGTGTCCAATCCATTGATACACATCCATCAGATGTCCAAAACTGAAAATCACAATAAAAAATTAAGACATGCTATTTGGCATGGTCAACACGTATATTGAAATGTCTTGAGTAGTTTCCTTTTTAAGTACATGTCGAACACAAGTATTGATACCTAATATGATGAAGTGTCCCTGCCTTTTAAGTGGATGACATATACCTTGACTTTCTTTGTTGGGTAATACTTCCAATTGGACCGAGAGACTTATCCATTGACTGTTAGGTGGACAGTCATGAAAATGCAGCAATGCTTTTTATGCTTTCAGGTGTAAAAACATTGCTTATTTTCATGCTTGTGCTCATATAAAACATTTTTGGGGCAGTCAAGAAAAAATGTTTATTAGCCAACCCCACATAGATGTAGTGGGATTAAGGCTTGATATGTTGTAGTTATTGTTGCTCGTAATCATATTCTATAGCAATTGGTCAAGTTTAATCTTTCTAATGCTTTGTGGTGGACATGAGAACTCTAAATGTTGTGGAGAAAGAACAAGGGAATGCCGTGCAGCGGAGGTTTTTGCAATAGTTGGTTAGCATTAATGTAAAATGGAATGAACATGGCGTGTGTGTTGAGATTTTGGTGGCATGATGAAAAGGAAGGGTAGAGAAATAGGTGACTTGAGGCATCAACAATGATTCTTCTATAGACAGCTTTGGTCTTGGACTCTTGCTTGTTGCAGCATCCTCTAATTTGAATCCTGCCTGCCCAAGGGCAGATTCTGAAATCTATGTAGGGGGAGGCTGACATTTTTTTTTTTAAGGTGTAGAGTTGCACATCACAAATTTTGGGGTGGGCTATAATTTTTTTTTTTTTGGCTGAATTATTATTAAAAAATATTTTTTTACACTGAAATTAATTTTGATTATTTTTTTACACTGAAAATTAATTTTAATAGTGGGCTGCCCTGCGCCTTCTCTCCCCCCCCCCCCCAAAAAAAAAAAAGAAAAGAAAATTATACTTATCTACTAGAAATAAAACAAATAATGCCTTTTCAGGTAGCAAATTGAAGTCATAGCACAAAGAAAAGAATAGGACTTGTGGATTGGAGAAGTGTACAGGCCTGGGTTTTGGAACAAGTGTTCAAGAAGAGAAGAAAAACACAATACATATTCAAAGAACTAAAAGGTAACACAATGAACTTCTTGTAGTGGAGTTTATTTATGTGATGTGACACTATCCATGTGGCATCCTGTTAGGAAAGGTAGCACAAGATTGAGTTCCTTTTTCTTTTCTATGAATGTGGTCCTGTTTTTGAGCCCTTCTCTCTTGTATGGCTTCTACAGATGATTTGTTCATGAACTTGGAAGTAAGGAAATTGTATAAGAAGACCATGATAAATCAATCCAGTGACTTCTTTAACAAGGTTAATGTCACGGAAGGCTCTTGAGAACCAATGATTCGAGTAGCTAGAAGTCTTAGTCATTTTTTTTGCTTGCTAATGTAATTTCTCTATTGCTGTAATTTTGTTCTCTTTAGTGCTGTAACTCCACTATTAATATTAGTTAGTTAAGTTGGAAGATTCCCCATGTGGAGGGGGAATAGAATAGGACAAAAGGGAAGTTATAACCGTGTGGAGAAGGGATCTGTTGTGGTCACCCTCCACCTAACAGTGTATAAATATTCCTAGGCTTGTTGGGAAGAGTATCACGGAATTGAATTTCAAAATCGTTTTCTTCCTCCTAATGCTCTAATCTTTCTCTTTCTTCTCTCACTCTCTTCACTCTCGTTCTCTCCCTCCCTTGCTCTATTATGATCTATTTCGATAGAAGCCCTCTCCTAATCCATCCTGGGCTAGGAGTGTTCTAAATTCACAAGACACACCGTGACATTTTGGTATCAGAGCCACTTTTCCTCGGTTGGTTAAGGAAGAAGACGGTGTTGGCAGAAGGGACCTGCATGAAGAATTTGGAATCCCAACTGCAACAGGCCAGCTCGGCTATGACCGATTGTTAAAATCGGATCGACTAGCTAGAGTTAGGAGCTGCCTAGAGCCATGAGGCAATCATGGCGTTGGATTGCCAAGTGGAGAGCACCATGGACGGATTGGAGCAGAGGCTGGAAGGGTCCATCGCAAGGGTGTGAGATGAACCGAGTGCTCAAATGCAACAGTTCTTGGTCATGCTTGCTCGCCAGAACCCGGTAAGGTTGTCTCCTGATTTTCCACCCGGAGAGCATACAGAACCAATCCTATAGAGGACTAGGACTAACAAAGAACGAGGAACTTCGGAGATTGGGGTGGATCCGAAGGATGAGTTGGCCGAGTTGATGGACAGGGGTCGAGAAGGCCCTATAAATCATCTGCACCCGGGGTTTCCGATTTCCTTGATGGAGATCCCCACCGTCGAGGGAGTCAATCCTCGATGGTGGCTGAGGAAATGTGAGAGGATGTTTGAGTGGTATGGTGTTCCTAAGAGGCAGAGAGTACCTCTGACTGCAGCTTATTTCAATGAGGTGGTTGACGCCCAGTACCAAGGAGGCATTAGACATGGAAGGATTTACACTTGGGAGGAGTTCTCTGAAAGGTTTGGGGAAAGAAGTATGGTGGACATTATAGAGGAATTTAACAAATTTGAGGCAAACCGGTAGCGTGGAGAGCTACCAAAAACACTTTGAGGAGTTGAGATCTCTCATGATCCAACATAATCCTCACCTATCAGAGACCTACTTTGTGTCTAGTTATCTAAGTGGCCTTAATGACGAGCTCAGGCCAATGGTAAAGGTGTTGAGGCCTCAGTTGGTGGAGCAAGCCTCAAAGAATGCTAGGCTGCAAGAGTTGATGGTAGAAGCCTTAATGAGGAAGCAGAAGCAGCAAACGAAGGGAGCAGTAGTAGGGTCATCTAATGTTGCTAGAAGATACCCCAACCAGGATCTGATAAAAGGAAGTAGCGGGTAAAAGGGGTGGTAGGCCCTAACCCAGTTCCTTTTAGAGAGCAACTGAGAGAACATAGAAGACTAGTGGGATTGTGCTTCCTGTGTGGAGAGAAGTACCATGTGAGACATTAGTGCAAGAGGCAGATTCTTCTGCTAGAAGGGGATTAGGAGTTTGATCAAGAGGTAATAGAAGAAGAAGATGAGAAAGGGGCCAAGGGGACAATGGAGACATATCAATCCATGCCCTGAAAGGGGTAACCAACAACAAAATAATAAAGGTAGAGGGGTAGATTAAGGGAAAAGGCCTGATGGTCTTAATTGACAGTGGGAGTACCCACAGTTTTCTAGATAAAGGCATGACCAAGAGGCTAAGGTGTCAACTCACGGGTACACCACCCTTGAGTGTGACTGTGGCCAATGGCCAACGGGTGATGAGTATTTCGACTTGCAACGGGTTCTGTTGGGAGTTGTAGGGAGAAAAATTTGAAGCAGACCTAAGATTGTTACAATTGGGGGGATGTGATGTTGTATTGGGGCTGGATTGGATGAAAGGAGTAAGCCCAATTAGCTTCAACTTTATGAAAATGAAGGAAGAAGGATGATATTGACAAGAGGTAAGGAGGTTGGAACGTGCAAAATGATAACAGGAAGGAGGTTGCAGAAGGTACTTAAGGGAAAATGGAGTCAGCTAGCCAATCTCTTCTCCATCGTAGTAGCTAAGGAGCTCCCAGGAGGGCACGGAGGGGCCTACCTAACTATCAGCTCAACTGGGGAACTCCATGACCACGTAAATAACTTAGATTGTATTAATGAATTGTTGGCAGAATATGAGGACTTTTGCATGGAACCCAATTCCCTACCTCCCACCAGATCATTTGACCACACCATTTTCCTAAAGCCAAATACCGAACCCATTAATGTGAGATCCTATCAATACCCTCCACTTCAAAAGAGTGAAATAGAGAAAATGGTTAGGGAAATGCTTCAACGATCCATTATTAGGCCCAACCAAAGCCTCTTTGCTTCTCTTATCCTATTAGTCAAAAAGAAAGATGGTTCATGTCGATTTTGTGTGGATTACTGCCAACATAATGCCATGATTATCAAGGACAAATTCTCTATACTTTTGGTGGAAGATCTCTTAGATGAACTTCACCAAGCCCAAATCTTTTCAAAGCTTGATTTGCGTTCGGGGTACCATCAAATTAAGATAAGGCCAGAAGACATACATAAAACAACCTTTAGAACCCACCACTAGCACTTTGAATTCTTGGTAATGCCATTTGGGCTTACCAATGCCCCAGCCATCTTCCAATCCCTAATGAACCGAATATTCAAACCCTACCTTCGAAAATATATCTTTGTGTTCTTTGATGACATACTAGTCTACAGCCTTTCCCTTAGCCAACACCTAATTCACCTTAAGACCACCTTGGATATCCTCAAATCTAACCAGTTTTTCATTAAGAAATCTAAGTGTGCATTTAGTCAAGGGTAAGTGGAATATTTGGGGCACATTATATCCAAGGGAGGGGTTAGCACTGATCCAAAGAAAGTGGAGGCTATGGTGTCCTAGCTAAGGCCTAATTTAGTGAGATCTTTGAGGGGGTTCCTGGGACTGATCGGGTACTACCATCGATTCGTAAGAAACTACGGAATCCTGAGCAAACCATTAACATAATTATTGAAGAAGGGGAATTTCAGTTGGGGCCCTGAAGCTGAAAGGGCCTTTGAGAAGTTAAAGGAAGCAATGAGTGGAGTGCTAGTATTGGGGCTACTTGACTTTAGCAGGCCCTTTGTCCTAGAGACAGACGCATGTGGGAGTGGTGTAGAGGTAACCCTAGCTCAAGAAGGGAGGCCTTTGGCATTCTTAAGCCAAGGCTTGGGCCCAAAACATTTGGGGCTTAACATATATGAGAAGGAGTTTCTCGCGGTGTTGATGGCTGTAGATAAATGGAGACATTACTTGGAAGTGGAGAGGTTTATAATTAAAACGGACTACAAAAGCTTGAAATTTCTATTATAGCAGAAACTACAAACACAGTTGCAAAGAAAAGGCATGACCAAGTTGATGGGTTTAGATTATTCGATACAATACAAGAAGGGAAAAGAAAATGTGGTTGTCGATGCACTTTCAAGGTGTCATGAGGAGGAGAGTATGGCAGCCATAACTACTGTCATTCCCGAATAGTGCCAGCAGGTGATAGAAAGCTATGAAGAAGATGTTAAAGCGAGGGAATTAGTGGAAAGGGTGGCTGTGGGATCTGAAGGGGTTGAAGGGTACACATTGGTGGATGGGATGTTGAGGCATCAAGGATATTGGGGATAATGAAGACCTCAAAAGAAGGATCTTGCAGTCACTGCACGAATCTCCATTAGGGGGACACTCCGACATCCAAAACACTTACCTATGGGTGAAGCAGCTCTTTCACTGGCCAGGGTTGAGAGCAAAGGTAAGAAATTTTGTGTTGGGCTGTGATATTTGCAGGAGATGCAAAGTTGAGAATGTGGCCTACCCTAGACTTTTACAACCCCTGCTAGTGCCCGAGCAAGCCTGGTCTAGTGTTTTTATGGATTTTATCGAAGGGCTGCCTAAGTCGGAAGGAAAGGACAGTATAATGGTTGTGGTAGACTGATTCACAAAGTTTGCTCATTTTATAGCATTGACCCATCCTTATATGGCCCAAGAAGTGGCTAGAATCTTCATGGATCAGGTGGCAACTCTGCAGGGGGTTCCTAAGACAATTATCTCCGATCGTGACAAGGTTTTTACAAGCACTCTATGGAAGGAGCTTATGAAGGCGTTGGGCACTAAGTTGAATATCTCTTCAGCCTATCATCCCCAAACATATGGGAATACTGAGTGGGTAAACCAAGGCTTGGAAAATTATTTGAGATGCATCTGCATCTTGCAGCCCAAGAGCTGGCATAGATGGCTATCCTTAGCCCAGTGGTGGTACAACTCCAACCACCACTCTTCCCTAAAAATGTCTCCTTTTGAGGCTCTCTTTGGATACAAGCCTCCTCTATTACCGACTATTGGTCCCACTGCAGCCTCAGTGGAAGAATACTTGCAGCAGAGAAGAATGGTATTGCAACAACTAAAACAAGAATTGGCTGGTGAGGGTGGGAAAGGTGGCTTACCGTCTATAGCTTCCGGAGGGGACTCAAGTTCACCCGGTTTTCCATGTATCCCTACTAAAGGAAACGACAGGGTCTAAGCAAGTGAACCCAACAATGCCCACCATTCCCGAGGAGAAGGGTAGAATGGAAGAACCGGAAGTTATTTTGGATAGAAGGGTAGTTCACAACCAAGGGGTTCCCACTCATCCAAGTGCTGGTAAAGTGGTAGGGTGGGGCAGCAGGGAGTGACACTTGGGAGTACTTGCCTAGTCTACTCAAACGATTCCCAAGAGCTGCCAGAAGCCTTAGCATTTCTTGAGGACAAGAAAGGTGCAAGGGAGGGGGAATTGTCATGGAAGGCTCTTGAGAACCAATTATTCGAGTAGCTAGAAGTCTTAGTTATTTTTTTGCTTGCTAATGTAATTTCTCTATTGCTGTAATTTTGTTCTTTTTACTGCTGTAACTCCACTCTTAATATTAGTTAGTTAAGCTGGAAGATTCCCCAGGTGGAGGGGGAATAGAATAGGACAAAAGGGCAGTTATAACCGCATGGAGAAGGGATCTGCTATGGTCACCCTCCACCTAACAGTATATAAATATTTCTAGGCTCGCTGGGAAGAGTATCACGGAATGGAATATCAGAATCGTTTTCTTCCTCCTACTGCTCTAATCTTTCTCTTTCTTCTCTCACTCTCGTTCCCTCCCTCCCTCCCTTGCTCTGTTATGTTCTTTTTCGGTAGAAGCCCTCTCCTAATCCATTCCGGGCTGGGAGTGTTCTAAATTCATGGACGTGCCGTGACAGTTAATACTACAGGGAATCTTTCTTGCCCCCATGAGCCCCTCAAATTTATGTGTTTTGCATTAACCGGAAGCCTTCAAGGGGAAGAGGAAACCTCTATTATGCTGAGATGTTAATGTAGTAGTTGATTCTTTGCTGACCGATGAGTCAAGCCTCTGGATTGAAGGCCTTTTCTTTTTCCCACCAAATTTGAAACTATTGTAACCACACTTGAAACATGACTGTATTTTTCTCCACTTTGTATCTCGGAGTGTATATTTTCTTTTGTACTTACATGCATCATCCTGATTACAGGTACCGTAAAATATGACCATAAAACCCACAGTTGCCTTCAGGGCTATGCTTGTAGGAGGTGTAGCTGCATTTGCCAAGATCGCAAGTGCGGTAAAGGCTGCAGGGGGTGTAAAGATGGGAGCTGCCGCAGCTGCCATGACAGCTGCAGCAACGGCAGCTATGTCAGGATCAAAACCTGAATCCAAGGACTCTTCTGAGCAATCTTGAGTTTTGTGTTTTTCGCAGATGTAGCTAGTCAATAATACAACCTCTTCTGGGGTGAAGTTTTTTTCCCAATATTGAAGCGTTGAGGATAACTTAGCCATGTTGAAACGAATTCCCCCTTACCATAGCATGTGTAAACACTTGGAAATTTCGAGCTTGAAGGTCCTAATGTATTGAAGCCAAAAGGATTTTTGCTTGAGCTCTGTAAAGGGTCATAGTCATGAATTTTCCAATGCTTGAGGGCTTGACTGTCCTAAACAACTCATTGATCTTTCATGGCTAGTTGAAATGGAGAGGACAAGAAAAAATGTTGAACTAGCGCATTATTTAATTTCCCATATATTTCCACCTATGTATTATTATTAGCACATTAGAGGTTAAGAAGCTTAGGAGGCCATATTTGGAAACATAGCTAGCCCGCATTTTCTTTTTTAAGTGAGACCAGCCCTAAGGCCTGGCCCTTAATTCTGTTTTGTTATATTTAGTGTGCACACACACACACATATGTGTATATATATATATATATATATTATATTATTGTTTAAATGGTAAAAGGACAAAAATATAATAATGTGACAATATATATACGTTATGTTATATTATGCAATATATATTATATTATACGGCCCCTAATGCTGTTGTTAGTCGTCTATGAAAAATTATTATTCTATATATATGTTCTCCAACGGTACCCCAATTTTTTTTTTTTTTTTTTTGGGGGGGGGGGGGGGGTTGTGGAGTTGTTAACTAAACTGAGATATTTTATGGACATTTTTAATTGGTTTAAGTATCTTTATTAAGTAGATGAAATTTACATAAAAATTTCTTAATAGCTAATTGTCATCCCCCATTCTAAGGGACATGCTTATCTTTTTTTTTTATATATAAAAAAAATTATCCTTTTCTAATTCATTTTTCCATCTTCTAGTATAGATAGAGAAATTGTATTATTAATTCCATAAAATATAATATCAACTCTCTTCTATTCTCGCTTTATAAGGGTTAGAAAGATAATTCTTATAAAAATGTCTTACAATTTATTTTATAAAAATAAAAAACTAGTTTGAAGACCACATTTTGTGATGCCACTGGCTCTGTTGACACTGTGATAAACAAACCATGCATCCACTATTCTGAAGATTCAACTCTGAGTGATCTGCTTTCTGTAAGATGCCACCCCACCCCACATATTAATCAATTGTTTTTATATTACTTTGTTACTTAACCAATTACCAATCCACCAGACAGAAAGCACCCAACTAAAAGAATAAATAAAGAAATAAATGTACCATGCAGCAGCAGCTGATGAGCAGCCATGGCCAGTTGGGTTTTGCCAGTGCCCACCACCTAATTCTTCATTTATTCATCTTTTCTCCACTCCCCAACCATTGTGCACATACATGCGTGTGTGTGTGTATATAACTGAAGAAAAGTGATGAATTCTGTACGAATTCATGTCACAATATAATTTAGGTGTTATATTTTAATTGATTTATTAAATTTTATTAAACCCTATACCCTAAGTTCACTGAATTTTTCAAAAATGATTTGATTTGGTTTGGTTTTTGATTTAGGGTTTGGAAGTAAAAATAGTTTTATTACTATTATTTTTTTTATAATTTTCTTACAGAGGAGATCTATTAAGGACTGAGGGTCACACTACTTTCCAAAGCAGGCCCATACACATGTACACACTGACCTAGACCTAGTACACAAACTGTCTATTTCTATATGTTATGTCTTGCATGACACGGATTGTACTTTTATATCATGATAGGAACACTTTTGTACTATAATACACAATCCAGTATAATTAAATTATATATATATGTGTCTCTGTGTGTGTGTGTGTTTGATTTGTTATGGCTAATTGGAGCTCTCTCTCCAAAAGCACTCCACAAGTATATATGACAGCTCACTAAATTTAGGAAAATTAATTTTGTTTTACAATAATCTCATTCACAAGATCATACAGAATGACTTAATTAACATAATAATAACAATAATAATGATTGAAATGTTTTTAATTAACACCATTATTTTGCTTATTATTATTATATGTGAGTCCTTCACATCCACCATGAGGCAAAAACTTTGAGTTTATACTTATAATAATATGATTATCAATCTTTTGGGATAGCACAAATAATCCATCGTATATATTCGAGAGCTTAATTACTGTAAGATCGTGGCTTCAAATTTGTCTCTGTGCACGTTACGATAATTTGCATCTATTCGAGGGACTACTAGGCCCCATGGATTCCAATCTACTACTTACTTGCCTGTACACTTTAAATTGAGGTGAGATAGACTACAGATTTAAAAAAGGGTAGAACGTGCCAGATTGAATGTTAATTGTGTTGTGAAGACTCCTCATATTTTTTATGATAAAAAAAAACTAATAATATGATTATCATGTCATAAAATCAACAATTTTGTATCCATTGAATCAGATTGGCTTATATACAAAAAGATTTATTTATCTCTTGTTAATTAATTTAATTATATTTTTCCTTCTCTTTGAGTTGTTTCAATGATATATATACAATACAAAACTCTTATTTGAGAGAAAATCATCCAAAATTAATGTTGCCGAATTGATATTTTTATGATACCAAGTCTATGAACTTGTAATGAAATATATCTTCTCTACAAATTAATTATTTAATTTATATAAATTTTATATATAACTTGTATTATTATTTTGAACTATACTATTAGTACATTAAGGACTACACCTTGAGTTACACAATACATATAAAATAACAAAATTACTCTTATACCTTACCATCTTACACCGTTTTATCGTTTTGGGTGAGAGATAATTCAGTCATCGCCTTATTATCATTTTATATGCATTATATAGTTGATGAGATATCAATAATATTTTTTTATTATTTTTCTAATATGGTTTGGCAGCTTTATAACAGGGAACAAAACTGATCCTTCCTCGGGATTGAATCCCATTTGTACCCACAAGAGGGGTCAAACAGCATCTCTCTTTTCTTCATTGTCTTGTTAATATTATATATCATATATATTCACTTGAAAGATACAATTTACACATGTATAATAAATTAGTACTTGTTGTTCATGTTTCTTTAGGATTTTTAGTAATTTTTGTATCCGTTATGTTTATTGAATTATTAATTACAAGTGGTATTCAAACTTTTATTTTTGCAACTTTAATGACAGGTTATATAGGGGAATCCATGGAGGGGCACCATTTAACTAGTTTTTGAAATAGTCTTCTAGCCTTTTTTTTAACTTAGCCCAAGGTAATGAATACCTATATCGAGATAATTAAGTTATTTAGAGAATATAAATACATTATATACGATCTAGAGTAATAATAAATAAAAAATTATAAAGAAAAAGAAGAAAAAATGAATCAAATTAAATTATACATGTTGCGTACTCTAAAGATCAAGAGTAAGCAAATATCATATAACAAATCATTATTCTTCCAAAAAATTGAAGTGTTTCCATGCATTAGGGTTTAGTCTCCGGGTTCTCTCATTGGGAAGTGTAACCAAAGATAAACAAAAAAATTACAAACTTTTACCATAAGAAAACCAAAGGGCATATGAAGGAAACTAAAAACTCAGACTTTATGATCTATATTAACTACAGACAGTAGTAATGTATTTAGGGTTTATAAGACTCGCTTCCCTTTGGAAGAATAAAGATGGAGAACTGCAAATTAAACTGATGAAGACCATATATGGAAAAAGAAAAGAAAAAAAAAGGGGTAATATTAAGCGCTTAAAGAACTAACCTTGCCATGATTTATGGGGCTGGTTCTGGCTCTGTTCATGAGCATTGAGACCAGCTATGGTGAGAATGTCACTGTGGGAGAGAGGTCTGAGCCCCAAGAAATCCCTTGTCATTCCTTGATGATCTCCATTGCCAAATCCACCGTGGAAGGAAGACCCAACAAAAACAGTACTTGCAGAAGAGAGAGAATTCATCATGATGTCTTGATCAGCTGAAACAGTGGTTGTACCTTCGGGTGTTGCAGAAGGGGCTGCAGCTTTGGCGCTACTCTTGAAAGGGTCAGGCAATAAGCCATGGCCAAAACCCCCACTTGCCATATTCTCCTCATGTGAGGCGAAATCCAGGCCTAGAACATGGGGGTGGTGGGGCGTCACAGATGAACAAGTTTTGGTGCTGAGTGTAGCCCCCATCTGGGCTGCTTTTTGCAGCAATGCAGTTGCAGACATGGCAGCTGGTTGGTAGTGTTGAAGGGTGGGTCCAAGCCTAGGGCTGGGGCTAGGGTTAGGGCTTGGACTTTCATGGAGCTGCGGGATCAAGTGATGATCTTGACTTAACCTTGTGCTGGGTGAAAAGATTGATGATGGTGATGATGAGCTGAGATCCACTGCCGGCGCAGCCGCTGGCGGTGGACAAGCCAGCCATGGCGGCAGCTGCTCCGGGGGCCTTGGATCAAAGTCTTGAGCAACTTGAGTATGTAAAGTTGGTGTTGATGAAGTGGTGCCAACAGTCACTGGTCTTGAACCCTCCTCTGCTAAAGCATCACAGAATGCCCTGTGAGTGATGAAGCTATCCCTCCTGCAGAAGAAAAAAAAAATAGAAAACACCAACGAAAAAGACAAAAGATCTCACCCCACAAGTAAATAAATTAATGCAAATCATAGATAAGATGCACAAAGATATCAACCACATAAACCTTCTCCTTTATCTTTCTTGTCTACTGATTGTCGAAAATCTCAGACAAAGGAAGAGAGTTATATGTTTAAGTAACCAAAAACGAGCTTCGACACAAGATTAAGGTTGCTCTATAATGATTTGAAAACAATCTCGTTGCTAAACAAGAGTAAGATTGTGTATTCCCCAGAAGTACTTTGCAATATAGGAGTTAATCTCGTACACTCAGTTCACATACAAACATAAATTCTAGGCTTTGTATATTGTTGTAAATAGTGAAATATGACTCTCTCTCTCTCTCTCTCTCTCTCATGAGCTTGCTTGCTTTAATGGTGAAGGATATATATATATATATATATACGAATAGATAGATAGGGCACGCAGTGGGTTACCTTGAGAAAAGGGTTCCACAGTCACATCTGTACTCTCTGGTGCCACAGGTCTTGGAGTGGGCTTTCCAATCCGATTGAACTGCATATCGCTTGGAGCACTTGTCGCATTTCCACTTCTTCTCGCCGTGCTTCCGGCAAAAGTGCTTCTTGATTCCGGTGAGGTCACCGAGAGCCCTCGCCGGATGATGGTGCACGCAGTTCTGCTCCGGGCACACGTACACCTTCTTCCTCACCTCTTTGCTCGCTCTCTGCTTCAGCTTCCATGGCAGATTATGCCCTCTCCTGTGCAGCTGCAGATTCTGGTCCCTCTGGAAACCCTTGTTGCAGACCTCGCACACGAACCGGTTCGTCGCCAACAGCGACCTGGGCGACAAGGCTATCACTTCTGCTTCCGGGTCTGATTCAGATGAATCCAACAAATTAAATCCACAACCCAAATTAACCAACCTTACCTTTTCTTTTCAAACACAACAATCTTATGGTAAGAAGAAAGGAAAATTTGAGACCTGGGTTGCCGGGAAGGTTTCGCTTCTTCTTGAGTGGTGGCTTAGCTTGATCGGCCGCTGGCGGAGCGAAGTAGTGGTGAGAGAGAATGGTGGCGGCTGTTTCAGGTTTGTTGGAGGAAGAAGAAAGAGTGGCTTCGGCAGAGGCAGAAGTCAAATTGGACATGTTCACTTCGGGAATTTGGTGGTTTTGTTGGATAAGCAAATCTTTCATCATTTTGCTTCTAGATGCATGATTATTAGTTTGGCAGCATCAGTCCCTGGATCTAACAAACATGATAAGGATCTGTGAGATCCAATTAACGACAAATTCAAGCCTAGAGAGAGAGAGAGATTCGTCAATATAGTAACGAGAGTAACAGAATTTGAGCTAGCTCTCAGGAGATTGGCTTTTCTTTGAACCCAGAATCCTGAGATGCCTCTAATGGGTTCTTTTTTTCTTTGGCATCAACCCAAGAGACAATTTTTGTTACCAAATACAAAAAAAGTAACCAGAGAGAGAGAGAGAGAACTGAAACTGAAGCAGACGACCCTCCAGCTACGTACTATTCTCCTTCATGCCTTGATTAATGACCAAAGCTTCCAAAACCAACAAGAAAATCCAAGACCAAGCATGCAAATATGAACAAATAAACTACTGAATATCAGATCAGACCCAGCTCAGAGAGAGAGAGACAGAGAGACTTAATTAATCCATCCAGTAGGTCGCTCGATCTGTGGCGGTCCAAAACCATAACCCTACGGAGAAATCTGACGTGCGCTTTCTGTCTTTTTCTCTGTCGTCTTCCCTGCAGCCCCATAAAAATCTTCTCTTTCTTTATTGTTTTCCCTCTCTCCCTTTAACAAAGTTTCAAATTTTTCTCTCCCCCAAAAAGAAGAGAAAAAAAAAAAACCTTTTCTTTAATGCCACCACCTTTCCCCCCTCCTAAAGTAAGCCAGAAAAGCAATATCGCTACTGTTAAAAAAAGAGAATTTGAATTGTATACGGCCGATCGATCCAGAAACTGATCAGAGAGAGAGAGAGAGGGAGACTAAGACGTCAATTTCAATGGGTTTTACATCATATAGCTACCTATGGCTATGTCTACCCAGCAAGTCGTAGACCCTTCCTTGCTTTCCACATATATACATATCTATATATATATATATACACATACACACAGATCAGACATGATTGATACATTGATTGAACCCTAACAAACATGATCATCATCCCCTAAAAAAGTTGATTATCTTCTTCTTTATCGTTTTTTCACATTTTTTTCACCATCTCTGTGTCCCTAAAGTTCAATTATTAGCAGCAAAAAGAGTTGCAATTTCTGATAATTAGCAGCAAAAAGATCCGCAATTTCTGACATTTAATTTCCATGCTCGTCAAGCTTGAGACAAATTATGAATTACCAAACCAAGACACTGAATAAATACATGAACATATAAAAACTTCAGATATATCCATTAAGTAAACAGTTTATAAATATCAAAATCTCACCATCATATCATTTCAACGAAAACATGAGCTCAGAGCTCTACCAACCACTCAATAAATTAATAAAATCAATTAGTGTGTGTGTGTGTGTGCATAGACGTACACAAATAATAATATATTCAATTAAAGGTTCAAAGCTTGTACTTATTAATAAATCATTTGGGTAATGAATACTTAATTTGAGTTTGGGTTTGTGTACCTGTAAAGATAAGAATGCATTAACAGGTGATGAAAAAGAAAATATTTTTCTTTTGTCAGTTTCTTGTTTATTCCCCAATGATTTAGATCTTGAAATGGGATCATGCTCGACCCATGTCCGAAACATACTTTCCCCAGGACCCCAGCTCACCACCTCTCTGTTATATATATAGTTATATACATATATATACTATAAAAAATTGCAAACTTACTGCAAGTACTGAGGAAGATCTTAGTGTGTGTCATATGTACAGTAGTGTAATATTTCAGATTTTTAGGAAAAATTGGGAAAATTAAGATTTATTATTCCAAACAAATAAAAATGGGTTTGAAGCCATATCTGTATCACTTGAGGGTAATTTGGTAATTTGATAAGAGATTTCGTTTGATGTAATTTTCAAAGTGGGGGTCTTAGTGTAATTTTTCAAAGGTTGGGGGGGGGGGGAGTTTACGCAATCCCTAGAAATTTTGCAAAGCTTAAGCTAAAGCTTAAATTACAGTAGTGGGTTTAGATATAATTTATAAAATTCATAAGTGTATTATCTCAAAAGTAAAGGGACAGAAATAAGGGGTTGAACTCAAATTAACCAAACTTGAGGGGCAAAAGTGTAAATTTTCAAAACCTTGCAACTTCCCGAGCAACTTGCATTGTCACTAGTGGTGTCTGAATCCCTAAAATCCAACCTAGAGATGAAGGAAGGAAGAAAGAACAAAAAAGATTTGAGAATTTAAACAAATGCGACGGTTTTCAACTCAACTATATATATATATATAAGAATAAGGGGTTTGGCCAAAAATCAACATTCTTTTGATAGTTTTTGACAATATTTGATTGAGGGCTTTTCTTTGTAGGTTCAAGAGGATTGAATTGGGACAAAAAAAAGTGTGTTTTGATGTTGGTCATGTTTTGTGTATGGTTTACTAGTTTGTCAAAAAATCAAACCAAGCCTTATTCAATGAAATCGATCAGCTTCTAAGATTCTTCTCTAGAAATTGATGGTTCAAGTAAAGAGAGAGATATAGAAGGAATAAATGAAGAGATTGGGTGTATTGGGGAGTGTTTTAGTAGAAGTTTTGAATGAATTAAGAAGTTGTCGAAAAAACCAATCCAATGAGTAAGATATGTAATAGGCATAACAGCCAAAACATTTTTTTTTTTTTTTTATCGTAAGAATCAAGGAAACCCAGTATACTAGATTGCCATTTAGACAGGGGCCATCACTTAATTTCTTCCTATAATCTATGGCAATGGAATGAATCGAGCAATCGATCGAGCCAAGTAAGTTTGTGTCAAAGACCCATGCTCGTGGCCCTCTATGTAGCAAAGGCGATATCTATCACGCTGCCTAGAATTCAAACAGACAACCTTAACATGCCTAGAATTCAAACACACAACCTTAGCAATCGACCACTTTCGCTACCCCGAGGGGTTAAACAAATTTATATTCAATGTTTTGAAATTGTACATCACTTGTTATGTCTTGAACAAATTTATATTACTTTTTTTTAAATCAATTAACTTGGATGTACATACAAATATTGTTCATTAGAAGTGTATATTTTATTTTAAATTCAATTTAGACTACATTCTTACTAAACTCTAATTACCTGTCTTAACCTTGTTTTCATTGAGATTACTATGTTAAGGGATAAAAGAGAAATTTTTGAAAACTTTAAGGTTAAAGTGTTATAAGAAAAAATGTCAAATTCCAAACACAAAAAATGGGGTGTTACGGTAGTGTATGAACAGTTGAAAAGTGAAATATGTGCATATATATATATATATATATATATATTAGAAGTTTGCCTCGTATTATGAGTAATTAAAAAATAAAATATTTTAAATAAAAATTCATTATTAGGTAACAATTGATAGTTCATGAAGTTCAATTTTCTTTTTTCTTTTTATTTTTTTTTGTTTTCGTTAATAGAGGAACCAAGATTCTGAAAAATCTTAAATTGAAGACCACACCAGTTAAGGTCAAAACTAAATCGATATATTTTTTTTTATTTTTTAATATAAAATTAAAAAAAACCAATTTAAACCAATTTTTTAAATTTTTTGATCCAACTTATAAATTTAAACCAATTTTTTTTAAAAAAAAAAACATTAATAGAAGGAACTGGGAAATGAATTGTTTCAAGTCTAGACCTATCAATTTAAACCAATTTTTTGATCCAACCTATAATTTGAACTAAGTCGACTTGATTGGTTGGATTGAAAAAAAATTTAATATATTTTTCTCTATTGATAAGGAAATAAATTAATAAAAATATATAACCAATGTGATTAATATAAGATAATTTGGTGTACCTAAGATTAATAATATTAAGATAATACATTATTATAATACTTAAACAGGGCATCTTCTGATAAATTATTACATGAAAATGACAAGCACACAGTTAATTAATCACATTATTATAATACACATTATTAGTTGTAGTCTCATATTGAAATGATTTTTAATTACATTTCTTGTAAACAAAAATTTAAAACTTCTGGCTTTGAAATGGATTACCTCTTTATCCCTCGTGGCAGTGTATAGACAGTTCGTCGCACGCATTTAAAAAATTGAAATATAATAAAGTTATGGATTTAATTTTATTTCTGTATAAAATTATACAATCACATGTGTTTATCTAATTAAGGGGTCAAATCCTCTGTTTCAATTTAAAACGAACATGTCTGTACACTTAGATCGAGTTCAAGCGAATCGTGAATTTTATAAAATGTGAGATGTCTCGATCGAAAATTATCTATGTACAAGGGACTTCTCAAATTTTTCATGTTACAAAAAAAATGAATTTTTTGATTTTTAATCATTATTATTCTATTAGAATAATAAAATAATTTTTTATTTTTAATTTTAAAAGATCACTCATTCTATACTTTAAAAAAATAAAGATTTCAAGTTATTATTATTATAATGATAATTTTAAATTTTATGAGTTTAATTATTTTAATAATTTATTTAATAAAAAATATATATATACACTACTCAAACACTTAAGTTTGATACTTTTATTTACATTCTGTATTAATCTCTTATATATTCACATTAATATAATATAAGATATTAATCTAAAATATTATTATAATTTATAAATAATAAATTTAAAAATCTAAATAATATTATATATATATAGACATATTTGTTGACAAAAAGCATCAAGTGTAAAGGAGAATGATTTGTGAGGAGAGAGAGAGAGAGAGAGAGAGAGAGAGAGAGAGAGAGAGAGTGTGTGTTCACGGGATGGCATTGGCATTGGGATGGGATGGGATGGGATGGGATGGCAGCAGCTCAAAATACACAAGCCATGCATGGCCCCTACCTTTTATGATTGAAAGACATCAGCCTGCGGGCCCCACCTCCCATGATCACCATCATCATCAATCTCTCCTCATGATCAATCATTTTCTTTTCTTTTCTTTTCTTTTCTTCCAAACAGTTCAATTGTGCTAGTGTGTGCAGGATCTAACTGTCCAAAGGATTTGACAAGGTCAAGCTCCCCTTTCTCTTGTATTAAATACTTTCAGTCTAAACAGTGTAACCTAAATAAATAATAAAAGTAAAATAACAAAATATACATTATATTATTTATATCAAAATATAAAAATTAAAATGAAATGACAAAATATATATTTCTTGAAATAATCACCCTTGTGACGACCCCCAATATTCGTACGCTCAATTACGTTAAAGGAGATAAATCGCAGATTGAGCCTTTAATTTTTACATAAGACGAGAATCGAACTCACAACCCACTGAATTGACATCAACATATTGCTCATTTAACCACTCGACCTATGCACTGAGAGCAACAAAATATATGTTTCTTATACTTTGATGTAAATAATGTAATTTATATTTTGTCACCTCACTTTTTTTTTACATATAAAAATATAAAAATTAAATTAATTTAAAAATATAAATTTAAACGTGTAATTGAAACAACAAAAAATTTGAATGAACGTACAAAAAAATATAAAAATATAAGGACAAATTTTACAAGAGAAAGCCATTTTTTTCAAAAATACCATTTGAACCCTTAAATTTGTGACATTTTTAGTAACATTATATTAGTGTTTTTTACATTTATATTAATTTGACGACATAGTATAGAACACTAATATAAAATATTACCACAAGTATTAAATTTGAATGTTTAATTAACATTTTCATTAAATTTGACCTTTTATTAATATTTTATATTAATATATTATATATTAATATGACAAACAAGACACAGACATTGAGTAGTATTAAGAAGTGTCAAGTTTGAAAGGTATTGCATAAAAAAATAAAATGGTCCCACTCGGACTGACTCGGTGAGAGAGAGAGAAGTTTGAAGAAAGGAATATTTTTGCCGGCCACCTGAAAACGAACTCTGCCATCGCTCACCCGCAGCCTCACCAGTCACCAGTCACCAGTCACCAGTCACCGTTCGCCAGCCATGTGTCTGTCACCCTCAGTTACCCGACTCCCAGTTCCAATCACTGCTCACCACGTGTGGTGTCGGCCAAGCGATGGACCCACGAGGATAAAAAAAAAAAGAAACCCAGAATTTAGTAAATTTTAACTTTGATTTTATTAAATTAAATTTTAGCATTTAATAATTAATTTTAACATATAATTTATAATATTTGTCAAACCAATTGAAAAAATAACACGAACACTGTTTACTGAGTTAATGAACGCAAAAACAAAATTGAAAAATGAATATGATACAAAATAAAAATAGAAAAATGATATTTTTTTAAATAAAAATGAAAATATAAAAAAATGTGTAAATAAAAAATATAGAGATATTTTATAAATATAATTTTTAATATAAAAAATTAAATCAAAAATATATTTATGCTCCTAAACTTTTACATTATTTTTTTGTGAAATCCTAAATTTTTCGTGGTTCAAAACATGCCCTTGAACTTAGGGTGTGTTTGATTGGAGAATGAAAATTGTGATGAAATTCTAATTTTCTAAAATTTCAATTCTCACCCCATCTACTAAAAATTTCAATTTCTTGATTTCAAGAAAATTTTTACTTTTCAAACTAAAATGAAATTCGAATTCCATAAAAAAAAAATATTTGATAAAATTTTCTAAAATTTGAATGATAAATGAATTTCACCCCTATTTTTTACCCTTATCAAATGCGCCCTTAGATTAAAAAACATATTTATGTCCCCAAACTTTTTATGTCTCATGCATTTCCTCTAGTTGCTTCTCCCTAGGATACGTCTCTTATAAAAAACTTTACCCCTACACTAGTCTCATCTCTTATCCCCTCATACAACAAGGTGATCATCAACTCAGACATGTCAGTAACCCGTCTAACCAACCAGCCTATGTAGCCCCAAATGGATGAGATATAGGAGATGCTAGAAAAAGATGAAACATAATTGGAAGAAATACAGTCGAAGAGAAATAGGGAGTTAAGGAGATGCTGGAAAACTTTCGTGTCAATGTACGTGTGTAACATTTTTTAGTTAAGTATTTAAATGAATAATTTTTCACAATTCAGTGGCATATTTGAAACCACAAAAAGTTCAACGGTATGAATATTCTTTTAACTCAGGTTTAGAGATACATTTGAAACCACAAAAAGTTTAGAATTCCACAATAAAAAAAAAAAACAAAAATTCAATAGCATAAATATACTTTTAGCCTTAAAAATTATAAAAAATAATTATTCAATCTAAAAATAAACTTAGTTTGAGACAATTTTTTCCATCTAACTTCTTTATGGACAGAAAACACGTTTTTAATATTTTTATAATATTAAAAAATGATCCCAAAACATTTCTAATATTATAAAAAGACTAAAAACGTTTTTTTAATGTTTCAACACAGAAAACATTTCAAAAATACCAAAATGACACCCCCGAAGTGCTTCCATGCATCATACCTTGTCTCTTTCAAATGAAAAGAAAAACTCTCTTAATTCTTATCCCTAATATTAATTATTATTAGAATACATCCTAAGCATTTTGAAAAGAGATGGAATGGCAGATGGCACTCACCCACAAGTCTGACTTATAAAAGTCATTACAATGTGAGATTGTAATGTTAATTTTGAGTTGAGTTTGCGAATGAAATGGCGATAATGTCGAATGATATGTTGGCAATTGAATGCTGAGCATAGCTCAAGAATTTCAGAGGGCAGAAGCCCAGTAGTATAGAAGAAGCTTCAAGAGCAACAAAACTAGTGAAAGATTGAAGCTTTTATTGATTGATTGAGGGAGAAGGGGGGAATGCCAAAAGGGTAAAGGAAGGGTTAGAGGCTTATCGGCAGGCGAAGCCCATCGTAGCTCAGTTGCACGTCCAGGCCCTCCCTATCCATCAATCGTATGAGCTCGCCGTTAACTGTTTCGTGATCCATCAGATGCATCATACCTTCATCATAAAAAATGCAAGACTAGTAGTAGTAGTAGTAGAGATGTAAACAATCACAAGTGATCTCAACCGAAAACAGTTCCGAATTCTTCAAAATCTGAATGCCAAATGCTCATCATTCATCAATCAACGAGGTGGGGAAAGGGCAAGAAAACAGTCTACATACCGGTGAAAAGAGTTCTCTTTGGTTGGATTTTTCGAACTTCTTCCAGGGCCTGCACAAAAGTGAAAACAATGTTGCGAGAAAGAAGGGACAGATAACTAAACGATCAAGAATGATCATCATACCCTTGGAAGTCCAAAATGAGTGGAAGAGGATCGATCTGGCCTCAAGGCATCCTGATGAAATCGAATGTGTAAGTGAATGATACGTGCAAATGCCATGCAACACATGAACTAGCAGCAAGACTTGGTCAAATATGTTTAGATTATTTGTATTGGGTTAGTTGAATAAGCTTAATGCTTGCTGCATTTTAGGAATACTGGTAGATAGTGGTAGTTGTTTCCCTATTTTTATGCTTTGATGATTATCTTTTCATGGCACTAAGTCTATAAATATACTCATTTTAATGAATAAGGTACCGAGAATTAATAAAAAGTATCCAACTTGTCTTCTCTCTAACCTTTGCAGATCTTCTACTACTCTTCTCCTTTCTTTCTTTTCTGCAATTCAGCAGTTTATCCCTCCCCCAAATTCTATCCCTATCAGTGAACAAGAAAGTAATGTGTAGTTCGTTAACTTTAAAGGGAAGGAGAGAACCACCAGGACAAGGATTTCACAGTCCTGCAGAAGTGGATAAGTTTCTTCGGGTATTTCACTGACATCACTGCAAAACCAAATGAAAGGGGATTAATCTTCAAGCATTCTAGTGACTACCAAGTGAACAAACTACGTACAAGCATATATTTAGAACCATTACCTAATGTAACAAATATTACCAAAGCGAAAACCAAGTGAACGATAACCGCTGCCATGCCAGACGGGTAAAGGAGTAAACTGAAAAGGCAGAATAAAGCAAAATAACGGATGGTAAAGTTGTGTTGTATGAAGTGTCTCTTTCTAATTCAACTCTTAAGTTAATTACACTTCCTACAATATTACCAATCAAAAAGCACCTTGCTCAAACAATTGATCCATTAAAAGGTTAAGCAAGTCATTCTATTCCATATAACCAAGTCACAATTGAGGACAGGCGTCGGGCCTCTACTGTTGCTTCTTTATTTATCATTAGAAGATTGCAGGTTGAATTTTGGAAATAGCCTCTTTGCAAAGTAGGGGTAAGGTTGCATACAAAAACAAATTTTGTCAACCCCAGCAAAGTGGGAAGCCTTGTGGAAGGGGGTTCTCTTTTGTAAGCAAGTCAAACTCATCAAAGCTGAGGCTTGCACACTTTGGCCATTAACCCCCAAGAATAAGACACAAAAATTGTTTAATCCTTTGCAGATCTATTTAAAGCTCACAGAACTGCAATTTAGAGACAAGCAGAAAAGAAGTGGCCCGACTTGCCTCCTTTCTCACTATCAATGGTTGAGTTTAGAAGCAGGTATGCAAAGCTCAATACAAGCAGAGCTGGTCCAAAGTCATATTCAGACAGATTGTGCAGTAGAAATGTATTCAAAGGTAAAAGGAAAAAACATCATCGCTCTTTCAAGGATTTTTTTATTTAATTTTTAAGAAAAACCCTGGTTTAACCCTTTCAAGTAAGCATGTGCTCCTCATTTGACAGATGTTTTACAGGATCTGAATCACACAACCTTATTGGTCTGTCAGACTTCCAAATCACTGAGAAACTGGAAATTTAGTTCCGATTTTTTAGTACCTAACACAACAAAAGAGATTATAACACCTGGTATTCTGCTGCCATCCCTCCATTTTTCACCTGCTTACTTGAAGAAGTAAATGTCTACTGACCTAAGTTTGACCCGATCATTGATAAATAAGCTATGATAAATATTATCTCAACAGCTCAAATCCCAAAGCCCCAGTCTTCCTTATTTCTCTAATTATTTTCTTTTATAGATATTTTCATACAGGTGCAATGTGACATTTATAAAGCCCAGTGATATGAACTACTATAGAGGAATTATAGGATATCACAGCTTTAAAAATCCTCCGTTCACCAACTACAAATTAAAAAGAGCATCCCCAAGTGCACGAGACTCCATGCTTTGCGAGGGTTGGGTGGGGGGGGGGGGGGGTGTCATGACCCCAAGGGCATAGGAGTAATTTTTTTTGTTATATGTATTTGTCTTTGTTGTACCTTAGGCTGTTAGGGTGTTATACCTACAATAGTTACTAACTAAAGGGATGTAACAGCCAATAAATAGGCTGTGGAAGTAGAGAATGGGGCTTATGAATGAATTAGAATTCTGTTAATTCTAATTCTCCTAACTCTCCCTCGGTTTTCCTCTCTTCACCCTCAATTCTCTCTGTTTTTGTCTTGTCTCTCTCTCTCTTCCTTTCTGCTCTTTCTTTCCCGTATTCTTACCAAATTCCTTTCTAAACCCTAGCCAAACCCTAGGGTAATGACATTTGGTATTTGAAGATTGCACCCGGCAGCTTTCTTTGTCGATTAATTCTTAACGGATCGATGGTTGTTGTCTGACAGAGGTTGATTCTCGGTATTTGAATGCGACTACAGAATCCGATACTAGTAGGCGAGTTCAGGCGATATAAGCCAATCCCTCAACTCCGGTGAAAGATTGCTGAACTAATCGAGTGCAGTAGGCATTTCCAGAAGTGACGGTAGAATTGATTGAACAATTGAGTTGATCAATTACAAAGGGTGTGAGCTTCAGGGGAAGCAAACTGAATTCAGGAGAATTTAGTTCCAGTGATTCCAACAATCCTTGGCAGTTAGGTTAGGATTTGAAGCAGCGATTTCTGACTATCCAAGCTTGAGGTGAACGTAGGTCCAAGCGATCTTGAATCTATAGCAATTGCAAGCAAATCGCGTGCAAGCCCGGAGGTTGTTTATCCATCACGATTGTTGGCTTTGATCGGTAATTTAGTTGCAAATTAGAGGCACGAAATTCAGGTGAATTTAGACAATCCTTGGACGGTGATTGGGTGAAAGACGAAGACATCGATTCCAGTAGGAAACGAAGTTGCAATTGAAGTAAAGCCGATTTGTTGAGAATCTCACATCGCCTCCACAAGAGAGACCTGGGCTATATATAAGGAGGAGGATCCCTCCACCTGTTAAGCTAGCTTTTCAAATTAGAGTTCTACCTCTAACTTCTCACATGGTATTAGAGCTAACCCTTGGCTGTCGTAATCATGGATCAGTACCCTGCCCGATCACCTGGGCATGTATCAGTTACTGGAGAAGCTTCAGCGCGGGGGGAGAGTGTTCAGAATCCCACATTGCCTCCACAAGGGAGACCTGGGCTATATATAAGGAGGAAGATCCCTCCATCTGTTAAGCTAGCTTTTCAAGTTGGAGTTCTATCTCTAACTTCTCACACGATCAATCTTTGGTTGTCTTGATTTTGAAGGTGAAACAAATTGGTGATTTCAATTGTGATTCCAGATCTAGTCATTGCATGTACAGTTGGTTGAGGCAAACTCAGGACTACTGAATTTAGATTTGAGGAAGGCGAATTAGATCTAGGTGAATTCCAAGCAGCTAGATTAGGTGACTATTGGAGGCGGTGTCCGGTTGACTCTCGACTAATAATTGAGGCTTGGAATTTGACAGAGAGTACAAGGGACAATTGCAGCAAGTAATTCGAGAGGAGTTATTCAAGTCGATTCCTCAAGGGACTACAACAGAGCAATTTCATGGCCTTAAACCTCTTTTGCCCAATCGTATGAGGTCCCGAATTGAAGGCAAAGGCAGATCTATCACCTAACAATTCATTTCGATCGAAAATTGTAGGCAGGTTGGTGGCTAGTGCAGCGATCAATTCTCATTCCGGAGGATAACAACAGTTGTGCGATTCTCAGGGGATTGTTCATGGTAAATCAGATCTTGAGACTGGTTGACTCAGCGAATTCTCAAATTGTGACAGATCTAGAGGTCCTTCGTTGTTGCATTGAGGTTGAGGCGAGAAGGAAGGTGCAGAAAAGAATCAATTTTTTTCATAAAGCAGTTTGTGGTCATCGGAAGCAGTTACAGAGATCAAGCGATTGTTGATTTACAGCAATTCCGATCAAAATTGGCGATTGGGCAAAAGAGCAGCTCTGGCCATTCATTACACGCCGCTAGGTCCAAATCGGGAATTATCTGAAGAAGTAAGACGCATTCGGAATCGGGAACTGAATAACGATTAAGGGGATCAAGGTGAAACAGATCGAATCAAAGATGGAGGCGTGGGAGTTCAAGTTAACACAAAGGCGTAAGGCCATCATGACCCACAGACAGAAGGATAGTGCGGCCAACAAAGAAAACATGCGGAAGGATCTAGCTGTCTCTCAAGAAGGAGTGCAGAGAGGCTTGGAGAGGCATCGAGAGACGATGGAGCAGCATGGCCAACGAATCCACAACATGTTCAACATGTTGTCTTCGCTACCTCTATTCCGATTATCACTGGATTTTCCTTCTTGGGCAGTAGCTGATTTAATTTTGCCCAACCATGGCATCCTCCCTAGGACCTCTGGTCTGCAAGAGATAAAGGAACTACTGGTCTTGGAACCATTTTCCCACACTCCCAATCATACCCCAATTCCTAGGGAAGGGGAGGTCATGAGAACTGATTTTGCTAAAGATTTATGTGACCGATTTGGGGAGAAGAACATGATTGATGTGATTGATGGGTTCAACAAATTAAGGCAGAAGGGATCGATGACAGATTATCAGATTAGATTTGAGGAGCTAATGTAATACCCGAAAATTTTTGTGTATTTAAGTGTAATTTTTATTATGGAAAAAGTGTAATTTTTTAAAATTATGGGGCAAAAGTATAATTTTTGGAAACCTAAGGACTTGAGGGCAAGGGTCCAAAGTGAAAGAGGGCAAAAGTTGAGGGGCCAAAATGCAAAATGCAGTGTGAACACTGCAACCAACCGACGACCGCACTGTGGTCGCTTACAACACATTTAATCGATGTTCAAGAAGGAGCTAGGCTATCAAAACCTAGAGGAAGGTGACTGATGCAAGGAAGCGACCAAATTGGCCAAAAAATAAGCCAGAAATGGCTATAATTAGGAGGGTTTTTGGCCGAGGGTTTCATCGATCTTCATTCGAAAAATCCAAGCATTTTGGGAGAAATTGAGGGAAATGGATAGAGGGCTTTTGTTCTCCAAGTAAGGGAGAATTTCTGAAGAGTTTGAGGGTATTTTGGTATTGGTTTGAGGGTATTTTGAGCATAAACGAAAATCGAAAGAACCACCGAAGACACACTGTAATCGGTCGATTTGAGGGTGTTTTGGCTGAATTTTCAAGCCACTAGTGAACCCATCGTGTTCAGAAGGAAGAATAAAGCAAGAGAAAAGAAGAAAAACCAAGAAATCGGAGCAAAACCAGTGGTCAGTGGCGAGAAGAAGGCCAGAGAAGATGACCGGTTTCTAGCACGTGGGTGTGAGTGCGTGTGGGGGCGTAAAGGTAAGAAAATAGAGAAAAAAATAGAAAAAGGAAAAAATAGAGATAAAAATGGAAAAAAATGAGAAATTATGGGAAAATTCCAAAAAATTAGGGAATTTAATTTTATTAATTTTTTCTGGAATTTGGTCAGGAAAAATACCAAGGCACGAGTCTCAAGACAGAGCATGAATTTTTAGGAAGCTTAAACAACTAGATCAAGGTGAGTGATTTTTCCAAAACTTATACGTGATATGTTTTGCTTAAATGAGCATGAAATTCACAAGGGATTTGCTAAGTCTATGTAATTTATGTGCATCTTGTTATACATATGCATATTCATTTTGTATTGTCTCAGTAATTGTGATACTACCTTTGGGCATGAAATCATCAACATATTAATAATCGTGTTGTCCATGTTAATCATGGAGGGATGGGAGTTTGCCCTAGTAACCTGACTTGCATTTCCCCAAGTGAGTTTTGTCGGAATGGCCATGAAAGTATCTCGTGCCATGCGTGATTGCCGGGGTGACTGTCAAGAGTTTCGTGCCAGGGCTAGAATGCTAACGAAAGCTATTCTAGGGTGTCGATTCATTCATGTCCATGCATTATATATACATGAAAATTATTTTAAACTCTCACTTAGACGATTCATTTTCTAATTTAGACTTTGTCCTTAGAATATTCAAACGTTCTAGGTGGGACGAACAATAGAAAGGGAAAGGAGGTTGCCGAGACATGATTCAATTATACTTTGGTCCTACACCCATAACAGGACGAATCATGAGATTTCTGATGATATTAGGCATGTTATTATGTCTTGATTTGTCTGCCGAATATTGTAATTTTTATGGTTATTGAGAACAATATCGTACGATTTAAATTCATTTGCAATTATAATATCCCATCAGGTTTCGATTTTGCTTCCACAAATATTTAATTTACCATTCATTAGCTTATCATTTGGAATGCTAAATATATATGTTTAAGGACTTTTAAATATGATATTTTGGGAATTTAGAGATGGTGTTGTCAAAAAAAAAAAAGATCTCGGAATAATGACACGCCTTGGAAGGGAGGGTCGTTACAACTAAGGTCCTTCATGTGGAACACTCAGCCAACCTTGACGGAGCATTATTTTGTATCAAGTTTTATTAGTGGTTTAAAGGATGAATTGAGGTCAATGGTCAAGATGATGATATTTGCAACTGTGAAACAGACAACTGAGAAAGCAAGGTTTCAAGAACTCACCTTGGAAGCCATTTTTAGAAAGCATGGGCTGTAGCGTAACGGTTCTACTAAGAGCAGCCAACTGATTGAAGGAGTTGCTAAGGCTGGAAATCATGTTGAGTAGGAATCTGAGAAAAAATTGGAGTTTGACCGATCAGTTGTAACTAAAAGACTCCGACAAGGAAGAAAGATCGAACAAGGAAATCAGTGGGAATCACAGTTTATATTTGTCAAAAGTTGATGAAGTAGCATTGGAAGATGAGAATGACATTGCAGATAGGTTCCATGCCACTGATGAAAGACAGCCATGCAATGAGGACTTGGACCAAAGAAAGAAGCGGGAGACTTACACAATCCTATTGTTACTTTGAGCGTCGGTCTTGTTGTTACTTCAAATGGTGTAAACCAATTACAAGTGTTGGCTCTAGTAGAAAAGGAACAATTAAAATTGACTAAACAGGAGAACAACCATATGGTTCAGAAGATGATGGAAAAGAGGCTGTTGCCATACGGTTCAGGAGTTTAGACATTGGAGAAGGGAGCGTTGACATGGAGATCTTGAAGGTCTCTCTTGAAGATGAGGAAGGAGAAGCGGTTGTGAAGATGGGAGAGGATACGATTACACCAACCTCGGAGTTTAAAGATTGTAAGATGATTTTTCGTGAAGGCATAGACCCTCAATCACCAGGACTGGAAGAAGCTGTTAAATCACCTTCATTGGATCAGGTAACACCGACTAAAAAATCAAACAATGGTGAGGGAATCGGTGTTTTAATCAAAGTGAATGACCAATAGAGTATAGTTCAAGGTTGGTTAGAGATTGACAGAGGATGCTGGCGCTTGGAAGAAATTGATCACAATGAAACCTTCCAGCAATATATTCTTAATTTGGAGCAGAGGAGGATGCAAAAGGACAAAGCGAAACAAGATGAAAGCAAGATGGTGGAAGAAATTTTTGTCGAGGGAAATGACACTTTTGTTGTTTTGTTTATTCCTATTTCAGTTGGAGAGCTGCAACGTCAAATCAAATTTTGGCTTGCAAAGAAGTTTGAATTCCTTTCTATGATTGAAAATGGTATGGTTGCAGGAATGACAGATCAATTGGAACCATTTTCAATGGCAAGAGGGAAGAGATGGATGGTTGGACTTGGTGTTGCAACAAGTCATAGTACTACTACTATTAAGGAAAAAGAAAAGGGAAAGCAAAAGAAAAGAAAAATAAGAGATAAGAACAAGAAAAGACGGAAAAAAAAAAAACAGATGGTAAAGATGGGTATTGGATGAAGAAACAATGGCTCAGCTGTAATAAATTTCTTAGGGACAAAAAAGCTTTCAAGGAATGGGGATTGTCACAACCCCAAAGGCATATGAGTATTTTTTTCTGTTACATGTATTTATTTTTGTTGTACCTTAGGCTGTTAGGGTGTTATACCTACAATAGTTACTAACTGAAGGGATGTAGCAGCCTATAAATAGGCTCTGGAAGTAGAGAACGGGTCTTATGAATGAATTGAAATTTTGTCTCTCTCTTAATTCTCCTAACTCTCCCTCAGTTTTCCTCTCTTCTCCCTTAATTCTCTCTGTTTTTGTCCCATCTCTCTCTCCCTTTCTGCTCTTTCTTTCCCGCATTTTTACCAAATTCCTTTCTAACCCTAGGGTAGTGACAGGGGGTTTGTACTCAGCCTGTCCCTTGATTTTTTGCAAGAACGCTGCTTCTAGAACCTGAACCCAAGGAGCAACTTTACTGCTGTTCCCAAGGCTTTAGTGACTACAAATGAGAATTTAACATATTTTCCAAGGATTTCATTTTTCATACATTGATTGAGGACCCAAAATACATGAATAAAACTCTAATATTTCCAAATTTCAACAGTGAAAGAGAACAGAGCCTGTTGAGTCTGCTCCCACCCCCCTTGAGCAAGGTCATCAAGGGTGAAAGACGCCCCTAAGGTGCTATGATGTTCATATCGCCTGAAGTGCTAGGCGCCAAAAAAGCGCTCACCCAAGCAAAGCGAGGCACTAAATTAATAAAAAATTAATACTAAAAATATTAATATAAAAAAGATAATCAAATAATGCATATATTATAAAACAAAACATTCCTTGATACAGATTCTTCTAATATTTTTCAGGCAAAGACATAAAATGTAGCAACAGATAGACGAGGTTGAGTTTGCTTTTCTCTACTCGATATCTCATTTTTCCTCTTCCTATTAGATTGTCCAGGACATTTGCATGCCTTCTCTGATTTTCAGAGACAACAATCTTTTATTTTCATTCTTTTTTCTATTTTTTCCCTTTGTTACAGCCCAAGCAAGTGCCTGAGGGACTCAATGCCTCTGATAAGGCACTTGCCTAGGCAGCACTTGAGTAAAGGAGCCTCACCTGGCAGTTTGCAAGGCGCTTAGGCCTTAATGCTTCTGATGAGGCACTCGCCTAGGCAGCACCTGAGGAAAGGAGCGCCTGGCAGTATGCAAGGGACCTTGCGTTGCCCAAGCGCCTCTCTCGTCTTTGACTACACTGCCTTGGAGAGGGCGAGAGAGAGAGAGAGAACAACTTTTAGCAAAGATAGAAAGACCCAAAGCACTTGGTCAGGGGAGGGCACACCACGCCATGCCAGGGCCAATCTACACCTAATCAAATCACACAATCCTCAAGAGCAAGCCCAGCTGATTTTCTCTCTCACTACAATGTTTCCTCATTCTACTGTTCAAAAAATTGTTGAGTAGGACATGTTTTAGTGACAAGATTACAAGTTTTAAATAATTGTGGATGAAAAACCCAGAGCTTGAACAAGAAATACCTAGACAACAGAAATTTGTTTAAAAGTCCATAAAATTTGAATCTCATAAGGTATGCATGTTATATACTGGGGAGTCTAACTTTCTTCATCCCTCCCACCAAATCCCGCCAAAAGAAGAAATGGTTAGAATAAAAATACAAAACCAAGAAATCAACCATCCAGATGAAGTATTAATTACTTCCAGTTTGCAGCTTATTTGACTAGTCAGTAAAATTGTTCTTATTCAGCTACAGCACAAAATAATGTGTTTGGCCCATTGTTATTGGATGCTTCAAACATGCACGGAAGCAAAGTTTTGGAGCAAAATCCCATTTCAAGTATATGCAGAAAGTGCTAAAAATATGATTTCTCTGACCTTTAAATCATGGACAAGGAATGGCTCTTCATGAATGATGTTAAATTCCAAGTCTGAGACAGCAGCACCTGGTATTATAACACTTGTATCCACTAAATAATAATGAGTTTTCTTCATCACCTGAAATCAGTAACTGTTCTACAGTTATATCCAATAAAACAGCATATTCCACTCCCAACTATTGTGATGTCATTTCATCGTGAGCTGAGCAAAAACTTAAAAGTAAACAGATATGGGGGCCAGCAGGACTTTAGATCAAGATTCTTTAACCACACACATAGTGATGCTGGGATAGAGCGAGACTGAGAAAACAGATTAAAAGGCAAAGAAAGACATGAAAAAAGTGCCAAATAAACAGCTTTTGCTATTGACTAAGGATGCATGTTAATCTGCCTAATAGAATCTGCAGGTGAAATACATACAGTTTAAAATACAATGGTTATCAGTCACATACATGACAGGCATAGCAAACAAGAAAATTTAATAGCCTGGTAGAATTGCATACTTCACTCTATGAAAGATCTATTATTTGTAAATTAGCTGTAACGGCCGGGGTCCACATAGCAACGTATTGTCCAGTTCAGGTCGCAACCAATCCCCGGTTTTATCGCTCTGGGATTTAATCCCAAAATGCGCGTCACTATATAGAACACCCTCCGCACTTATATACCCAGTTCCCCCCCTTTGCATGGCCGATGTAAGATTCGCCTAAGGTGCCTACATGCACCCCCCCTAGGGACTCAGCGTCCTCGCTGAGGTTTGCCCCACCACCGCGCTCAGAGGCTCGGGGGTCGACTCTGATACCATTACTGTAACGGCCGAGGTCTACATAGCAACGTATTGTCCGGTTCAGGTCGCAACCAATCCCCGATTTTATCGCTCTAGGATTTAATCCCAAAACGCGCGTCACTATGTAGAACACCCTCCGCACTTATATACCCAGTTCCCCCCCTTTGCATGGCCGATGTGGGATTCGCCTAAGGTGCCTACATAGTGTACATTTTTTTCTGAACATAATTAACCAATTTCTGACAGGGACATCAGTTGAGGACAAATTCTCATAGCAAAGCAGCATTACCATCATTTTAACCGACGCCCCCCCCCCTCCAAACCCAACCCCCCAAAAAAAGTGCAAGAAAAACTGCAATAAAGACAACTGAGAGATTTATTAGCACAAACATAAGATGTAAAATAAGCATTTATCATAAGACTGGACAAAGCTCAATTTACAAATCCAAGAAGGAAAGAGGGGGGGAAAAAAGGAACAAAATGCATACCCTATTACACAGCTAATACTTGTAACAAAAGATCATGCCTTCTCTTTTGGGTCATTGCCCCATATTATAAGTTATTACATTGTTTATAGAGATTTGCACAAATTTAATTTATAATTTTCTGACCAATTTCTCAAAACTCTACACAAATGACTTTCAGCAAACAAAGAGAGTCATATTCAGAAGTAAGCACCAAATCTGCAACCTTATAATAAAATCATGCTAAAGTTGACGCATGAAGCTTCCAGTAAAAAAAATATTAGATCTACAATTTCCTTGTCAGAAATTGCCCACCTAAAAAAGGGTGTTGACAAACAAATTTTTTAACGTGCATGCAAGGGGGATAGTAAAAGTCGTGGAGTTTGAATGCTCACCAAGTCATTGACAAAAAATAAAGATGATGACACAAGAATATTATAATAAAATGCAAGAAAGAGAGTGGTAGAATAGGACCTCATAATCACGTTGTGCTACATAAATTGGAATGTAAGGCTGAATATTGTTTGTCCAATCACGAAGATCATCCAAACCTACACAAAAAGCAAATTTTTAAGGCATAAAATTTGAATCACTAAGCAAAGTAATGCACTTTCATGCCTTCTTAATTACAAAGAACAAAATAAAAGGAGTTGACACCACAGACCTCCAATTGCATCAGCATGAGAATGAGTAATAATAACCGCATCAATTGTTCTTATCCTGACAGAAATACAAGTAGTTACATGAAGATAAACAAGTGACAATATAAATTGAAAAAAAATATATATATATGCAAGAGAGCAACGACTTGGGATTGTTGTAGCCAACCCCACCAGTGGGATTAAGGCTTGGGGTTGTAATCAACAAATTCACAACTTCACAACTTTGCCACTGCATTTTAACAGTAGATCTTGAGGGCAATCAGCTGCTGTAAAGAAACTATGTTGTTTTTGTTTTGTATGGTAAAATGGGAAATTCCCACCTTCATTTTAGGCAAGATAATTCCTGCGCACAACTATTCCTGCAAAACCCATGAATAGAGGGAATTTGAGGTTGGAGTATCGGAGATCTCCAGTATAATGCTAGAACCATTACTCAGGTAGTTCCAGTGCAGGCAAAAGATAAGGCTCCTAATTGAATAGAGGATGAATTAAGTGAAGACAAATTTGCAGCAATATCTAGCACTATACAGTCAACAATATCAGTTTTCTAGTATAGTGAGGAACTGTTTGAATAAGTCTTCAGTTTCTAGCAAAAGAAAGAGAAATATGACATCTATGAGATGTCAAGATTGTGGTATGTGCAATAGGTGCATGAATGCATGACAGTTCAAATATATCGTCCACAGTTAATGTCATATTTATGCAAAGGACAATGATAGGTTGTCTGAATTCATGGGGAGAATGGTTATCCAGCCCGGCAAATTGACAAATAGGGGATTGTAATCCAAAATGACAATTATATTTGAGTAACATTGTTACTGCCACTGCAAGTGCAAAAGGAGATTGCATTTATAGTCAAGTTAAGTTTGTAGGGAATCAATGGTCAATCTGACAAAAACTTAATTGACTAATTTAGATGGGCTTCATTTGGATTACAATCCCCTATTTCATATTTGTGGCAAAATATAGACCACACCTGACCACAAAATTATCTACCAACCACAAACTTCTGAAATATTTTATGAACTTCCCATGCATTACGCACAAAGTTACCTCACATTCCCTCAGGGAAACATAGGCCTTAATACTAACAGTAGTAGTTTTACATAGCATATAAACAGCTAAAAGCCTAGAAAGCCATCAACAAAACACCAACAACAATGGTTCGCCAAGATCCAAAATCACTTGTCAGAGCTTGCACTTGGATGTACAACTTGTTTGTTTTGCATTAAAATGCATCTTTGTTTTGAGATTTCAATTGCTAATATCAATGATACGGACATTTTTACAACATTAGCTCTAATCCTACTAGGCAGGGTCAGCTACATGAATTCTAGGCCTCCGTGAATGAATGGTAAAGTGGTTTTTTCTAAAAAGTTAATCGATGAAATTTTTTTAATTTTTCACTGGAATATCACACTGCTTGTTAGTATGATTCTAATTCATAGTGCATTAAACATGCATTATGTCCAAAGCACAATCCATGAAATCTGATTGAGATGTTCAGAGTGTATAATCTTTGTACACATGTTACCAAATAGCAATAGGAAGGGCGTTTATACTATGATTCACATAGCAATTGAATCATCATTCACACATATAAGCAAAGGAGCAAAAGGAATCATCAGAATCCCTAAGATAAGCTGTTATTCAGATGCATTATGGTAATTGGTAAAACTAAGAAGATTGCACTTAGGTATATTTTGCCAGGTGCCAACAAACAGGATGTTCTCAAATCAACCTCATAATTAACTTTATTCAACATCTGAGGTGGGACAAACATATCTTTTTTCTTCCCTTTTCTTTTCTTTTTTTAGATGGCTAGAATATATATAACATAAACAGAATATCTACATTTTCCTACTAGCATTATGGGATCAGCTACATGAATTCTTGCTTTCCATTCATTTTTATCTATACCTTATCTTCTATAAGGCCCATACAATTAATTTCTCACTGAAGAGTCTCCCAACAAGTTTTTGTTGATCTTCCTCTACCTCTGTTGCTAAATACCTATTCCATTCCATCCACTCTCCTCACAGAGGCCTTTATTAGTCTTCTTTTCACATGACTAAACCGTCTTAATCGAGTATCTCACATCTTATCTTGAATGGGAGCCACTCTAACCTTATAAAATTATGTGATAGAACAAAGCTAGTTTTATAGCTATCTTATAAAATCTTTCTTGTTATCACATAAAATGCCAAATGCACTTTTCCATTTTAACCATCCTACCTTAATTCTATGGGTAACATCCTCATTGATATCCCCATCTTTTTGGATGATGATTGATCCAAGATATCTAAATTGGTCTTTTCTTGGTAGGAGTTAATCTTCCAATTTTACCATAACATTAGCCACGCTTATATTTTTACCAAACTTACATTGCATATACTTGGTTTTCAATCTACTTAATTTAAAACTTTTAGATTCTAAAATGTTCCTCCATATCTCGAGCTCAATATTCACACCTTTTGTTTCATCCACCAACAAAATGGATAGTGTGTCTCAAAACCTTGAGATTAAAAACATAAGAAGCAAGGATATGGAGATGCAAATTCACGCTTTTCTTATCTTATTATTACATCTCATCTTATTTTCTTCTAGCTTGCAATGTATTTGGGTTTGTATCCAAACAATAAATGCATGCATTGACCCAAGCATCCAATTTCGAAACAAGAAAGAATTTGAAAAGATCATACTTGGGCATGTGTTGCACACCTGTTAAGATGTGTACGAGCATTGTTAGGTCCATGTGGGTATATCTAAAGAGGACAAAATCACCTTCTAGAAGCACATGTGCTTCTTAGCGTTTATGAATCAACATAAGCAAATAAACAAGCTAGAAACTCAAATGGATTTTTTATGCCCTAAATGTAAAAGGTAAAGTAATATGCATGAAGACTCTTACTCATAAGTAGGAAACCACCGTAGAGCACTATGGTAAAAGAACCTGCACCATATTTTTCGTAAGGAAGATTTAGTTACAGCAGCAGTAACATGTCTGCAGTAAAACTTATTAGAAATAAGACAACAGGATGCGATCTAAACGAAACAAATAAAGTTCAGCATTAAATGGAAGATATTTTACTTACTTGCCAGCATCTATAAGGATGTTACATGTTCCAGAAGGCCTAGGATAACGGATAAGGATGCTTGTGTTGAGTCTCCTATTCTTATTGCCAGGTTCCACAGCTTTGGAACACACCTTTAAAAGACCCATCAATAGATCCTTTTGAATAAACTAACACAATAGCGAATACAATATTAAGCATAAAAGTTATGTCCGCATACCGGGCATGTCTTTTCAGGATTTGTGAGGCAGCTCACACGTGGAATTCCTTCACTAGTTCCAGTCCCCAAAAAAATGATTTCAGGCTGTTCTGTAGGTGTTTGTAGCCCGGGTTGTGCATCTGCAGATTCTGTAGATAAGTGCTAGTCACCACACAACTCGTGTACTAAAATGATACCTAAAATTGAATGTTATTAAGAAACACGAATCAAACAGGTAATATATATATATATATAGAGAGAGAGAGAGAGAGACCCACTTCATATATTGGAGTTTTGAATTGTTATTAAGGCATAAGATTAACAAATAAACCAAAATACAATCAAGGAAAAAACCCAAGTTGGGATGGAAAATTTATACGAATAGAGTAAGGAAGAGGCTTACTTGATTGAAGATAAGCTTGGAAAATTCGCTTGAATGGATGAGAGACGCGTCCTGGAACTGAAAATGCATACTTGGAAAGGGGTGAGTGCCGGCTTAAATGGTAGAAATTGATTGGGGACAAGGAAGAGGAAGCTGGACGAAATGCTCCCAAAAACATTGCCATTTCAGGAAGAAAGAAAGCTCTAAATTACTGGGAAACGCTCAGAGAGAAGGAGAAAGAGAGAGAATTGATTTGGGGGCCGTAGCGCTGTCTTCTTCACCGTTCGAACATTGCGACGAGAACAGAGAGAGAGAGAGAGAAAGAGAGGAGAGAGATTATAACTGCTTCGAATATTCTGTGTTTTCTTTTTCTTTGGGCCTGACCCTTCGTTTGACGCGAAATGGTTTGCCTTTTATGGCCGGTTGGGCATTCCCGGCCCAATAGTCCAAGGCCTGCTAATCAAGGCAGGCCCATAGCCCGCTTATTCAGCCCAACTTCTTCACATTTTCTAAAACCTAAACCAAAACAAGAAAATACATTTGCATTGACTCAACCAATTCACAACCCCTATTTTACGAAATCTATAAAATCGACTCAAACTTATCAAGAATGGAGAAAATTTCTCTCACGAGATATAGATCTCGAAAGATGTATAAAATCAACTTGTGTTGAATTTCTAATAAATTATTTTTTATCTGAAGTATTCGTTTGAAAATTCAAAATAAGCGATCTTAAAAGATGTGAATATTCTTTCATCTGTCAGCATTCAATCTCTATAAATAAAAAGTGATCAATCCAACCAAAATAGACAATAATTCATACACAAACTAGATAAATACTTTATTATTTTTCTATTTAAACTAACTTAAGTATCATAGAGTTCGCACGAAAAATATCTCACGCCCTTGACTGTTTTTTATTTTATGTCTCCTAGAGACCGAAAACTGGAGACTCTCCCACATTTATAAACTTATTGTTATATCTCAATAATAATAAATAAAAAAATACTTATTTGTTAATTTTTTTTAGATTTGTATTTAAATTATAAACATCAAAGTTAAATCCTTACCTTTTGTCTTTTTTATTAAGTAATTTAAAATATAATATAGTTAAATTTATTTAAATATTAGAAATAAAATAAAATTATTATTACTTAATTATGATTTTTAAAATAATTATTAACATTATCTATATACAAATTACCCTAAATGACAACTGTTGGAACTTTGGGAGACATCCCAGATTTGTAGACTATCTTAACCTGGCACACTTTTCCTTAAAATGGTCAATCTGCCACGTCCCCATCAACTGAATTTGTCAGACCAATTGGTCCAACAGATGGACCAACCAGATTAAGCCAGTTATTATTATTATTTTTTTTTTTGTAATTTGCTATTAATTACTTTTATTTAATTAAACAAGTGTTCTAAAACCTGATTTCTCATGTTTTAGCATACGCCAGCATTAAAAAAATTCTTGCAAAAAATTTAGATATTATCTATAAAAATTAGCTATAGATATTATTTATAAAAATTTTAATTTAATAGATTTCAGAATACTAAAATAATCCGTAAGAATCATAATTCTAAATAGATCTAAAAAAATTCCATATCTTGATCCATTATTCAAAATAGGTAATCTCTAATATTAATTTTAATACAATATTCAAGTCTTTAGTGTTAACTTAACCATAAAAGTATTTATTGAGAATTGTTCTGTGTTTTTTGATCGTTCATAAAGTTCAAACGACTTAACAATGATGTTTTTAATTGAAAATTTTATTATTATGTATGAACGACAATAATATGTATATTTTAAATTTTAATTTTATAATATTATATATTATATTTTCGATCTTCAACTAGTTTTGGAGACTACAACTTGATTGAAACTTTCAAGTGTTAAAACTTGTAAGTGTGAAAAGGACAGACGATTGAACTAAATCATCGAAATTTAAACATTTTTTAGTATAATTAACAAATCTCTCTTTTAAGATTAAACCCATAAATTTTTTTTACCAAATAACTCAATTAAAGTTCACAGCAACAAACGGAATAAATAAAGTTGTAAATTATATCTATTATATTCCTTTTTCTTCTTGTTGAGTAAATGTGTAATTATTTATTATATTTTAATATGTATAGAGTAAATTTATTAAAGTGATGTTAGGAGTCATGAGTGATAATACTGTGTCATTAGTCATATGTTACATCTTTATTGAATGAAGTGTTAGGAAAATGAGATAATGACACATAATCTTTTTAATCTCATCCAATAAAGAGACATCACATAACTTATGATACTATCATCAATCATGACTCTTATTATTATTTAATTTATTAATCATAGGTAAGAGTCTATATAAAAACTTCTTCTACACATCATATTAAGAGGCTATTTGGCTTACCGTTTTTTAGTAGAGCTTTTAAGCAGGGTAGTTGTTAATATAAAAGTTGTGTAGTGTTTAAGTTGATAATGTGTTTGAAAAAATATGTTTTTAAGTTGTTAGTTAATAGTTATGTGTTTGGTTTGTAAAAGCTGATAAATTGTTAAAATTTGACAAAAAAAACTAAAATAGACATGATGCTAAATAATATAAATAAAATTTATAAAAATTTGATTTTTTATAAAAAAAATTATAAATTAATTTCTAACTGTTAGATAAATTATATATATATAATATATATACACTCACTCACGCAGTATATATGTATATATAATATATAAAATTTCCTATATTTCTAAATTAATTTCTAACCGTTAGATAAATTATTCATATAAATTTATGAATATATATACAATATATATGTATATATAATATATATACACTCAACAGTTGCAGCGATAGAGGGTCGACAGCGCTGGACGACTGCAGGCGACGGATCAGCTGGGTGACGGCAAGCAACGACGGGTAACGGATTAGCTAGGCGACGGCAGCAGGGCGGATCTCAGCAGAAGAGAGGGAACTTGAAGAAGATGATGGGAGAAGAGAGTTTCTAAGGATAGAATAATAGTTTTCTCGATCAACTTAGCAGCTTTTTTTGTCAAAGCTGAGGGTACCAGCTTTTCCAAAACACTGTTATAACAGCATTTCAGCCATATAGTGTTTAAGCAATTTTTCAATCCAAACATGTAACCATTAGAAATTGTATAGCTTATACACTGTCTGTATAACTTATAAGCGGTCAAACTGCTCAGCCAAACAGCCTCTAAATATTACTTCATGGTCATCCTTCTAGTCCACATATTACTTTGTCCAACCAGCGAAAAATCAAATATTGACTAACAAACAACTGACCATTAGCCTATGAAACAGTCAATCAAGGCTTCGGAGAATAACTTACAAGTGAGCAATGATTTCGACTTCTGATGACTAAAACATGTTTATATATGAAATGATTTGTTTCTATCAATGACTTCTAGGGTTTACTCACCCATGCATTATATTTTTCAAACAAAAGACTGAATCTTGGGTAGATGATTGATTGAGAGTCCAACCACCTCATATAAGGGCTGGCTGGAAAAGGGCCCCAAAATACACGCTCTGCTCATTCCCAGAATGCAGATTTTCATGGCCAAGCTCCGCCATTGCTTTTCTGCTTGGCTGGTGATTTGCCTGCTTCTTGGTTTGCTCCATGGCCATGGCATTCTCCAAGCTCAAGCTTCTCACCCAACCCACAGGCAGCTCCAGTCTCTGCAATCTTCTCCTTCAGACCAGCCTTACAGAACTTCCTATCACTTCCAGCCTCCCAAAAACTGGATGAACGGTATGTTCCTTTCCAATCTGCTTAATTTCTGTCTCCAGTGGGTTCCTCTTGTCCATGCATCTAACTGTTTGAACTTTTGATGTTTCGTGTTGTGCTGTTCGCTGGTTGGGTCTGCTAATGGGTATCCTCAGATCCTAATGGTGAGTGAAGTTGTGGATAAAAGAACAAACCCAGTGCACGAGGGTCTTGGGTCTGTGTTTTTATGGTGTTTTTTGCTTTGTTGTTTGCAGGGCCTATGATTTACAAGGGAATTTACCATTTGTTCTACCAGTACAACCCTTATGGTGCAGTTTGGGGGCACATAGTGTGGGCACATTCGACTTCCACTGATCTCATCAACTGGACCAACCACAGCCATGCCATCTACCCGAGCCAGCCATCCGATGTAAACGGGTGCTGGTCAGGCTCTGCCACGATGCTGCCGGGTGGGAAACCGGTGATCCTCTACACCGGAATCAACCAAAACAACCAGCAGGTCCAGAATCTGGCCATGCCCAAAAACCTCTCTGATCCGTACCTCATTGAATGGGTCAAGTCACCCATGAATCCATTAATGGCACCTGATGATATGAACAAAATTGAAGCAGACTCATTCAGGGACCCTACCACAGCCTGGCTAGGCCCTGACAGGAGATGGAGAGTGATCATTGGAAGCAAGAGAAGGAACAGGGGAATGGCAATTCTGTACCGGAGCAAGGATTTCGTCCGGTGGACTGAAGCTAAGCACCCTCTGCATTCGACTGAGGGCACTGGAATGTGGGAGTGTCCAGATTTCTACCCGGTTTTGGCTAATGGGGCAGAGGGTGCCGACACATCTGCGATCGGCCACGGGGTTAAACATGTCCTCAAGGTCAGCTTCCATGGCGAGGATCACTACACCGTTGGAACATATGATCTTGTCAAGGATATCTTTATCCCGGATGTGGGATCCGAGGAGAATGACTCCGGGTTGAAATATGATTATGGGAAGTACTACGCGTCGAAGACGTTTTTCGACAGTGCCAAGAAGAGGAGGGTTCTGTGGGGGTGGATCAATGAGGTGACTCAAGAAGCCATTAATGTCGAGAAAGGATGGTCTGGCATTCAGGTAAGATAATCCAGCCGTCCAATTCATGTTGTTTAATTACGCGTTCCATTGTTTCTTGCTCTGCACTGAGATGAGTTTGACTTGTTTGGCAGGGGATTCCAAGGCGAATTTGGCTGGACAGATCTGGAAAACAGCTGCTGCAATGGCCGGTGGAAGAGATTGAGAAGCAAAGGATGAATCAAGTTGACTTGCCTGCCAGGCTGCTCGAGGGAGGTTCAGTGGTTGAAGTTTCCGGGGTCACGGCCACCCAGGTCCGGCATTTCATGGATCGACGACCATAATCCATAAACTTCTTTTTCTTTGGATGAATCCTTAACCATGAATTAAGACTGAATTATTTAGGTTAAATTGTCACAGGCAGATGTAGAAATTGAATTTGAGATACCAAAGCTTGAGAAGGCAGAGTTGTTGGATCCAAACTGGAGTGACCACCCACAGGCTCTTTGTAGCCAACAGGGTGCACCGGCGAGAGGTGGGCTTGGACCATTTGGGCTGCTGATTTTGGCTTCCAAGGACTTGCAAGAGCACACATCAGTCTTCTTTAGAGTCTTTCAACACCAAGAGAAAAACAAATTTATTGTGCTCATGTGTAGTGACCAAAACAGGTGACAGTGATATTCTTATGATTATATAATCACCTATTTTAATACCTATACTTTTTATAATAACGATTAACATCTTCTTTAATCATTAGGTCATCATTGCATCTAGATTATGATAAGACCACGTTCGGTGCTTTTGTTGACATTGACCCAACTCGTGAAAAGTTACAACTAAGAAGTTTGGTAAGTCACCCGTATTGCCAATCCTTCAAAACATCTATTTTCTTTCAAAACAAATAGAGTCTGAATGTTGGCACTACTACTTGCAGATAGATCGTTCCATAGTGGAGAGCTTCGGGGGCGGGGGGAAGGCTTGCATCAGTGCGAGGGTGTATCCTAGTTTGGCCATCGATGGGGGGGCTCATCTCTATGCCTTCAACAATGGGACTCAGAGTGTGACAGTGTCAAGGTTGACTGCATGGAGCATGAAGAAAGCTCAGATCAATTAGTACCATGCAATTGCCCAATTGATAAGGACATGTACCCTACAGTGTCAAGCAGTTGTTGCCCTATATTACATTTGGTGCATCTATCAAGTTACAGATATTAATAATGGAAGTTGAGAGAGTTAAGTCTGAGAGAGTCTCTCACTATGCACACAGTCATGTATTCCTGTGTTCTGTAGACATGAATAGAATAATAAAAGTAGGGAACTTATCCCATTGAGATTTTAAAATATTTTACATTTATACATATCTTATATTTAAAATTAATAAATATAATATATTTTAGTTGAATATAGTTGCATTGAGATTTAAATATATTTGATATTTTAAATGCATCTTTCATTTAAATTTAAGGGTTAATTACCAAAAAAAAATACTAAATTTTAGACAATGTCTTAATTTCTACAAGAAGCTACAAACTTACCCATTTCACATTTTAATTTTCAATCTTGTATCAATTTTACAATACTATTACAATTTAAATGTATATTTAAGGCGTTTTTTCAGTTTGTTTCAATTTTTTTTGGTTAGTTTGGTTCTTTTAATTTTTTAATTTGTTCGCTTTGAAAATCTATTTAGTCAATTTAATTAATTTTTTCACATATATATATTTTATTTAATTTAAACAATTCAATCAATTCAATATTGTTTGAGGTTGAATTTCTCATCTAATGTGTTGATGGATGATTGGGGATTCGAGCCCCAAGGCCCGTTAGCAGGCCCAACTTCTTCACATTTTTTAAAGAAAAAATCTTTAGAAAACATGCCCAAAGATGTGGATAAGGTCAAACTTTGACCTTATTTAGTAGCATTATTATGTTATCATTGTTCGTTTAAGATCTTAATCAAAGTGGAGAGACAAATTATATATAGACAACTTATATATATATATATATGCTTTAGTTTTTAAGATTGAGTTTAATGTGTGATTTACAATAAACATTTGCAATAGAATCAACAATTAAACACAAAAATACATAAATTTTTTACAAAAGTTTGATTTCAAGAGCCTGCATCCTTTGTCTTTTAGTCCAGGAATTAAAGATTTTATTAAAATCAATAGAAATATCATTAATTATTGTATGTGTAAGGTTGAATCTCAATTATGAATAATTTTACTAATAACAACACACTTTAATAAATTAAAACTTACATAAATGAGTTAATTATAAATATTAACTGACAACTCTTTCATTCGAATGAAAAACACTTTACTTATAACTCTTTAACTCAAATAAAAAAAAAGAAACACTTTGCAACAATTAAACCTAGCACTTGGAGGCTTTGAATGCCTTTAGTTTCGAAAAGATTGAAGTAGAATAAGTAAATCTTAGATGTTAGTAGTCGAGGCTCTTATATACTTCAATTAGCGAAACTCTTGCTCAAATTGAATTTGAAAGTCTTCTAGACTAAGACGTTGAATCTTGAAAAAAAAAATGGTCTTCTCTTCCTTCGCCTTCTCCAATTTCATATAAAAGATATTTAGTTTTTTAAAATCGAAGTTAAAAAGAATATTTTATGCTCATCATATTTTTTACATGAAAATACAAGGTCAGGTGAATATTCCCCGACTCGTATCGAAGAGAATTTTACTTTAGAAAAAATAGAGTTTTAAAGATTAAAAGAAAAAAGAATATTGCCAAAATTTTAAAGGAAAACTTTGAAGTTAATAGCCAAATCAGAGTTTGGTCGACTAAAACTGTTCTTCAAAAATGATGGAAACCATTCTGAAGTGATCTGGTCGACTAAAGTGTACCTTTTGGTCAATCAAACTAACAATATCAAAAAAGTCAAACTAACAATGTCAAAAAAGTTATAAGGTGTGCTGGAGATTTTTGATTGACCAACACTTGCAACTAATCAACTAAATTCAGTCTCAGCTAAGCCTTGAAGTATATATTTTATTACTTTGATTAACTAACCTTGATCATCTAGACACATAGGGAAAATGGGTGTTTTTGATGATGGAATCGTTTAGTCAATTACATATGTTTAGATAATATTTGTTAATTAAGATATAAATTAAAAAAAATAAGTTATGAAAAGTATTTTAAACAAAAAGTGTTTTTTATTGTATTTGTTAAATTTATCTAACAACCTTTAAAAAAGAAGTCAAATGACTTCTTATCTGAATTTTTTCAAATAAATTTATTTTTTTTCTATTCGGACAAATTTATCGTGATCCCTATAGATAAGAAAAAATAACGTATGTATCATCCAGTGCATTTTAAAAAATTTAACAAATAGTTTGATAAAAATTTAAAATGTTTCTCAGCCTTATGTTGATTATTCAATATTTTGGTCTGAAAAATATTCTAATCTTATCTTAATACAACCTTATCTTATTCATTTTAACAAACGTTATCTTAATAATCATCTAAATTAGGAACTAACCAAGTCTTAGAAAAATAATTATTCAATGGTCAACTACACTAAGTAAAAACAAAACATGATATTTATTACCTAGAATTTGTCAAGTGCATTGTAACATTAAAAAAAAGAGTTTTTAGCATAAAAAATTAAAATTTTTGACATTTTTATGATTTTATCAAAAATTTTCAATTTTGGCAATAAGAACTCAATTTGAGAAGTTGGATGCAATTTTATTCTGTGGCCAAAATTGATTAAAGAGACACGTGGCTTTACCCGGGTGGCGTGGCACCTAACAATTTGGGTGGCCCCACATTGATTGTTGTTGAAAAAAATAAAAAATAAAAATCAAATTAAAACATTTAACTAGGGTTAACCTATTTGGGTTAAAACCCATCGACGTGCCACCTGGAAATTTGAGTGGGTCCCACATTGATTGTTGTTGAAAAAATAATAAAAATTAAAAATTAAATTAAAACATTTAACTGGGGTTAATCTATTTGGGTAAAAACTCATCCTTGCCTCTACACCGTCGCTGCCTTTTTTCTCCACTACCGACCATCCCCTATTCTCCTACATCCTTCATCGTTGACGGCCACATGAAACGACAATGATGGCTTGATGATGCCGATGGCCAAGCCAAATAAATGTTGAACCAAATGGACATATTTCCTGAAAAACCAAAGGAGTCAACCGATTCAGAAGACAAAGGGTTGCAAATTTGGGAGAAGATTATAAGCCATGGCGACGACGAACTGTTAGTGTTGTGTGCCCTTATGCTATATTTAGATAACATCTAGCGGGCTTGTTTGCAATACAGTAACTGTATTTTTGTATAAATCTATAAAAAACAAAGTTTTCTTCATTCATATTTTCTCCAATCAATTATATGAATTACTTCTTAAATCTTTTGTATGAGAATTTTATTCTCAAGGTGTTAAGGCTGTGCAACAGGATTTTCTGATAACAAAACTTCTTAAACTATTCCTAGTCCTTATATTCTTTGGATGGGGATTTCGAGATTAATCAAATATGGACTAGAACATGGGTTACTACCTCGTTCAATATGGGGATATTTGTTGGTCGTTTAAGGTATGACCACTCAAGAAGGGGGGTGAATTGAGTGTTTAAAATTTTTCTCCCTTTTAATAAATATTATTGATTAATTATTCTCTAAGAATATATATAAATTATTTTCTTTTAATTAAATTCTTGTTATTTAAATTTAAACAAATTAAGATTTTGTAACTATGTATATGTAAGTTTGAGATTAATAAATTGCAAGTTACAAAATATAGCAAAAATAAATAAATGAGGCATAAGACAATTTATAGTGGTTCAGTGTCTCCACATATACCTACTCCACTTTCTCAAGGTCTCAACCACCCTTGGGGTTCCACTAATCTCACCAAGGTTTTCACACTATCTCGTCTTGGAAACTAGATACACTCCTAGATTACAATGGGTTCTAGAAAAATCACTAAAATCAAGGTTTTCTCCCTAGCTTATATAATACCCCATATTTTCGTGAAGATACCACGTATTTTAAGTGAGTTTAAAATATCGAAAAATATGTTTGAAATGGCAACAAGTGACAAAATTAGTCGTAGGGAGTGCCCTAGAGCTTAGATACCTGAGAACAAAGGTATATTTTTGACGAGCGTCTCGAGGCAAGATTTATGACATTGAAAGAAATTAAATCAGGGACGATTTTTCGGTTAAGCTAAGTTGTAGCCTAAAATAGCCGAATAATGGTATGGGACTTCGAAAAATCGTACATATCGAGTAATTTTGAGTTATTAATTTTGAGATTTTAAGTATCTCGATAAATTTGATATTTGAGGATGTAATTGTAATTAGAGAATTATCCAAACGAAATAAGGATAAAATTAAGAGCCTATGTGGTAAAATATTAAAGTTGAGAACTTGAAATAAGTGCCAAAATGTTATTTGGGAGAAATTAGGGGAATTAGCTTGGATTTCAAAAGTTAAATTCATTCTAGTTTTGGATTTCAAAAGCCATTCAATTACATCTTTGAGTCTTTGAAGTCCGTGGCTTAGATTGTGATAAGTGGCATAATGTGATTGGTTGAAGAAATCTATAAATAGGCACCATGAGTTGTTCTCAAATCATTCCAAGCAAGTTTGAGAGTTAAGGCACTCTAAGAAGAGAAGCTTGCTCTAGAGAGAGAGGAAGAAGTTCGGCAAGAATGCGAGAAGAAATCGAAGGAGAAGCTGGGGGGAACGAGCATCATCGGAGTTACAAGCCTTCATCGGAATTTGCCAAAATTAGTCAGAAAAAAAGAGAGGTAAGTCCTTTTTTTTATAATCCTATAGAGGGGGAAAAGAGGGTCGCGTAAGTTCAAACGGAGGTCAAATCGGAGTTAAAATGAGGAAGTTATGGCCGAAATACCAAACTTGAGGCGAAGTAATCCGAAACTGCTGTGCGGTGCGTGAGATACACGCGCCAGAAAATAGTTACGCGTGAGGGCGCATGGCCCACTTTTCTAGAGCGCGTGAGAGGCCCATTTTTCTTCAAATTTTCCAGTTATGCCCCTACTTTAATACCCTTCAACCCTATGTAAAAATATTTGAGATTAGGTTTACCAAAACGTGTGTTTTATACAGAAACCTAGGTCGTTTGCTGTGAAATTATACTGTCCAAAAGATAAACCAACAAGGTGAGACTCTTATACTCCAAATCCTATTTTTTATTCTCTTATGAGAGACTTCTATTGCATGAGATGCGTTTCATGAAGTTCCTATACGTAAACTCTTGTTATTCTCTTACGTGAAATTATGTTGCATATATGAAATGTATTTTTCTGAAAAATATATGTTATTGACTTTTTAACTGTTGAATTTATAAAATTTGTGTGGCCATACTGTTGTACCTATTTGTTATTGGTCGAGGGCAAAAGTCGGATATCTCTCGAGAGGCGATATGCATGCGCCATCGAGAAAGCTCTCGTGGGGAAGACCATGAGCCTAAGGAACAACGAATGTGGTGCTTGCATGAGTTCTATGAGGTCGGGCCGAAGTGATATGGTTAGGGACCTCCCGAGAGGAGTTATGCGTGTGCCATTGAGATAGCTCTCGTTGGAGGAGGCTGACATGTTCACGAGGCACTTCGGAGTAGTTCTCATTGTCTTCTCATACATTCCATACCTGATCATGCATCGATATAAACTGTTTTTGGAGTTTCTCACTAGAAAATTCATCTTCTAATTGGACTATGTCTCTAGAATATTCAGACGTTCCAAGTTTGACGAGCGGTTCTAAAGGAAATGAGGTAGCTAAAGAATTAACTTAAATTACTGTCTGTAGCATGATTAGCATATTTTTGTTTATCTGCGAACCTATGTAATTTTGGATATGTTTAAGATGTTCAGTTATCACTTGATGATGTCCATGTAATATATTTTGTAGACGTCTTGAACAATTTTATGATAAATAAAGTATTATGGTTGTGAACCATATCAGGTTCGATCTAGCTTCCGCATTCGAGATTTTAACGCATGTTTTAGCTATTCGATTATTGAGTTTGTTAAGCTGATAAGGTGAAAATTAGGATTTTTGGGATATTATGTGATGTATGATAGCTATTGTGATATGAAAAATTTTTATATTCCCGAAATCCTAAGTATAACACGCTGGAGAAATTTGGGGTGTTACAGCTTACATTGGAAACTAGATTCACCTAGATTTTAACGGTTCTAGAAAACCTATATAATTTACAATACTAATTTAAATGTTACAAATAATTTGTCCACACTTGGACACAAATAAGCAATTAAGAACAAATTATACAAGACAATAATATTTAAATAAATAAATAAACGGTGACCTCAGTTTGAATGGAGAAGATCGGATTCGGCTTTGCGACCTCTTTTTCTCTTCTTACCTTATGGCTCTTCGGTAGATGAACAATGAATCTTTGAGAGCTTTGGAATGTTTGAAAATTAGCTTGAGAGCTTTGGGGAGATTTGAATGTATAATATGTGTAATGGATACTCAAAAAATGAGTTTTGGGATATTTATAAGCATTTTATCCACTAAAGAAATGGTTAATATGAAGTTTAAAATTCAAAAAATGTTTAAACTTTTTCAAATAATAAGAAAACATGTCTCACTTTTAATTCAAAATAAATTTACTTTTTGCATGAGAAATCAAGATTTGAAATTTCAAATATAAGATTTTGAGACAAAAATGATTAAAATAATAAAACATGTCTAAAAGTAATCTCATTTAATTTAAAATAAATTTACTTTTTACACGAGTAAGAGAAAACATATTTAAAACAAATTCTCTTTAATTCAAAACAAATTTACTTTTTGTATGAGAAAGATAAAACATGTTTAAAAGTAATTCTCCTTTAATTCAAAATAAATATACTTTTTACATAAGTAATAAAAGCATTTATCAATAAATAAAAATTCAAACATAAATTTTTGAGACATAAATGATTAAAAGAAGGAAATATGTTTAAAGACAATCCACCTTTAATTCAAAATAAATTTACTCTTTGTATCCACTTTTAATTCAAAATAAATTTATTTTTTTATATAAAAAAGAAATACATTTATATCATAAAAATATTTTTGTTAATCATCAAAATTTAATTAATATGACCAAGTTGGCTCAACAATATCGATTGGAGGATGGTGTGTCACTTGCTATATGACATAAATTGTCGCTAGTAAACTTGTAGGTGGTTGTTAGTAGACAATCAATCGAATGTGATACTGATAATTAACCACATAGCCTGATGGATAATGGTCGAGTCATTAGGTTGCGATGGTGTGTTGATACTTAGAGTTGAACTGACATGATTGTTTTGTATATTGGTGTGTGAAATTTGCTAATGAGCCAAACTATCCAATTGGGAGGTGTGAACATTCATTTATGTAGTTTCCTATGTGATCTACTATTGATATGGCGAGACACTCCCTGACCAGGGCGGATTGAAAGTTAGGAAAAATGTTTCATAAGGTGTAATCTAATCACATAATGATGTCTAACACATAGTTACTGAGTTTATGAATTTGTAACTCCATGACTCTCACTCAATCGAGACATTAGATGATGGAAGGATTATAGCATACAGTAATCGTTAACTGTAATATGTTCACTTGAGGTGAGATTTTACTACCACTTATATTGTCCTGAACCGTTACTAGATACTATTCAGGAACTATCGAAACATTGTCAAAATTTGGAGAAGAGGGTTTCGATGTTATCTGATTACTAGCGAGTAGTGAACCTAGAAAGTTACATGTTATATAGTGTTACATTTGGTATCGACATTACATGTCCAAAATATCTCAGAAAATAATTGGTCAAAAATTGACTTTTAGCCCTTCTTGTCAATAGTGCACAGTACATAGTAATAATGCATAATATGAAATCAATTATTGATTACACAATAAGACGCGAATTGCAAATAATGCACAATGCATAATGTATAATGTATAGTGTTGTTGTCCAAAAAAATACCCAAGAGAGAGGTGAATTAGGTTTTTCAAAAATTAATAATTTTAGCTCTTTTGAAAACTCTTAAATTTATTGTCTTAATATGTGGTGATTGAAATTAATAAAATTACACAACCACACAGAACAAGAGAAATTTATAGAGATTCGGCTCTAAAGAACCTAATCATCTATCTCAAGACTTAGCTTGAGATTCCACTAGAGAGAATCAACACTAACCTTTAACTGGAGCTTGAACCAATATACAATCCCTTGTCTAAATAAGAACCACTAGCAAATACAATCCTCTCACATAACAACTGAGTAAAAATAACAAACTTACAACCAAAGAAAATTATAAACAAGTCACCAACGGTTGAGAATTCCACCAGACAGTACACTTTCAGCACTTCGAACCTTCTCACTTTTGTTTGAATACTCTATCAAGTTTGTTCTAGCTTGAGCCTTCATACTTACCCTATTTATATACATCTTCCAAACATACTAGCCATTAAAAAAATGGTTAATATAATGTTTGAAATTCAAAAAATGTTTAAACTTTATCAAACAATAAGAAAACATGTCTCACATTTAATTCAAAATAAATTTACTTTTTGCATGAGAAATCAAGATTTAAAAATTCAAATATAAGCTTTTGAGACATAAATGATTAAAACAAACAAACATATATAAAAATAATTCTCCTTTAATTCAAAATAAACTTACTTTTTGTATAAGTAAGAGAAAACATGTTTAAAAATAATTCTTTTTTAATTCAAGATTTAAAAATTCAAATATAAACTTTTAAGATATAAATGATTAAAACAAAAAAATATGTCTAAAAGTAATTCTCCTTTAATTCAAAATAAATTTATTTTTTGCATAAGTAAGAGAAAACATATCTAAAACTAATTCTCTTTAATTCAAAATAAATTTAATTTTTATATGAGAAAGAGAAAATATGTCTAAAAACAAGGAAACATAAGATATAAATAAATATATTTTTTGCATAAGTAAGAAATGCATTTATCAAGAAATAAAAATTCAAACATAAGATATAAATAATCAAAACAAGGAAACATGTCTAAACATAATCCACATTTAATTAAAAATAAATTTACTCTTTGTACCAACTTTTAATTCAAAATAATTTTTTTTTTGTGAGAAATAAATACATTTATATCATAAAAATATTTTTGTTATCATCAAAATCGTATTTACTTATCCTTGAGCTTAACAAATGCATAGTGAAATCAATTATTAATTACATAGTAAAATCAATTATTGATTGCATAGTAGCCAAAGGTAGCAGACCTGAGAAATAATGAAATTGGGAGAAGAAGAAAGAGGGGAAGAAAAAAAAAAAGAGGCAGGATCTTTGCCCCTTCCTCTCTTCTCTTACTCTCTCTCCCTCCCTCACACGTTTCTGCTTTCTCTGTTTTTTTCTTTTTTCTCTGAAAAATATTCTACTGCCACAAAAATATTTTACGTGTGAAGATCACACATAAAATTTTGAGACACAGGCACCAGTGATACTTAGATCCTCTATGTCTAGCATGAGAATAAGTGATCGGTATGGTACCCTACTATATACTAAATGTGAGTAGAGTAGGACCACCACAATGTGAGGTGGATACAGTCTTGGTATAGAAACTGTTTTTGTATCCCAACCTTACATCGGACAACAGGTATGCATTTATTTATGCATTCCATTGTTGAATATGAGTGTTGATTAAATACTCAAGTTATGTATGATATGTATATTATACTATGCTGCATGTATCTGATACACGATAAAAAAAATTATTTTTACTTGTACCACCGTACTAGTGATTTCCTTCACGAACACCATCGGCAACGAGAAGACAAGCATGGCTAGCCAGCGCCCAAGGCAAGATGCAGATCGTCGGCCATGGCAAACATCGACTATGGGCACAGCCGCAATGAATTGTTGAGGTGAAGGCGGTCACAACAACCCATCACCACAGTCACAGCCATGGAGCATTCGCGACAACGAGTCACGACCCACGAGGAGTTGACCACCATCATCGATGATCATTGTGTGCTTGGATCGATCAATCGTCGGCCATGGGAAAGATGCAAGGTCACGACCATGGCGAAATCAATCAATTATCGGCCACGAAAAAGACACAAGATCACAACCATGACGATAAGAAACATAAGAGAAGGGAACAACGAGCAGTGGAAGAAGAAGGTGGTTGAGAATGTGCATAAGCATGGCAAACCCTAAATGATTTGGGGGGGGGGGGAGGAGAAAATGGCTAATCTTCGTTAATTATTATAAAAAGTCCCTTTGAGAACTCTGGATACTTATTTAGTCACATCCCGATTAGTAGGTTTCCTTAACCTCCCACTTTTCCTTAAAATAGTCAAACTGCCACATCCCAATCAAATTAAGCTTTGTATCCATCAAATTTGATCCACTAATTGACCATAAAATGATAATTGCCACACGAAATTTAAATTTTATTATAATTGAAACATATTTATAATTAAAAATTTATTTTTTAATTAAAATATAGATTTAGATTTATCTTTGTGAGTCATCTTTTAATTATAATCTAAATTTTTTTTATATATATATTTATATATGAGTATTAAGTGTATAAATAAATACCTAATACTTTTAAATTAATATTATAATAATAATAATATTTTTCTCTTTGTTCTTAGTTTTTTCCAATTTGGATTTTTCACACAAAACTTTAGTATTACTTGTTTTCTTTTTCATGATACAGTGATAAGGTAATAGTTATCAATTTTACATTAACAATTACACAAAAGATCTAAATCTCATATGATAAATAGAAAACAATTTATTGAATAATTCAAACCTATTGTTATATTCACGTTAAAGGTATAAAAATACCTTGCATGAAAGATCAAATGTAACTTTTAAACCTACCTTTATCCTTTCACTTATTTAAATATCAAAGTGTCAATCTCAATAAAGCAAATTAATTTGTTGCCCACATCAACCACTAAATACGTCGGCAACCAAGAAGGGGAGCATGAGACCCATGAATGTGAGACCACACCTTTCCTGTTAGCCCGCATCGAGCAACAAATTGAGATTGTTCCAACAAATCTTAGGATAGTCATTATTCTGTGTTGTTGTCAAAATATAATAATTAAAATTTATAATGAATGAGAGCTGGGGCAAAGAAAGAGCAAGGTGGACAGTCGATGGGAGTTTGCTGGTAGAGATGTGTGTTGGGTGGTTTCGATCTTCAATGTACTGGCTGGGGTCCTGGATAGGCTCTCGAGGGCATCCTCGATAGCACCTAGGAGTAGTCTCCTGTGTATTTGGAGCATAACTGCACTCACAAAAACAAGTTAGAAGGCACGCAAGTATTCTTTATCTGCATATACCCTCCAATGTTTTGTCTCAACTAGGGACCACTTTTGGGATTAGTCCGCCAAAATTTATTGACCAAAATACTCTTAGACATTCAATGATTGAAATACCCTAAATAGACACTCAAAACTTTTATGGCACAATATTGTTTTTCCATACAAGCACCCTTTTAAGTTCATTAAAAAACAGTTCATAATCTAAGCCTTTTTGTTCTTAATGAATCTAATGGGTCTTGCATAAGAATATGGGTAAATTTCTTGCAAGACCCATGAGGTTTGTAGAAAAAGCACTGATTGCCCATGTCAACATTTTCTCCTTTGACATGAAGTAGCAATTCGTTAATTCTTTTATAAAATTTAAAAATATCTCTTACTTTTTTTTATAAAATAAAGATACTACTAGTTGAGACCAACATCACAGCTAGGCACCACCACCATCGACAATGATGATGGCCTATAAATGCTTTTGGGATCTTGAGGAGAGAAAACATAGTCAATAGTGTCAAAATAACTTTTCATTGATTTCTCTCTTTGAATTATAAAAATGGATAGAATAGGCAAAAAAAAAAAAAAAAAGAAGAGAAAAAAAAAACACATAAGAGAAAAATAGAGACTAAAAGAGTATGTTAAACATTTAAAGTGTTATGTTATTTGTATTGAATAGGATAACGTTCGTCCGACACAAGTAAAATATAAAGATGGTGTGAGCCCCACCCTCCCCGTCTGCATACCCAAAAAATTTATGTTAAACATAGGATAATAGCTAATAGTTAAATAGTAATAAATATATCTTATTTTTAAATAATATGTATTTATTATTTCTTATTTTTTATAATAAAATAATTTTATTAGTTGATGACAAATATATCGTGTTTTGATCAATTTAATTAGTTAATAAAATTATTTAATTATTAAAAATAAAATACAATTAATATAATTTAAAAATATATCCATTTGTTACTACTTAGTCATTACTACATCGTTAGGTTACTTTATTATTATTTAATATTTAATATTATTAAAAGGGGATTCCAATGTCATGTTGTCCACAAACAAAGAAGAGAAGTGTCAAACCATGATTACGCCCGCCGGGAAAAGCGACCCCAGCCCCCTCCGACAACTCAATTTGCAAAGTCTGTCTCCACGGCCACAGTGGCCTGAATTTGGGGCGGCCACCAAAATGGAACGAACGTTGGACCAGACGCAAGCAGGCGGCAACCCCACTCCCGTGGCCGTGACCATGACTCCAACATTCGCATCCTTTTCAACGATTGCGATCTGGTGGTTGCCCTCACCATGCCTCTGCTGCCTCATCCTTCTCATCTCAATCTCTCCCTCGTTCCAACGTGACTAATTCCAAGCACTTTGTCTTCCGGGTTTTAATTTCGATAAATAAATTAATCGATACACTCTTTGTATCTCAATGAAAGTTACTCAATTAACCTTTTAAATTTAAGCATGATTGTCCCTTAAAATTGTTCCTTTTTGGCCAAAGGTAAAGGTCGAATGTGCATTTATAGCGGTCAAAAATGAATTTTGGGAAATGATTGGCATCTGCAAGCACTCCGACACTCAAATAAATAAAAGCATAAATTGGTAAAGTATTAATACATTAGAAAAGAATATATCTAGACTCTTGGTAAAATTAGTTCATATAGAAGGAGAATAGGTCATCCTGCATGCATGTAACGAACATTGCAGGGTGATGGGATTGAATATTCGGCGCTAACAAGGTTTTTCGATGATGGCATGGTAATAATGCTGTTGTAAATTGATGCGGGACCAAGATCAAGTTGACATTAAGTTAAGATTAGGTCGAGAGCTAAGATTGAGCCGTAGACAAAGGTTGAGAATAGATCGGTACAATCTAAAAGTTACTATGATTAAGTTAATAAATTCAAAAACTGTTGTAAAATAATGCAGGGTCAACACTATTAATTGTTGAGAATTCCCAAGTTGGTTTGATTGGAGAAGCGAGCAAGTGATGGTAGTTGAGTGGGTTCTAAATCTAGGTGAAGTGTAAGATATTAATTGATTTAACAAATATAATATATGAATTTGAGAACTCATTGAATTACTCAAACTTAGTACATGCATGTGTGACTTTCAAATATATATATATATATATATATTATAGTGCAATGTCTAAACACTACTTTAGGGAGGTCAATGCATAATTAATGTTAACAAAAGAGCTGTACCTCTGCTCCGTCATCCTTCTCATCTCAATCTCTCCCCCTCCCCCAACGTGCCTAATTCCAAGCACTTTATGCTTTGGGGTTTTAATTTTGATAAATTAATCGTACACACTTTATATCTTAATAAAATTTATTCAATTAATCTTTAAATCTTTTGAATTTAACCACAACGCCACTTAAAATGTTAAAGTTTAAGAGGGTAACGTAACTAATTCAAACACGTTATGATTAAAATAAAAAAAATTCAAAAGACGACGTAAAATAACATAAGGTCAATGCGATGATAATTTAGTGAGTTTCTAAATCTAGGTGAAGGGTAAGATATTAATTGATTTAATAAATATTAAATTTAAAGTATAAAATATGAATTTAAGAACTCATTGAATTACTCAAAGTTAGTTCATGTGTCATTTTCAAATATATATATATATTATAGTGCATGTCTAAACACAAGTTTAGGGAGGTTAATGCATAATTAATGTTAACAAAAGATCTTGTGAAAACAGCTGCGAGAAGAGCTGTGCCAATGTGCAATCACCAGACCAATGTCATGTATGGAATGACAAGAAAATAATAATTATTAAAACTAGTTTATTAAATAAATAGTAAGATTCCAGTAATAAAAAATGTTACTTAAACGTTTAAATTTAATATTTTATATTTATATTTTATATATGACTTAATGTATATAGTGCTCCTTTAAGAATTAAAAATATAATATTTAGTTCTTTATATGCAAAATATGATGATTTTGTATTTCGTTTATTAAATTTTTTTTTAATTTTTATCATAATGTAATATTAGTGCATGCATAAACGCTCTCATTTTTACAAGTGACACGCCACATAAATAACAAGTTGGCAATATTTGAATTGACTAGTTAATTTTTTGCGCTCCCTCATGAATTAAAAAATATGACATTCGATCATTGATGTGTAAAAAATCAAGATTCTATCACGGTAAAAACGTAAAAATAATAATTTTTAATATTTGAGATATAAAATTTTGACATTTTATACATTAAAAACTAAATGTCATATTTTTTTAATTATTAAAAAAGCGCCATATGTATCAAACTTATATATATCGACATTGATACAATACAACGTACAAGACATTAATGTAACATTTTATCAAAAATGTCAAATTTAAATGTCATTAAGCATTTTTTAGATTTTTACTATTTTCAAAAGATTCATTGATTTTTTCTTCTTTTCTTTTTTGGGTTAATGGATTTGATGGGATAATGAATACACATCAGATAGGGACGCTAGTGGCAAGAGAGAATTCACACTACATGCAACAATGAATATCATAAATTTGACTATATAAGATGAGCATAAAGGATACGATATGGTGAAATTAAGGTAATGGGAATGGCTCATTTTTATAAGCAGTAAATATTGCTTAAATTAAATATTTTTTAATAAAAAAGAATTTTTGTGTTAGTTGCCCCACCTCTTAGTGCGATTTTGGGCACTCCTTTTAACTTTTTAACGGGGTGAACGTCACTCTCTATCAATTTTGTGGGGACCTTATTCTCTCTCTCCTTTCTTTTTCTTCTCCAGTAGGCTTTTTTGTGGCATTTTTGTTACCACCTTATCTCACCACCTGCGTGCCGACTATCATTATATTCTCCCTTATAATAAAAAAAGGAGAATGTAATGGTGGTCAATATGCGAGCAATGAAAGAAGATGTTGTAGCAATCGACGCACAAGGAACAGTCAAGAGGGTCACCCCCAAATTGACCGGGGGGGGGGGGGGACCGTTAAAGGGGTGGACAAAATTGCACCCCCCACCTCTTCCTTTGACCTAAAATAATGGCCACGTGGAACAGTCCATTCCCATTGCTTATGGGCTATTAGTGGGCCAAGCTAAATCTCATCTCGTAATGAAAATAAATAAAAAAAGAAAAGAAAGATAATACCACTTATATATATAATATTAAATTAAATAAGCAAGAATATAGATGGTCTTGTGTACAGCCAAAAAATGAGTCATCATAGAAGAATTGGTCTAAAACAACTTATCATTAGTCTAAGAAACAAGATAATAAACTTACAAACATGGGTGAGCAATGGACGGTTACAATTAAAAAAACTTCTGTAGATAAATATGAAATGGTTGTCGACTGATATCAGAAAATTTGGCATGATTCCTAGGGTTTATTCACCCATGGGTTGTAAGATTTTTCAAACAATAGACTAGTACTTGGATAATGAGACAATACAACAGCTAGCCAAGGGGCAAGCAAGCATTGACTGTTGACTAATCCATCCAACTTTTATAAAATTCAACCAGGCATCTTCCTTGGTGATTCCCACTTTATATAAGGCTGGAAAAGGACCACAAAATCCATGCCCTGCTCATTCCCAGAATGCAGATTTTCATGGCCAAGAACCACCATTACCCTTCTGCTTGGCTGATTTGCCTGCTTCTTGGCTTCCTCCTCCTTGGCCATGGCCTTTTCCAAGCTCAAGCTTCTCACCCTGTCTACAGGCACCTTCAGTCTCTGCAATCTTCTCCTTCAAACCAGCCTTACAGAACTTCTTATCACTTCCAGCCTCCCAAAAACTGGATGAACGGTATGTTACTTTCCAATCTGCTTAATTTCTGTTTCTAATCGGTTTCCTCTTGTCAATGCATCTAACTGTTTGAACTTTTGATGTTTCGTGTTGTGCTGCGCGCTTGTTGGATCTACTAATGGGTATCCTCAGATCCTAATGGTGAGTGAAGTTATGGATAAAAGAACATCCTTAGTGCACCCTCTTGGGTCTATGTTTTTATAGTGTTTTTTGCTTTGTTGTTTGCAGGGCCTATGATTTACAAGGGAATTTACCATTTGTTCTACCAGTACAACCCTTATGGTGCAGTTTGGGGGCACATAGTGTGGGCACATTCGACTTCCACTGATCTCATCAACTGGACCCCTCACAGCCATGCCATCTACCCGAGCCAGCCATCCGATGTAAACGGGTGCTGGTCAGGCTCTGCCACGATGCTGCCGGGTGGGAAACCGGTTATCCTCTACACCGGAATCAACCAAGACAACCAGCAGGTCCAGAATCTGGCCATGCCCAAAAACCTATCTGATCCATACCTCATAGAATGGATCAAATCACCAGTGAATCCATTAATGGCACCTGATAACTTAAACAAAATCAATGCAAGCTCGTTCAGGGACCCTACCACAGCCTGGCGAGGACCTGATGGGAAATGGAGAGTGATCGTTGGAAACAAAAGAAAGAGCAGGGGAATGGCAATTCTGTACCGGAGCAAGGATTTCGTCCGGTGGACTAAAGCTCAGCACCCTCTGCATTCGGCTAAGGATTCCGGAATGTGGGAGTGTCCAGATTTCTACCCGGTTTTGGCTAATGGGGTAGAGGGTCTTGACACATCGGCAATTGGGCATGGGGCTAAACATGTCCTCAAGGTCAGCTTAGATAACACCAAACATGATCACTACACCATAGGAACATATGATCCTGTCAAGGATATCTTTACACCAGATAAGGGATCTGAGGAGAATGAATACGCATTGAGATATGATCATGGGAAGTACTATGCGTCGAAGACGTTTTTCGACAGTGCCAAGAAGAGGAGGATTTTGTGGGGATGGATCAACGAGTCGACTAATGCAGCCACTGATGTCAAGAAAGGATGGTCTGGCATTCAGGTAGGATAATCCAGCCATCCAATCCTTATTGTTTAAGCCATCATTTCTTGTTACTTATTGAGAATCTGAGATGAGTTGACTTTGTTTGGCAGGCCATTCCAAGGCGAATTTGGCTGGACAGATCTGGAAAACAGCTGCTGCAGTGGCCGGTAGAAGAGATTGAGAAGCAGAGGATGAATCAAGTTGACTTGCCTGCCAGGCTGCTCAAGGGAGGTTCAGTGGTTGAAGTTTCCGGGGTCACGGCTACACAGGTTTGGTCATATTATTAAGTACAAAAATTCTGTATAAATTTTATTGGTCATAGATCGATAACCATAATTGTTTTTTTTTTTTTTTTTATGCATCGGTAACCATAAATTAAGACTGAATTACTTGGGTCAAACTGTCACAGGCAGATGTAGAAATTGAATTTGAATTTGATATACCAAAGCTTCAGAAGGCAGAGTTATTGGATCCTAAGTCGAGTGACCCACAAGCCCTTTGTAGCCAACAGGGTGCACAAGTGAGAGGTGGGCTTGGACCATTTGGGCTGCTGGTTTTGGCTTCCAAGGGCTTGCAAGAGTACACATCAGTCTTCTTTAGAGTCTTCCGACACCAAAAGGAAAACAAATTTATCGTGCTTATGTGTAGTGATCAAAGCAGGTGACAGTGATATTTTTATAATTATACAATCATTTATTCTAATGTCTATATTTTTAAAATAATAAATTAACATTTTTTTTATCGATCAGGTCATCATTGCATCTGGATTATGACAAGACCACATTCGGTGTTTTTGTGGACGTTGACCCAACTCGTGAAAAGTTATCACTAAGAAGTTTGGTAAGTCACCTACATTACCAATCCTTCGAAACATTTATCTTCCTTCAAAACAAACAGTCTGAATGTTGGCGTTACTAAGCGTAGATAGATCGTTCCATAGTGGAGAGCTTCGGGGGCGGAGGGAAGGCTTGCATCAGTGCGAGGGTGTATCCTAGTTTGGCCATCGATGGGGAGGCTCATCTCTATGCCTTCAACAATGGGACTCAGAGTGTGACTGTGTCAAGGTTGACTACATGGAGCATGAAGAAAGCCCGGATCAATTAAGCCTACGCAAGAGCCCAAATGCTAAGGACATGTACCCTACAGTGTCGAGAACCTATTGCCCTATATTTCATCTGATGTATTTGGTGGAAATTTGAAGAATTGGGGGTTATGTTTAATATGCCCCACATTGTTATCAATTTTTAAAGAGATCAATGTTATTAGAAGATAATACTGGAAGGATAATTTGATATTATATCGACACTATGTTTGGAAGTTATATTTCAAAATAACACTCTCTCCACTGTTTTTGGGATAAACTACACTTCCGAAAGGCAAAAACCACAATTTGATGTTTCGTGAGATTTGGGAAAAAATCACAAGTTGTAATTTTGATTTCTATCAAAAAAAGGGGAAATCATATTGATGTGGATGAAAAATTACAAAAATATCTTTTCTCGAACTTCATGTGATCTAGAATATTTAGATTAGGCTTCGAGTCTAACACCATTTGAGCAAAATATTTGGTCCAAATAATTAGATTCGTCTTATCCAAAACTATGCCTCTACTTGTCTAGACAAGTTCGTAAGTTAAGATTTGACTGGCCATGTGGCACAATCATAATATTTTCTTTTCTCATAACATAGATATATAAAAATACAAATTTCAAGATGTAGGAATGTTGTTTATTACTTATAATTACTTTACCTTATTTTGGGTACTAAAATTAATTTAATTATCAGAAAATATATCAAGAAAAAAAGTCTCACGTGGAAAGTCAAGCAAGTTTTGGATATATTGACACATTAACTTTATATTAAACTAGCGGTGATCATCTCCAACCGTGGTCACATATTTCCTTGATATTTTTCTAGCGTGATGGATTAGGCAGCTTTGATGCGACACTTAGAGAGTTGATAATATTGGAAATCATGATAGTGTTACCAAATTGAATCGACAATAAATCACAATCAAATGAATTTATTACACATAAACGTAAATTTTTACATGAAAAACTTAAATTCAGAAAAATTAAGAGGAGAAAGAATAAAAATATCACTAAACAAATAATACTGGTAAAAAAAAATGACATTGTCACATCTAAAATATCACTAAGTAAATATTGCTATAACAAAAGTGATATAATTGTAACTAATTTCAGAGCATTTGACATTTATTTATAAACCTCAAATCATCTATAGATATACACAATAAATCATATCCTGATCAAAAGATGATTTATGAAAATATTTCTTCAAACGATATAAATCTCACTTAAAATCGAATTTGACAATATCATAATCACAGTCAAAATAAGAGTCTCAATTTCAGTCAAATTTGAATTTTGAGTTACAATTATAACAAGTTCCACCTTAACACGAAATTTAAATATAAAATTATTCAAAATTCTTTCTTTCAACAAAATCACAGAGAATTAATCTCCTAATAAATACCAACCAAAACCGCACCATGAGAAATACTACGCAAAGTTTATTATAGTGGATATTTTTAGCCGCACTTAAAGCATAGCTAACAAAATCAGGCTTAACATATCTTTACTGATCTTAATGACTCCACATTCATCAATATAAATTTCCCTTGATAACTCCACATTCTTCTAAACCCATCCGTCCAAAATTGCACGCATCTTAACTTGTCTGAGTGAAAATCAAGATATTTTGAACCAATAATAAAATATTATACTTCAAAGTGGTTAATACGAAGATCGAATAACCTTAAATAATGTTAAGCAATCCATAAACAAAATCTCAATTGAAAACAATCCAAAATATCATATCTAGGTTGAGATATGGGGGAGTTAAAACTAAGAAGCTTGGCTGCTTCAATGGCGGACAGAGGCAGAATGGGCAACGATTGACAGAGGCAGCAGGTGATCCTCTACACCGGAATCAACCAAAACAACCAGCAGGTCCAGAATCTGGCCATGCCCAAAAACCTCTCTGATCCGTACCTCATAGAATGGGTCAAGTCACCAATGAATCCATTAATGGCACCTGATGATATGAACAAAATTGAAGCAGACTCATTCAGGGACCCTACCACAGCCTGGCTAGGCCCTGACAGGAGATGGAGAGTGATCATTGGAAGCAAGAGAAGGAACAGGGGAATGGCAATTCTGTACCGGAGCAAGGATTTCGTCCGGTGGACTGAAGCTAAGCACCCTCTGCATTCGACTGAGGGCACTGGAATGTGGGAGTGTCCAGATTTCTACCCGGTTTTGGCTAATGGGGCAGAGGGTGCCGACACATCTGCGATCGGCCACGGGGTTAAACATGTCCTCAAGGTCAGCTTCCATGGCGAGGATCACTACACCATTGGAACATATGATCTTGTCAAGGATATCTTTATCCCGGATGTGGGATCCGAGGAGAATGACTGCGGGTTGAAATATGATTATGGGAAGTACTACGCGTCGAAGACGTTTTTCCACAGTGCCAAGAAGAGGAGGGTTCTGTGGGGGTGGATCAATGAGGTGACTCAAGAAGCCATTAATGTCGAGAAAGGATGGTCTGGCATTCAGGTAAGATAATCCAGCCGTCCAATTCATGTTGTTTAATTACGCGTTCCATTGTTTCTTGCTCTGCACTGAGATGAGTTTGACTTGTTTGGCAGGGGATTCCAAGGCGAATTTGGCTGGACAGATCTGGAAAACAGCTGCTGCAATGGCCGGTGGAAGAGATTGAGAAGCAAAGGATGAATCAAGTTGACTTGCCTGCCAGGCTGCTCGAGGGAGGTTCAGTGGTTGAAGTTTCCGGGGTCACGGCCACCCAGGTCCGGCATTTCATGGATCGACGACCATAATCCATAAACTTCTTTTTCTTTGGATGAATCCTTAACCATGAATTAAGACTGAATTATTTAGGTTAAATTGTCACAGGCAGATGTAGAAATTGAATTTGAGATACCAAAGCTTGAGAAGGCAGAGTTGTTGGATCCAAACTGGAGTGACCACCCACAGGCTCTTTGTAGCCAACAGGGTGCACCGGCGAGAGGTGGGCTTGGACCATTTGGGCTGCTGATTTTGGCTTCCAAGGACTTGCAAGAGCACACATCAGTCTTCTTTTAGAGTCTTCCGACACCAAGAGAAAAACAAATTTATCGTGCTCATGTGTAGTGACCAAAACAGGTGACAGTGATATTCTTATAACTGTATAATCACCTATTTTAATACCTATACTTTTATAATAACGATTAACATCTTTTTTAATCATTAGGTCATTATTGCATCTAGATTATGATAAGACCACGTTCGGTGCTTTTGTTGACATTGACCCAACTCGTGAAAAGTTACAACTAAGAAGTTTGGTAAGTCACCCATATTGCCAATCCTTCAAAACATCTATTTTCCTTCAAAACAAACAGAGTCTGAATGTTGGCACTACTACTTGCAGATAGATCGTTCCATAGTGGAGAGGTTCGGGGGCGGGGGGAACGCTTGCATCAGTGCAAAGGTGTATCCTAGTTTGGCCATCGATGGGGGGGCTCATCTCTATGCCTTCAACAATGGGACTCAGAGTGTGACAGTGTCAAGGTTGACTGCATGGAGCATGAAGAAAGCTCAGATCAATTAGGACCATGCAATTGCCCAACTGATAAGGATATGTACCCTACAGTGTCAAGCAGTTGTTTCCCTATGTTACATTTGGTGCATCTATCAAGTTATAGATATTAATAATGGAAGTTGAGAGAGTTAAGTCCGAGAGAATCTCTCACTATGCACTCAGTCATGTATTCCTATGTTCTGTAAACATGAATAGAGTAATTAAAGTAGGGAACTTATCCCATTGAGATTTTAAAATATTTTACATTTATACATATCTTATATGTAAAATTAATAAATATAATATATTTTAGTTGAATATAGTTGCATTGAGATTTAAAAATATTTGATATTTTAAATGTATCTTTCATTTAAATTTAAGGGTTAATTACCAAAAAAATTACCAAAATTTAGACAATGTCTTAATTTCTACAAGAAGCTACAAACTTACCCATTTCACATTTTAATTTTCAATCTTGTATCAATTTTACAATACTATTACAATTTAAATGTATATTTAAGGCGTTTTTTCAGTTTGTTTCAATTTTTTTGGTTAGTTCGGTTCTTTTAATTTTTTTAATTTTTTAATTTGTTCGCTTTGAAAATCTATTTAGTCAATTTAATTAATTTTTTTACATATATATATTTTATTTAATTTAAACAATTCAATCGATTGAATATTCTTTGAGCTTGAATTTCTCATCTAATGTGTTGATGGATGATTGGGGGTTCGAGCCCCAAGGCCCGTTAGCAGGCCCAACTATTCTTCACATTTTTTAAAGAAAAAATCTTTAAAAAACATGCCCAAAGATGTGGATAAGGTCAAACTTTGACCTTATTTAGTAGCATTATTATGTTGTCATTGTTCGTTTAAGATCTTAATCAAAGTAGAGAGACAAATTATATATAGACAACTTATATATATATATATGTGCTTTAGTTTTTAAGATTGAGTTTAATGTGTGATTTACAATAAACATTTGCAATAAAATCAACAATTAAACACAAAAATACATAAAAATTTTACAAAAGTTTGATTTTAAGAGCCTGCATCCTTTGTCTTTTAGTCGATGAATTAAAGATTTTATTAAAATTAATAGAAATATAATTAATTATTGTACGTGTAAGGTTGAATCTCAACTATGAATAATTTTACTAATAACAACACACTTGTAATAAATTAACATTTACATAAGTGAGTTAATTACAAATATCAACCGCCAATTCTTTCATTCAAATGGAAAACACTTTACTTACAAGGCTTTAACTCAAATAAAAAAAAGAAACACTTTGCAACAATTAAACCTCGCACTTGGAGGCTTTGAATGCCTTTAGTTTCGAAAAGACTGAAGTTGAATAAGTAAATCTTAGATATTAGTAGTCGAGGCTCTTATATACTTCAACTATCGAAACTCTTGCTCAAATTGAATTTGGAAGTCTTCTAAATTAAGACGTTGAATCTTGAAAAAAAAATGGTCTTCTCTTCCTTCGCTTCCTCCAATTTCATATAAAAGATATTTAGTTCTTCAAAATCGAAGTTAAAGAAAGTATTTTATGCTTGTCATATTCTTTATATGAAAATACAAGGTCAAGTGAATATTCCCCTGACTCATATCGAAGAGAATTTTACTTTAGAAAAAATAGAGTTTTAAAGATTAAAAGTAAAAAGAATATTGCCAAAATTTTAAAGGAAAACTTTGAAGTTAATAGCCAAATCAGAGTTTGGTCGACTAAAACTGTTCTTCAAAAATGATGGAAACCATTCTGAAGTAATCTGGTCGACTAAAGTGTACCTTTTGGTCAATCAAACTAACAATGTCAAAAAAGTCAAACTAACAATATCAAAAAAGTTACAAGGTGTGCTGGAGATTTTTGATTGACCAACACTTGCAACTAATCAACTAAATTCAGTCTCAGCCAAGCCTTGAAGTATATATTTTATTACTTATTAACTAACCTTGATCATCTAGACACATAGGGAAAATGGGTGTTTTTGATGATGGAATCGTTTAGTCAATTACATATGTTTAGATAATATTTGTTAATTAAGATATAAATTAAAAAAAATAAGTTATGAAAAGTATTTTACACAAAAAGTGTTTTTTATTATGTTTGTTAAATTTATCTGACAACCTTTGAAAAAGAAGTCAAATGACTTCTTATTTGAATTTTTTCAAATAAATTTATTTTTCTTCTTCATTCAGATAAATTTATCGTGATCCCTATAGATAAAAAAAAAATAACGCATGTGTCCTCCAATGCATTTTAAAAAATTTAACAAATAGTTTGATAAAAATTTAGAATCCTTCTTAGTCTTATCTTGATCATTCAATATCTTGATTTGAAAAATATTCTAATCTTATTTTAATACAATCTTAACTTACTCATTTTAATAAATGTTACCTTAATGATCATCTAAATTAAGGACTAACCAAGTCTTAGAAAAATAATTATTCGATGGACGACTAGACTAAGTAAAAACAAAACATGATATTTATTACCTAGAATTTGTCAAGTGCATTGTAACATTAAAAAAAAAAAGAGTTTTTAGCATAAAAAATTTAAAATTTTGACATTTTTATGATTTTATCGAAAATTTTCAATTTTGACAATAAGAACTCAATTTGAGAAATTGGAAGCAATTTTATTCTATGACCGAAGTTGATTAAAAAGACATGTGGCTTTACCCAGGTAGCATGGCACCTAAGAATTTGAGTGGCCCCATATTGATTGTTATTGAAAAAAATAAAAAATAAAAATCAAATTAAAACATTTAACTAGGGTTAACCTATTTGGGTCAAAACCCATTGACGTGCCACCTAGAAATTTGAGTGGGTCCCACATTGATTATTGTTGAAAAAAATAATAAAAAATAAAATTAAAATTAAAACATTTAACTGAGATTAACCTATTTGGGTAAAAACTCATCCTTGCCTCTACACCGTCGTTGCCTTTTTTTCTCCACTACTGACCATCCCCTATTTTCCTACATCCTTCATCTTCAGCGGCCACATGAAACGATAATGATGGCTTGATGATGTCGATGGCCAAGCCAAATAAACGTCAAACCAAATGGACATATTTCTTGGAAAACCAAAGGAGTCAACCGATTGAGAAGACAAAGGGTTGCAAATTTGGGAGAAGATTATAAGCTAGGGCGACGACGAACTGTTAGTGTTGTGTGCCTTTATGCTATATTTGGATGACATCTAGCGGGCTTGTTTGCAATGCAGTAATTGTATTTTTGTATAAATCTATAAAAGACAAAGTTTTCTTCATTCATATTTTCTCCAATTAATTATATGAATTACTCCTTAAATATTTTGTGTGAGAATTTTATTCTCAAGATGTTGAAATTGTATGACAGAATTCTCTGATAACAAAACTTCTTAAACTATTCCTAGTCCTTATATTCTTTGGATGGGGACTCCGATTAATCAAATATAGACTAGAACATGAGTTACTATCTCGTTCAATACGGGGATATCTATTGGTCCCTTAAGATATGGCCACTCAAGAGGGGGGTGAATTGAGTGTTTAAAATTTTTCTCCCTTTTAATAAATATTATTGATTAATTATTCTCTAAGAATATATATAAATTATTTTATTTTAATTAAATTCTTGTTATTTAATTTTAAACAAATTAAGATTTTATAACTACGTATATGTAAGTTTGAGATTAATAAATTGCAAACCACAAGATATAGTAAAAATAAATGAATGAGGCACAAGACAATTTATAGTGGTTCAGTGGCTCCACACACACCTACTCCACTCTCCCAAAGTCTCAACCACCCTTAGGGTTCCACTAATCTCACCAAGGTTTTCACACTAGCTCACCTTGAAAATTAGATATACTCCTAGATTACAATGGGTTTTAGAAAAATCACTAAAATTATGGTTTTCTCCCTAACTTATTTCGAAAACTAGATTCACCTAGATTTTAACTGTTCTAGAAAACCTATAAAATCCACAATAGTAATTTAAATTTTACAAATAATTTGTCCACACTTGGACACAAATAAGCAATTAATAACAAATTATACAAGATAATAATATTTAAATAAATAAATAAGCGGTGACCTCAATTTGAATGGAGAAGATCGGATTCGGCTTTGCGATCTCTCTTTCTCCTCTTGCTCTCCGATAAATGAACAATGAATTTTTGAGAGTCTTGGAATGCTTGAGAACTTTTGGGAGCTTTGGATGTACAATATGTGCAATGGATACTCAAAAAATGAGTTTGGGGGTATTTATAAACTTTTTAGCCACTAAAGAAATGATTAATATGAAGTTTGAAATTCAAAAAATGTTTAAACTTTTTCAAATAATAAGAAAATATGTCTCACATTTAATTCAAAATAAATTTATTTTTTACATGAGAAATCAAGATTTGAAAATTCAAATATAAACTTTTGAGACAAAAATGATTAAAACAAAAAAACATATCTAAAAGCAATCTCTTTTAATTCAAAATAAATTTATTTTTTGCATAAGTAAGATAAAATATGTTTAAAATCAATTTTCTTTAATTCAAATAAATTTACTTTTTGTATGAAAAAGATAAAACATGTCTAAAAGTAATTCTCCTTCAATTCAAAATAAATATACTTTTTGCATAAGTAATAAAAGTATTTATCAATAAATGAAAATTCAAAGATAAACTTTTAAGACATAAATGATCAAAAGAAGAAAACATGTTTAAAGACAATCCACTTTTAATTCAAAATAAATTTACTCTTTGTATCCACTTTTAATTCAAAATAAATTTATTTTTTTATATAAGAAAGAAATACATTTATATCATAAAAATATTTTTATTAATCATTAAAACTTAATTAATATGAGTAAGTTGGCTCAACAATATCGATTGGAGGATAGTGTGTCACTTGCTATATGACATAAATTGTCGCTGGTAAACTTGTAAGTGGTTATTGGTGGACAATCAATCAAATGTGATACTGATGACCGACCACATAGTCTAGTGGATAATAGTCAAGTCATTAGATTGCGATGGTGTGTTGATACTTAAACTTAAACCGATACGATTGTTTTGTGTATTAGTGTGTGAAATTTGCTAATGAGCCAAACTATCCAATTAGGAGGTGGGAACATTCATCTATGTACTTCTGTATTACTGGTATATGAAGACAGGTATTGGGAATAAGATCAATCGCCCTCGTAGGTATTTGATGAGGTGAACATCCTATGTGATCTACTATTGATGTGGCGAGACACTCCCTGACTAGGGCAGATTGAAAGTTAGGAAAAAATTTCATGAGGTGTCATCTAGTCACATTAATGATGTCTAACACACAGTTACTGAGTTTATGAATTTGTTACTCCATGACTCTCACTCAATCGAGACATTAGATTATGGAAGAATTATAACATACAGTAATTTTTAACTGTAATATGTTCACTTGAAGTGAGACTTTACTATCACCTATATTGTCCTGAACTGCTACTAGATACTATTTAGAAACTATCGAAACGTTGTCAAAATTTTGGGAAGTTCCAGTGATGGGTCAAGGGGTTGACTGATACCAAAAAATGTTTCGATGTTATCTGATTAGTAGTGAGTAGTGAACCTAGAAAGTCACATGTTATATAGTATTGTGTTTGGTATCAACATTGCATGCCCAAAATATCTCTGAAAATAGTTGGTCAAAAATTGACTTTTAGCCCTTATTGCCAATAGTGCATAGTACATAGTAATAATACATAATATGAAATCAATTATTGATTACACAATAAGACTCGAATTATAAATAATGCACAATGCATAATGTATAATGTATAATGTATAGTGTTGTTATCCAAAAAAAATACCCAAGAGGGAGGTGAATTGGGTTTTTTAAAAATTAATAATTTTAGCTCTTTTGAAAACTCTTATATTTGTGATCTTAATATGTAGTGATTGAAATCAATAAAATCACATAATCACACAAAACAAGAGAAACTTATAGAGATTCGACTTTAAAGAACATAATCCTCTTTCTCAAAATTTAGCTTGAGGTTCCACCAAAGAAAATCAACACTAATTTTTAATTGGAGCTTGAACCAATATACAATCCCTTGTCTAAGTAAGAACCACTAGCACACTATTAGCAAATACAATTCTCTCACACAACATGTAAGTAAATATAACAAATTTACAACCAAAGACAATTATAAACAAGTCACCAACGGTTAAGAATTCCACCAGACAACACACTTTCAGCACTTCGAACCTTCTCACTCTTGTTTGAATGCTCTATCAAGTTTGTTCTAGCTTGAGCCTTCATACTTACCATATATATATACATTTTCCAAATATATTAACCATTAAAGAAAGAGTTAATATAAAGTTTGAAATTCAAAAAATGTTTAGATTTTCTCAAACAATAAGAAAACATGCCTCATATTTAATTCAAAATAAATTTACTTTTTACATGAGAAATCAAGATTTGAAAATTCAAATATAAGCTTTTGAGACATAAATGATTAAAACAAGAAAACATATCTAAAAGTAATTCTCCTTTAATTCAAAATAAATTTACTTTTTGTATAAGTAAAATAAAACATGTCTAAAAATAATTATTTTTTAATTTAAGATTTAAAAATTCAAATATAAGCTTTTGAGACATAAATGATTAAAAGAATAAAACATGTCTAAAAGCAATTCTCCTTTAATTTAAAATAAATTTATTTTTTTGCATGAGTAAGAAAAAAATATGTCTAAAACTAATTCTCTTTAATTCAAAATAAATTTACTTTTTGTATGAGAAAGAGAAAATATGTCTGAAAGCAATTCTACTTTAATTCAAAATAAATATATTTTTTGCATAAGAAATGCATTTATCAAGAAATAAAAATTCAAGCATAAGATATAAATAATCAAAACAAGGAAACATGTTTAAAGATAATCCACCTTTAATTAAAAATAAATTTACTCTTTGTACCCACTTTTAATTCAAAATAAATTTATTTTTTTGTATGAGAAATAAATATATTTATATTATAAAAATATTTTTGTTATCATCAAAATCGTATTTACTTATCCTTGAGCTTAACAAATGCATAGTGAAATCAATTATTAATTATATAGTAAAATCAATTATTCATTGCATAGTAACCAAAGGTAGCAGACATGAGAAAGAATGAAGTTGGGAGAAAAAGAAGAGGAGGAAGAAAAAATAATAAAAAAAGAGGCAGGACATTTACCCTTTCCTCTCTTTTCTTACTCTCTCTCCCTTCCTCAAACGTTTCTACTTTCTCTTCTTTTTTCTTTTTTCTCTGAAAAATATTCTGCTGCCACAAAAATATTTTACGTGTGAAGGTCTGTAACGGCCCGCCTCCTGGAGCCCCCGTGCACCAAGAGGATCCGTGAGAGGGTCATTACTAAAATGATACCGAACAATACACAACTACAACTCATGTAGAATCCTTATTAAAATCATATTCTTTTTATCATTTAACAACTCATAATCATTTTTACAAAACCATTCATCACTTGGGCCCACCTGAGCTTGCATAACATACATCTAACTCAAAATTTTAAAACATCTCACTATGACACCCAGGACCTAGATTCGTGAGAGCTCTACACTTGTTATCCTGATTCGACGAACTACACTCAACTCTGTCGTACACACCAGCGATCTCGGGGTATGTTGACCTGGAATGATGGAAAACAAACATGAGTCGCGAGACTCAACAAGCTGTAGAAAGAAAGGCTAAGGGCTTAGGATAGGACTCTTCCCATGACACCCCATGCAATTCATGCCAATGCAATCACGCCATGTTATGAGCTATACGTACCTTACTTCTATATGCATAACATAAAGTTAACTGCACATAAAGAACCAGGGGCCCACAAAAGTCACACATTGGCATCCAGGTCCCGCATACAAACCTGTTGCAGCCTAACATAGGCTACCATATCATCATTATCTTAGACCAGCCTTTTCTTGACATGGTCGGCTTTTCCTGACATTCAAAATTTGTCTTTTCCCGATACTCGTTATAGGCTCTTCCTGATACCCATCATACTCTTATGTGTTCTTCATGTCATACTTCACATAATCATATACTTCCGCGATCTTGGTCTTCCCTCGGGCCAACCCCGAGCTAATATCTAAGCTGAGCTGAAGCTCATATGAGTCGGTACTCCCGACACCTAGCATGGTACTCCCGTCCAGAATAACAGTAACAATAAAACCATCTAATGCAACACATAAGAAATGCAATGGACTTTGTAGCATAAACGTGATGACAAGGCCCCCATAAACCAAGCATCAGGCCTTGCTACGCCCACATAGGAATACACACATGCGGCATGCTCTAAATGCATATGCTCACTTAGGGTACCCAAATTGGCTCTTAGGCCAACTAGCTTATGCAAATGCTCACACATCCCATCACACACAAGCATGTCCCCACATGAATGCAACCTAGCCCCCTGTAGCACACAAATCATGATATGCACAAACCAAGGCGGGAATCTGAAGTACTAGCTCTTCTAGCCGTCTAGCACTTATCATAACAACCGATGACTGGCGCTCATACATCCAGCCATCAATTGCCACGATCCACGGTCGACAGTCAATGGCTTTGTACTCATACCCTTAGACACACTTACTGACACTATTAACTTTATATCTTCTAAACTTGACATTACACAACATTTCTCCATAACTCTTCATGTACATAATCTCATGGACATCATAATACTGTTCTCATTCTCATCTCTTATAAACATGTAAATAAACCACTTACTTTTCCAATTAAACTCTTTAACATAACCCCATAAATTATACCGACTCTTCTAAGAACCTAACCCATTGGGTTCGGCATCATTTCTAAAGAAAATAGAGCGATACAAAGCTCCGTAACAGTCAAAATGAAAGACACCAAGATATATTTGCTTAACTTATTTCATTAACAATAATTCCATTAATAAAATTTAAATCATAAGGTGGCTGTTACGCGAAATATTATAATTAATGCGTGGAACTGAGTGAAGGTGATGGAAGGTTTAGAATACAAGAAATCTCGAAAACTTTCACGAGAAATAAATAACGCGAGAAGAGAGTTAGGAGCTTGTCTCTATTTGTGTAATTGTTACCCTTTTTGTCCTCCCGCTGCGAAGTAAAATATTCTTCAATTTCTTTTGCTTTCGATGCTAGCCTTCTTAATTGAAACTCCCGATTGCCTTTAGCCTTCTAGCAGTAACTTCCTTCAATGTCCTTCCAAACTCACAGCCACACCCCTTTTATAGGTAAATTCCTTTTAATTTGTTTAATTTAATTTTTATAATTCACAGTTAATCTTGTCCACCAGCTGTTGATTTCATTCCCCAAGGCTAATAATAGCCTATTTACTTAGTTGCAAAGCAAGTGAAATTTAAAGGGAATTAAATTGTGGTTGAAGTCCGCCTTGCATCCCACGCTCATACTCCCAATTTTTAAAGCATATTAATATAATATTAAATGAAATTATTTTCTCCTATTATATAATATATTTTTTACTACCATAACTTATATATGTATATATATATATATTAGTTATATGCCTATACCCATGCATTACGTGTGAGCAGTTTCTTCATCTCCATATTACTAATTTTCTATTTGAATTTATTTTTAATATAATATTGAATGCAAGTTTCCCAATTTCTTTTTACTCGTAAATATAATTAATTTAATATCCTTAAATATATTCCTTAAATAACGAATTCTCAATAAATCATTTCTAACACTCAAAATTATCTATTATTATGCTCTCAAAATTCTAGGATATTACAAGGTCACACATAAAATTTTGAGACACAGGCATCAGTGATACTTAGATCCTCTATATCTAGCATGAGAATAGGTGATCGATACGGTACCCTACTATATACTAAGTATGAGTAGACTAAGACCACCACAATGTAAGGTGGATACAAACTCGGTATAGAAACTGTTTTTGTACCCCAACCTTACATCGGACAACATATATATATTTATTTATGTATTCCATTGTTGAATATGAGTATTGATTAAATACTCAAGTTCTGTATGATGTGTATATTATATTATACTGCATGTATCTGATACACGATAAAAAAAATTATTTTTACTTATACCACCGTACTAGTGATTCCCTTCACAGACACCATCGACAACGAGAAGACAAGCATGGCTAGCCAATGCCCAAGGCAAGATGCGGATTGTCGACCATGGTAAACATTGACTATGGGCACGATCGCAGTGAATTGTTGAGGTGAAGGCGATCACAACAACCCATCACCAAAGTCACAGCCATGGCTCATTCACGACTACGAGTCATGACCCATAAGGAGTCGACCACCATCATCGACAATCACTGTGTGCTTGGATTGATCAATCGTTGGCCATGGGGAAGATGCAAGGTCACGACCATGGCGAAATCAATCGATTATAGGCCACAGAAAAGACACAAAGTCACGACCATGACAATGAAAAATATAGGAGAAGGGAACAACCAGCGATGGAAAAAGAACGTGGTTGCGATTGTGCATAGGCATGGCAAACCCTAAATGATTAAGGGGGAGAAGATGGCTAATCTTCCTTAATTATTATAAAAAAATCCCTTTGAGAACTCTAGATACTTATTTAGTCACATCCCACGTTAGTGGGTTTCCTTAACCTCCCACTTTTCCTTAAAATAGTCAAACTGCCACATCCCAATTAAATTAAGCTTTGTATCCATCAAATTCGATCCACTAAATGACCATAAAATGATAATTGCCACACGAAATTTAAATTTTACTATAATTGAAACATATTTATAATTAAAATTTTATTTTTTAATTTATTTTTTAATCAAAATATAGATTTAGATTTATCTTTGTGTGTCATCTTTTAATCATAATCTAATTTATATATATATATATATATTTATATATGAGTATTAAGTGTATAAATAAATACCTAATACTCTAAAACTTTTATACTAATATTATAATAATAATAATCTTTTTTCCTCTGTTTGTAGTTTTTTCCAATTTAGAATTTTCACACAAAACTTTAGTATCACTTGTTTTCTTTTTCATGATCCAGTGATACGGTAATAATTATCGATTTTACATTAACAATTACACAAAAGATGTAAATCTCATATGATAAATAGAAAACAATTTATCAAATAATTCAAACCTATTGTTATATTCACGTTAAAGGTATAAAAATACCTTGCATGAAAGATCAAATGTAGATTTATTTGAACTCTCGTAACTTTAAACCTACCTTCATCCTTTCAGTTATTTAAATATCAAAGTGTAAATCCCAATAAAGCAAATTGATTTGTTGCCCACATCAACCACTAGATCAATTGCCTAACGTGGGCAACCGAGAAGGGGAGCATGAGACCCATAGAGGTGGGACCACACCCCCCCCCCCCTTTAGCCCCCATTGGGCAACAAATTAGGGTTGTCCCAACAAATCCTAGGACAGTCATTAGTCTGTGTTGTTGTCAAAATACAACAATTAAAATTTATAATGAATGAGAGCTGGGGTCAAGGCAGAGCCAGGTGGACAGTCAGTGGGAGTCTGTTGGTAGAGATGTGTGTTGGGTGGTTTTGGCCCTCAATGTACTAGCCAGGGTCCTATATAAGCTCTCGAGGGCATCCTTGGTAGCGCCTAAGAGTAGCCTCTTGTGTATTTGGGGCATAACTGCACTCACAAGAACAAGTTAGAAGGCATGCGAGGATTCTTTGCCCGCTTATTCCCTCCGATACTTAAGTCAATACGAGTAGGGAAATGATGTACTAGATAAGTAAAGAATGTTGTCACTAAATATAGAACAATTGTACATTTCCCGACAAGAGAGGGTCAATCACGATACTGTTACAGTTTATTGAGGACGGACCTACATGTTAGTAGCTATCGGACGAACTTGAGAAGAATCCCTCCCGGAGGGCCGGTCAACCTAAGAAGCCCTTCAGGAAAAGGTAGGCCTCATGGCGGGCTGCTGAAGCAGGGTCTTGACCCCTTCCCGGGCACAGTTCCAGGTTGGGTGAAGATGTCACTAGACATTGCTCGCTTAATCATACGTACTGCCCATGGGAGACTATTGTGACACGCGACATAATGCCATATGTGTATTGCCAAGTGACATGTCTTGAGCTCCTCTGTGTGTGCACATATGACACGTGTGTGCTTAGTAAGTGTCCAACATAGGGGATTGTAATTGCATGCCATGTAGATACCAAGTCATTGGGTAGGTCCCACTAAGCGTATGGAAGACCCATTATCTCATATGAGCTCACTAGAATACTTGGCTTACATGCATATGTATAGGGACTCTTTGGTCATCACGTTGGTCCACACACAAATATATACATACATATATATACTTTGCGCGCACACACACACACACAGACCTTTCGGGAAGAGGCCTTCCCTAGAGAATCCAAGCACCATCGAAAGGCGGCTTCCCGAGAGAAACCATCTCCATCGGAAGGCGGCTCTCCGAGAACAGCAGGCCACTTCTCTCGAGATGAATCCTTCCAAAGAGACATCCTTCCATAACCGTCGAGATGCGGCCTCGCCTAGCCGAGAGAAGCCATCGCCGCGACCGCCTTGTTGAAAGGCTCGTTGCTCCTTCTCGAGATAAGTTGTTACTCTCTAAGAAAGGCTGCCGAGAAGAGTTATCCTTTCCAAGAGGACCAACTTGTTGCCGAGAGAGAGAGAGCGCTTGAGAGACTTCTAGAAACCAACCCTTTGACACGCACCTCCCCCTCCCCCCCTATTTATGTCTTTGTCTTATTCTTCCTTATATATCATTTGTTCCTTGGACCATTTTGCCTTTCAAGCCTTGCTTATTCACCTTTTTGTCATTATCAATAGCTCTTTGGTTATTCACTCATGGTTTTTTCTTGAAAAATATGTCTCGGCTCGAGACCACTTTTGGAATTTGCCAGCTTAGTTTTATTAACCAAAATACCTTTAGACATTCAATGACTGAAATACCTCTAGATAGACGCTTAAAAATTCTATGGCACAACACTATTTTTCCATACAAGCACCTTTTAAGTTCATTAAAATATAGTTCATAATCTAAGCCTTTTTGTTCATAATGAATCTAATGGGTCTTGCATAAGAATATGGGTAAATTTCATGCAAGACCCATGAGGTTTGTAGAAAAAGCGTTGATTGCCCATGTCAACATTTTCTCCTTTGACGTGAAGTAGCAATTCGTTAATTCTTTTATAAAATTTAAAAATATCTCAAAAATAAAGATACTACTAGTTGAGACCAACATCACAGCTAGGCACCACCACCATCGACAATGATAATGGCCTATAAATGCTCTTGGGATCTTGAGGAGAGAAAACATACTCAATAGTGTCAAAATAACTTTTCATTGATTTCTCTTTGAATTATAAAAATGGATAGAATAGGCAAAAAAAAAAAAAGAAGAGAAAAAAAAATAACACATAAGAGAAAAATAGAGACTAAAAGAGTATGTTAAACATTTAAAGTGTTATGTTATTTGTATTGAATACGATAACGTTTGTCCAATACAAGTAAAATGTAAAGATGGTGTGAGCCCCACCCTCCCCCCTCTGCATACCCAAAAAACTTATGTTAAACATAGGATAATAGCTAATAGTTAAATAGTAATAAATATATCTTATTTTTAAATAATGTGTATTTATTATTTTTTATTTTTTATAATAAAATAATTTTATTAGTCGATGACAAATATATCGTGTTTTAATCAGTTTAATTAGTTAATAAAATTATTTAATTATTAAAAATAAAATACAATTAATGTAATTTAAAAATATATCCATTTGTTACTACTTAGTCATTACTACATCGTTAGGTTACTTTATTATTATTTAATATTTAATATTATTAAAAGGGGATTCCAATCTCATGTTGTCCACAAACAAAGAAGAGAAGTGTCAAACCATGATTACGCCCGCCGGGAAAAGCGACCCCAGCCCCCTCCGACGACTCAATTTGCAAAGTCTGTCTCCACGGCCACAGGTGCCTGAATTTGGGGCGGCCACCAAAATGGAACGAACGTAGGACCAGACGCAAGCAGGTGGCAGCCCCACTCCCGTGGCCGTGACCATGACTCCAACATTCGCATCCTTTTCAACGATTGCGATCTGGTGGTTGCCCTCACCATGCCTATGCTGCCTCATCCTTCTCATCTCAATCTCTCCCTCGTTCCAACGTGACTAATTCCAAGCACTGTCTTTCGGGTTTTAATTTCGATAAATAAATTAATCGGTACACTCTTTGTATCTCAATGAAAGTTACTCAATTAACCTTTTAAATTTAAGCATGATAGTCCCTTAAAATTGTTCCTTTCTCGCCAAAGGTAATGGTCGGATGCGCGTCTATAGCGGTCGGAAATGAATTTTGGGGATGGCTAGTATTTGCAAGCACTCCCACACTCAAATAAATAAAAATGTAAATTGGTAAAGTATTAATATACTAGAAAAGAACATATCTGAACTCTTGGTAAATTAGTTCACATAGAAAGAGAATAGGTCATCTTGTATGCATGCAACAAACATTACAGGGAGATGGGACTAGATATTCGATGCTAAAAAAGCTTCTTGATGATGGCATGATAATAATATTGCTATAAATTGATGTAGGACCAAGATCAAGTTGAGATTGGGTTAAGATTAGGTTGAGAGCTAAGATCAAGTCGTAGGCCAAAGGTCGAGAATGGATCAGTACAATCTAAAAGCATTAAAGTAAGGTAACGTGACTAATCTGGAAGTACTATGATTAAGTTAAAAAATTCAAAAAATGTTGTAAAATAATGTAAGGTCAACATTATTAATTGTTGAGAATTCCCAAGTTGGTTTGATTGGAGGAGCGGCCAAGTGATTTATACATCATTTATATACATTTAAGCTACACAATACATATAAATGACATAAATATCCCCACTTCACTGTGCCTCATTGCTCCTCAACGCCTTGGGTGAGGGCATTTTAGACATTAAAACATCATTATGTAATTTAAGATATACGTCATAATATACCAATAACATTTTTCGTGATTTAGGTGAAGTGTAAGATATTAATTGATTTAACAAATATAATATATGAATTTGAGAACTCGTTCAATTACTCAAACATAGATTGCTTTGGAGTTTTAATTTCGATAAATTAATCGTACACGCTTTGTATCTTAATAAAATTTATTCGATTAATCTTTAAATCTTTTGAATTTAACCACGACGCCCCTTAAAATGTTAAAGTTTAAGAGGATAACATAACTAATTCAAACACGTTATGATTAAGATAAAAAAAATTCAAAAGACGACATAAAATAAGGTAAGGTCAATGTTGTATAATTTAAGACAATAATTATTGATTGGAGTAGCGACCAAGTGATGATAATTTAGTGAGTTTCTAAATCTAGGCGAAGGGTAAGATATTAATTGATTTAATAAATATTAAATTTAAAGTATAAAATATGAATTTAAGAACTCATTGAATTACTCAAAGTTAGTTCATGTGTCATTTTCAAATATATATATATATATTATAGTGCATGTCTAAACACAAGTTTAGGGAGGTTAATGCATAATTAATGTTAACAAAAGATCTTGTGAAAACAGCTGCGAGAAGAGCTGTGCCAATGTGCAATCACCAGACCAATGTCATGTATGGAATGACAAGAAAATAATAATTATTAAAACTAGTTTATTAAATAAATAGTAAGATTCCAGTAATAAAAAATGTTACTTAAACGTTTAAATTTAATATTTTATATTTATATTTTATATATGACTTAATGTATATAGTGCTCTTTTAAGAATTAAAAATATAATATTTAGTGCTTAATATGCAAAATATGATGATTTTATATCTCAATTATTAAAAATTATTTTTTTTAATTTTTATCATAATATAATATTAGCGCATGCATGAACGCTCTCGATTTTACAAGTGACACACCACATAGATAACAAGTTGGCAACATTTGAATTGACTAATTAGTTTGTTGCGCTCCCTCATGAATTAAAAAATATGATATTCGATCATTAATGTACAAAACATCAAGATTCTATCATAATAAAAATGTAAAAATAATAATTTTTAATATTTAAGATATAAAATTTTAACATTTTATATGTCAAAAACTAAATGTCATATTTTTTTAATTATTAAAAAAACATTGTATGTATTAAATTTTTATATATTGACATTGATACGATACAACATACAAGACATTAATGTAACATTTTATCAAAAATATCAAATTTAAATGTCATTAAGCATTTTTTAGATTTTTACTATTTCCAAAAGATTCATTGATTTTTTTTCTTCTTTTCTTTTTTGGATTAATGGATCTGATTGGATAATGAATACACATCAAATAGGGACTCTAGTGGCAAAAGAGAATTCGCACTACATGCAACAATAAATATCATAAATTTGACTATATAAGATGAGCATAAAGGATACGATATAGTGAAATTAAGATAACGGCTCATTTTTATAAACAGTAAATATTGTTCAAATTAAACATTTTCTAACAAGAAAGAATTTTTGTTTTAGTTGCCCCACCTCTAAGTGCGATTTTGTGCCACCCCTTTTAACAGGGGTGAATGTCACTCTCCATCAATTTTGTGGGGCCTTATTCTCTCTCCCCTTTCCTTTTCTTCTCTAGTAGGCCTCTTGTGGTGTGGCATTTTTGTTACCACCTTACCTCACCACATGCGTGCTGTTGACCATCATTTTATTTTCCCTTATAAAAAAATGAAAATGTAATGGTAGTCGATGTGCGAGTAGTGAGACGAGAGAGGATGTTGTAGCAATCGACACATAAGAGAAAGACAATGAGTGCAAGAGAACAGAAAGGGAAAAAAAGAAATGGCTTGGGGAGACGTTCACCCCTAAACTGATGGGGGCCCCCAAATTGGGGGGGGGGTGTTCACGCCGTTAAACGGGTGCACAAAATTGTTCACCCCCCCTGCTCTCCTTTTGACCTAAAATAATGGCCACGTGGAACAGTCTATTCCCATTGCTTATGGGCTATTAGTGGGCCAAGCTAAATCTCATCTTGTAATGAAAATAAATAAAAAAAGAACAGAAAGATAATACCACTTATATATAATATTAAATTAAATAAGCAAGAATATAGATAGTCTTGTGCACAACCAAAAGATAATGCCACCGCTGCCGCTGCAACCGGCTGCCCTTGCCTGCCGCCACCGCTCCGCCCCGACCGCCACGAGCCTACTGCTCCACCTTCGCCGCTGCTGCAAGTTGCTGCCATGGCCGAGCAAAGCTCGGCCAGCCTCCCATGGCCGCCACCTCCTTCTTTCTCCCTCGTTCGGTCTCTCTCTCTCTCACTCTCTCAATCTCTCCCTCAGCCGAGCCCTCTCACTCTTTCAATCTCTCGGCTCCCCCTGCTCTCTCACGAATCCTCTCTCCCTCTCTCTCTGTTCCTTCTCCCAGCGGCTAGAAGCTTCTATGGAACAAAAAATATCAAATCTTGGCCACTTGCTTAACCCCTACGCACACACGCACAGCCACAAAATTTTTAAACAAATTAATCAATTTAATTAATTAAATAAATTTAATTTAGATAAATTTAATTTACACTTATATTATTTTTTGGGATATTACACATTATCTCATATGAGCTCACTAGAATACTTGGCCTACATGCATATGTACAAGGACTCTTTGGTCATCACGTTGGTCCGCACACAAATATATACATACATATATATACTTTTCGCGCATGCGCACACACACAGAGACCTCTCGGGAAGAGGCCTTCCCAGGAGCATCCAAGCACCTCTGAAATGCGGCTTCTCGAGAGAAGCCATCTCCACCGAGAGGCGACGCTCCAAGAGCAGCAAGCCACCATTCTTGGGAGGAATCCTTCCAGAGAGACATCCTGCCATAATCGCCGAGAGAAGCTATCGTCGTGACTGCCTTGTTGAGAGGCTGCCGAGAGGAGCTATCCTTTTCGAGAAGACAAACTCGCTGTCGAGAAAGAGCTTGAGAGACTTCTAGAAGGAGCTTGAGAGACTTCTAGAAGCCAGCTCTTCAAGCCTTGCTTATTCACTCTTTTACCATTATCAATAGCTCTTTGGTTATTCATTCACGGTTTCTTCTTAGAAAATATGTCTCGGCTCGGAACCACTTTTGGGGTTCGCTTGCCTAGATTTATTGATCAAAATACCCTTAGACATTCAATGATTGAAATACCAAGATAGACGCTCGAAAATTTTATGGCACAATACTCTTTTTCCATACAAGCACTTTTTTAAGTTCATTAAAAAATAGTTCATAATCTAAGTCTTTTTGTTCTTAATGAATCTAATGGGTCTTGCATAAGAATATGGGTAAATTTCATGCAAGACCCATAAGGTTTGTAGAAAAAGCGCTGACTGCCCATGTCAAGATTTTCTCCTTTGAGGTGAAGTAGCAATTTGTTAATTCTTTTATAAAATTTAAAAATATCTCTTATTTTTTTTATAAAATAAAAAAATAAAGATACTACTAATCGAGACCAACAACACAGCTAGACACCACCACCATCGATAATGATGATGGCCTATAAATGCCCTTGGGATCTTGAGGGGAGAAAACATCGTCGATAGTGTCAAAATAACTTTTTATTGATTTCTTTCTTTGAATTATAGAAATGGATAGAATAGGCAAAAGAGAAGAGAAAAAGAAATAACACATAAGAGAAAAATAGAGACGAAAAGAGTATGTTAAACATTTAGAGTGTTATGTTGTCCGCATTGAGTAGCACAACATTTGCCCAACACAAGTAAAATATAAAAAGGGTGTGAGCCCCACCCTCCTCCCTCTACATACCCAAAAAAACCTATGTTAAACATAAGGATAATAGTTAATAGTTAAATAGTAATAAATATATTTTATTTTTAGATAATGTGTATTTATTATTTCTTATTTTTTACAATAAAATAATTTTATTAGTTGATGACAAATATATCGTGTTTTGATCAGTTTAATCGGTTACTAAAATTATTTAATTATTAAAAATAAAATACAATTAATGTAATTTAAAAATATATCCATTTGTTACTACTTAGTCATTACTACATCGTTAGGTTACTTTATTATTATTTAATATTTAATATTATTAAAAGGGGATTCCAATCTCATGTTGTCCACAAACAAAGAAGAGAAGTGTCAACCCATGATTACGCCCGCCGGGAAAAGCGACCCCACCCCCTCCGACGACTCAATTTGCAAAGTCTGTCTCCACGGCCACAGGTGCCTGAATTTGGGGCGGCCACCAAAATGGAACGAACGTAGGACCAGACGCAAGCAGGCGGCAGCCCCACTCCCGTGGCCGTGACCATGACTCCAACATTCGCATCCTTTTCAACGATTGCGATCTGGTGGTTGCCCTCACCATGCCTCTGCTGCCTCATCCTTCTCATCTCAATCTCTCCCACTTTCCAACGTGCCTAATTCCAAGCACTTTGTCTTCCGGGTTTTAATTTCGATAAATAAATTAATCGGTACACTCTTTGAATCTCAATGAAAGTTACTCAAATAACCTTTTAAATTTAAGCATGATTGTCCCTTAAAATTGTTCCTTTTTGGCCAAAGGTAAAGGTCGAATGTGCGTTTATAGCGGTCAAAAATGAATTTTGGGAAATGATTGGCATCTGCAAGCACTCCGACACTCAAATAAATAAAAGCATAAATTGGTAAAGTATTAATACATTAGAAAAGAATATATCTGGACTCTTGGTAAAATTAGTTCATATAGAAGGAGAATAGGTCATCCTGCATGCATGTAACGAACATTGCAGGGTGATGGGATTGAATATTCGGCGCTAACAAGGTTTTTCGATGATGGCATGGTAATAATGCTGTTGTAAATTGATGCGGGACCAAGATCAAGTTGACATTAAGTTAAGATTAGGTCGAGAGCTAAGATTGAGCCGTAGACAAAGGTTGAGAATAGATCGGTACAATCTAAAAGTTACTATGATTAAGTTAATAAATTCAAAAACTGTTGTAAAATAATACAGGGTCAACACTATTAATTGTTGAGAATTCCCAAGTTGGTTTGATTGGAGAAGCGAGTGACACGCCACATAAATAACAAGTTGGCAATATTTGAATTGACTAGTTAATTTTTTGCGCTCCCTCATGAATTAAAAAATATGACATTCGATCATTGATGTGTAAAAAATCAAGATTCTATCACGGTAAAAACGTAAAAATAATAATTTTTAATATTTGAGATATAAAATTTTGACATTTTATACATTAAAAACTAAATGTCATATTTTTTTAATTATTAAAAAAGCGCCATATGTATCAAACTTATATATATCGACATTGATACAATACAACGTACAAGACATTAATGTAACATTTTATCAAAAATGTCAAATTTAAATGTCATTAAGCATTTTTTAGATTTTTACTATTTTCAAAAGATTCATTGATTTTTTCTTCTTTTCTTTTTTGGGTTAATGAATCCGATGGGATAAGATAATGAATACACATAGATAGTGACTAGTGGCAAAAGAGAATTCGCACTACATGCAACAATGAATATCATAAATTTGACTATATAAGATGAGCATAAAGGATACGATATGGTGAAATTAAGATAATGGGAATGGCTCATTTTTATAAACAATAAATATTGCTTAAATTAAACATTTTCTAATAAAAAAGAATTTTTGTGTTAGTTGCCCCACCTCTGAGTGCGATTTTGTGCACCCTTTTTAACGGGGGTGAACATCACTCTCCATTAATTTTGTGGGGCCTTATTCTCTCTCCCTTTTCTTTTTTTTCTCCGATAGGTCTCTTGTGGCATTTTTGTTGCCACCTTATCTCACCACTTGCGTGCTGATCATCATTGTATTCTTCTTTATAACAAAAAGGAGAATATAATGGTGGTCGATATACAAGCAATGAGATGAGAGAAGATGCTATAGCAATCGACGCACAAGAAAACGACTACGGGAGCAAGGAAAGGAAAAGAAAGAAATGACTTGGGGAGACGGTCACACCCAAATTGATTGGGGGGGGGGGCGGGGGGGACCGTTAAAGGGGTGCACAAAATTGCACCCCCACCTCTCCCTTTGACCTAAAATAATGGCCACGTGGAACAGTCCATTCCCATTGCTTATGGGCTATTAGTGGGCCAAGCTAAATCTCATCTTGTAATGAAAATAAATAAAAAAAGAACAGAAAGATAATACCACTTATATATATAATATTAAATTAAATAAGCAAGAATATAGATAGTCTTGTGCACAACCAAAAAATGAGTCATCATAGAAGAATTGGTCTAAAACAACTTATCATTAGTCTAAGAAACAAGATAATAAACTTACAAACATGGGTGAGCAATGGACGGTTACAATTAAAAAAACTTCTGTAGATAAATATGAAATGGTTGTCGACTGATATCAGAAAATTTGGCATGATTCCTAGGGTTTATTCACCCATGGGTTGTAAGATTTTTCAAACAATAGACTAGTACTTGGATAATGAGACAATACAACAGCTAGCCAAGGCGCAAGCAAGCATTGACTGTTGACTAATCCATCCAACTTTTATAAAATTCAACCAGGCATCTTCCTTGGTGATTCCCACTTTATATAAGGCTGGAAAAGGACCACAAAATCCATGCCCTGCTCATTCCCAGAATGCAGATTTTCATGGCCAAGAACCACCACTACCCTTCTGCTTGGCTGATTTTCCTGCTTCTTGGCTTCCTCCTCCTTGGCCATGGCCTTTTCCAAGCTCAAGCTTCTCACCCTGTCTACAGGCACCTTCAGTCTCTGCAATCTTCTCCTTCAAACCAGCCTTACAGAACTTTTTATCACTTCCAGCCTCCCAAAAACTGGATGAACGGTATGTTACTTTCCAATCTGCTTAATTTCTGTTTCTAATCGGTTTCCTCTTGTCAATGCATCTAACTGTTTGAACTTTTGATGTTTCGTGTTGTGCTGCGCGCTTGTTGGATCTACTAATGGGTATCCTCAGATCCTAATGGTGAGTGAAGTTATGGATAAAAGAACATCCTTAGTGCACCCTCTTGGGTCTATGTTTTTATAGTGTTTTTTGCTTTGTTGTTTGCAGGGCCTATGATTTACAAGGGAATTTACCATTTGTTCTACCAGTACAACCCTTTTGGTGCAGTTTGGGGGCACATAGTGTGGGCACATTCGACTTCCACTGATCTCATCAACTGGACCCCTCACAGCCATGCCATCTACCCGAGCCAGCCATCCGATGTAAACGGGTGCTGGTCAGGCTCTGCCACGATGCTGCCGGGTGGGAAACCGGTTATCCTCTACACCGGAATCAACCAAGACAACCAGCAGGTCCAGAATCTGGCCATGCCCAAAAACCTATCTGATCCATACCTCATAGAATGGATCAAATCACCAGTGAATCCATTAATGGTACCTGATAACTTAAACAAAATCAATGCAAGCTCGTTCAGGGACCCTACCACAGCCTGGCGAGGACCTGATGGGAAATGGAGAGTGATCGTTGGAAACAAAAGAAAGAGCAGGGGAATGGCAATTCTGTACCGGAGCAAGGATTTCATCCGGTGGACCAAAGCTCAGCACCCTCTGCATTCGGCTAAGGATTCCGGAATGTGGGAGTGTCCAGATTTCTACCCGGTTTTGGCTAATGGGGTAGAGGGTCTTGACACATCGGCAATTGGCCATGGGGCTAAACATGTCCTCAAGGTCAGCTTAGATAACACCAAACATGATCACTACACCATAGGAACGTATGATCTTGTCAAGGATATCTTTACACCAGATAAGGGATCTGAGGAGAATGAATACGCATTGAGATATGATCATGGGAAGTACTATGCGTCGAAGACGTTTTTCGACAGTGCCAAGAAGAGGAGGATTTTGTGGGGATGGATCAACGAGTCGACTAATGCAGCCACTGATGTCAAGAAAGGATGGTCTGGCATTCAGGTAGGATAATCCAGCCATCCAATCCTTATTGTTTAAGCCATCATTTCTTGTTACTTATTGAGAATCTGAGATGAGTTGACTTTGTTTGGCAGGCCATTCCAAGGCGAATTTGGCTGGACAGATCTGGAAAACAGCTGCTGCAGTGGCCGGTAGAAGAGATTGAGAAGCAGAGGATGAATCAAGTTGACTTGCCTGCCAGGCTGCTCAAGGGAGGTTCAGTGGTTGAAGTTTCCGGGGTCACGGCTACACAGGTTTGGTCATATTATTAAGTACAAAAATTCTGTATAAATTTTATTGGTCATAGATCGATAACCATAATTGTTTTTTTTTTTTTTTTTATGCATCGGTAACCATAAATTAAGACTGAATTACTTGGGTCAAACTGTCACAGGCAGATGTAGAAATTGAATTTGAATTTGATATACCAAAGCTTCAGAAGGCAGAGTTATTGGATCCTAAGTCGAGTGACCCACAAGCCCTTTGTAGCCAACAGGGTGCACAAGTGAGAGGTGGGCTTGGACCATTTGGGCTGCTGGTTTTGGCTTCCAAGGGCTTGCAAGAGTACACATCAGTCTTCTTTAGAGTCTTCCGACACCAAAAGGAAAACAAATTTATCGTGCTTATGTGTAGTGATCAAAGCAGGTGACAATGATATTTTTATAATTATACAATCATTTATTCTAATGTCTATATTTTTAAAATAATAAATTAACATTTTTTTTATCGATCAGGTCATCATTGCATCTGGATTATGACAAGACCACATTCGGTGTTTTTGTGGACGTTGACCCAACTCGTGAAAAGTTATCACTAAGAAGTTTGGTAAGTCACCTGCATTACCAATCCTTCGAAACATTTATCTTCCTTCAAAACAAACAGTCTGAATGTTGGCGTTACTAAGCGCAGATAGATCGTTCCACAGTGGAGAGCTTCGGGGGCGGAGGGAAGGCTTGCATCAGTGCGAGGGTGTATCCTAGTTTGGCCATCGATGGGGAGGCTCATCTCTATGCCTTCAACAATGGAACTCAGAGTGTGACTGTGTCAAGGTTGACTACATGGAGCATGAAGAAAGCCCGGATCAATTAAGCCTACGCAAGAGCCCAAATGCTAAGGACATGTACCCTACAGTGTCGAGAACCTATTGCCCTATATTTCATCTGATGTATTTGGTGGAAATTTGAAGAATTGGGGGTTATGTTTAATATGCCCCACATTGTTATCAATTTTTAAAGAGATCAATGTTATTAGAAGATAATACTGGAAGGATAATTTGATATTATATCGACACTATGTTTGGAAGTTATATTTCAAAATAACACTCTCTCCACTGTTTTTGGGATAAACTACACTTCCGAAAGGCAAAAACCACAATTTGATGTTTCATGAGATTTGGGGAAAAATCACAAGTTGTAATTTTGATTTCTATCAAAAAAAGGGGAAATCATATTGATGTGGATGAAAAATTACAAAAATATCTTTTCTCGAACTTCATGTGATCTAGAATATTTAGATTAGGCTTCGAGTCTAACACCATTTGAGCAAAATATTTGGTCCAAATAATTAGATTCGTCTTATCCAAAACTATGTCTCTACTTGTCTAGACAAATTCGTAAGTTAAGATTTGACTGGCCATGTGGCACAATCATAATATTTTCTTTTCTCATAACATAGATATATAAAAATACAAATTTCAAGACGTAGGAATGTTGTTTATTACTTATAATTACTTTACCTTATTTTGGGTACTAAAATTAATTTAATTATCAGAAAATATATCAAGAAAAAAAGTCTCACCTGGAAAGTCAAGCAAGTTTTGGATATATTGACACATTAACTTTATATTAAACTAGCGGTGATCATCTCCAACCGTGGTCACATATTTCCTTGATATTTTTCTAGCGTGATGGATTAGGCAGCTTTGATGCGACACTTAAAGAGTTGATAATATTGGAAATCATGATAGTGTTACCAAATTGAATCAACAATAAATCACAATCAAATGAATTTACTACACATAAACGTAAATTTTTACATGAAAAACTTAAATTCAGAAAAATTAAGAGGAGAAAGAATAAAAATATCACTAAACAAATAATACTGGTAAAAAAAAATGACATTGTCACATCTAAAATATCACTAAGTAAATATTGCTATAACAAAAGTGATATAATTGTAACTAATTTCAGAGCATTTGACATTTATTTATAAACCTCAAATCATCTATAGATATACACAATAAATCATATCCTGTTCAAAAGATGATTCATGAAGATATTTCTTCAAACGATATAAATCTCACTTAAAATCGAATTTGACAATATCTGGTCGACTAAAGTGTACCTTTTGGTCAATCAAACTAACAATGTCAAAAAAGTCAAACTAACAATATCAAAAAAGTTACAAGGTGTGCTGGAGGTTACAAGGTGTGCTGGAGATTTTTGATTGACCAACACTTGCAACTAATCAACTAAATTCAGTCTCAGCCAAGCCTTGAAGTATATATTTTATTACTTTGATTAACTAACCTCGATCATCTAGACACATAGGGAAAATGGGTGTTTTTGATGATGGAATCGTTTAGTCAATTACATATGTTTAGATAATATTTGTTAATTAAGATATAAATTAAAAAAAATAAGTTATGAAAAGTATTTTATACAAAAAGTGTTTTCTATTGTATTTGTTAAATTTATCTGACAATCTTTAAAAAAGAAGTCAAATGACTTCTTAGCTAAATTTTTACAAATAAATTTATTTTTCCCATTCAGATAAATTTATCGTGATCCTTACAAATAAGAAAAAATAACGTATGTGTCCTCCAGTGTATTTTAAAAAATTTAACAAATAATTTGATAAAAATTTATAATCCTTCTTAGTCTTATCTTGATCATTCAATATCTTAGTTTGGAAAACATTTCAATCTTATCTTACTCATTTTAACAAACGTTACCTTAATGATCATCTAAATTAGGGACTAACCAAGTCTTAGAAAAATAATTATTCGATGGTCGACTACACTAAGTAAAAACAAAACATGATATTTATTATCTAGAATTTGTCAAGTGCATTGTAACATTAAAAAAAAGAGTTTTTAGCATAAAAAATTTAAAATTTTAACATTTTTATGATTTTATCGAAAATTTTCAATTTTAGCAATAAGAACTCAATTTGAGAAGTTGGATGCAATTTTATTCTGTGGCCAAAATTGATTAAAGAGGCATGTGGCTTTACCCGGGTGGCGTGGCACCTAACAATTTGGGTGGCCCCACATTGATTTTTATTGAAAAAAATAAAAAATAAAAATCAAATTAAAACATTTAACTAGGGTTAACCTATTTGGGTTAAAACCCATCGACGTGCCACCTGGAAATTTGAGTGGGTCCCACATTGATTGTTGTTGAAAAAATAATAAAAATTAAAAATTAAATTAAAACATTTAACTGGGGTTAACCTATTTGGGTAAAAACTCATCCTTGCCTCTACACCGCCGCTACCTTTTTTCTCCACTATCAACCATCCCCTACTCTCTTACATCCTTCATCGTCGACGACCACATGAAACGACAATGATGGCTTGATGATGCCGATGGCCAAGCCAAATAAATGTTGAACCAAATGGACATATTTCCATGGAAAATCAAAGGAGTCAACCGATTGAGAAGACAAAGGGTTGCAAATTTGGGAGAAGATTATAAGCCATGGCGACGACGAACTGTTAGTGTTGTGTGCCCTTATGCTATATTTGGATAACATCTAGCGGGCTTGTTTGCAATACAGTAATTGTATTTTTATATAAATCTATAAAAGACAAAGTTTTCTTCATTCATATTTTCTTCAATCAATTATATGAATTACTTCTTAAATCTTTTGTATGAGAATTTTATTCTCAAGGTGTTAAGGCTGTGCAATAGAATTTTTTGATAACAAAACTTCTTAAACTATTCCTAGTCCTTATATTCTTTGGATAGGAATTTCGAGATTAATCAAATATGGACTAGAACATGGGTTACTACCTCGTTCAATATGGGGATATCTGTTGATCCTTTAAGGTATGACCACTCAAGAAAGGGAGTGAATTAAGTGTTTAAAATTTTTCTCCCTTTTAATAAATATTATTGATTAATTATTCTCTAAGAATATATATAAATTATTTTCTTTTAATTAAATTCTTGTTATTTAATTTTAAACAAATTAAGATTTTCTAACTATGTATATGTAAGTTTGAGATTAATAAATTGCAAGCTACAAGATATAGCAAAAATAAATAAATGAGGCACAAGACAACTTATAGTGGTTCAGTGTCTCCATATACACCTACTCCACTTTCTCAAGGTCTCAACCACTCTTGGGGTTCCACTAATCTCACCAAGGTTTCCACACTATCTTGTCTTGAAAACTAGATACACTCCTAGATTACAATGGGTTTTAGAAAAACCACTAAAATCAAGGTTTTCTCCCTAGCTTATATAATACCCCATATTTTTGTAAAGATGCCATGTATTTTAAGTGAGTTTAAAATACCGAAAAATATGTTTGAAATGGCAACAAGTGACCAAATCAGTCGCACGGAGTGCCCTAGAGCTTAGATACCTGAGAACAAAGGTATATTTTTTACGAGCATCTCGAGGCGAGATTTATGACGTTGAAAGAAATTAAATCAGGGACGATTTTTCGGTTAAGCTAAGTTGTAGCCTAAAATAGCCGAATGATGGTAAAGGACTTCGAGAAATCGTACATATCGAGTAATTTTGAGTTATTAATTTTGAGATTTTAAGTATCTCGATAAATTTGATATTTGAGGGTGTAATTGTAATTAGAGAATTATCCAAACGAAATAAGGATAAAATTAAGAGCCTATGTGGTAAAATATTAAAGTTGAGGACTTGAAATAAGGGTCAAAATGTTATTTTGGAGAAATTGGGGGAATTAGCTTGGATTTCAAAAGTTAAATTCATTATACCTTTGAATTTCAAAAGCCATTCAATTATATCTTTGAGTCTTTGAAGTCCATGGCTTAGATTGTGATAAGTGGTATAATGTGATTGGTTGAAGAAATCTATAAATAGGCACCATGGGTTGTTCTCAAATCATTCCAACCAAGTTTGAGAGTTGAGACACTCTAAGAGGAAGAGCTTGCTCTAGAGAGAGAGGAAGAAGTTCGGCAAGAAGGCGGGAAGAAATCGAATGAGAAGCTGGGGGGAACGAGCATCGTTGGAGTTACGAGCCTTCGCCGAAATTCGCCAAAATCAGTCAGAAAAAAAGCGAGCTAAGTCTTTTTTTTTTTATAATCCTGTAGAGAGGGAAGAGAGGGTCGCATAGGTTTAAATGAGGGTCGAATTGGAGTTAAAATGAGGAAGTTATGGCCAAAATACCAAACCCGAGGCGAAGTAGTCCGAAACTGCTATGCAGCGCGTGAAATACACGCGCCGGAAAATAGCTGCGTGTGAGGGCGCGTGGCCCACTTTTCTATGGCACATGAGGGGCCCATTTTTCTTCAAATTTTTCAGTTATGCCCCTACTTTAATACCCTTCAACCCTATGTAAAAATATTTGAGGTTAGATTTACCAAAACGTGTGTTTTCTGCAGAAACCTAGGCCATTTGTTGTGAAATTATACTGTCCAATAGATAAACCAACAAGGTGAGACTCATATACTTCAAATCCTATTTTTTATTCTCTTATGAGAGACTTCTATTGCATGAGACGTGTTTCATGAAGTTTCTATATGTAAACTCTTATTATTCTCTTACGTGAAATCATATTGTATATATGAAATGTATTTTTCTGAAAAATATATGTTATTGACTTTTTAACTGTTGAATTTATAAAATTCGTGTGGTCATACTGTTGTACTTATTTGTTATTGTCGAGGGCAAAAGTCAGATATCCCCCGAGAGGCGATATGCGTGCGCTATCGAGAAAGCTCTCGTGGGGAAGACCGTGAGCCTAAGGAACAACGGATGTGGTGCTTGCATGAGTTCTATGAGGTCGGGCCAAAGTGACATGGTTAGGGACCTCCTGAGAGGCGTTATGCGTGCGCCATTGAGAAAGCTCTCGTTGGAGGAGGCTGACATGTTCACGAGGCAAATCGGAGTAGTTCTCATTGTCTTCTCATACATTTCATACCTGATCATGCATCGATATAAACTATTTTTGGAGTTTCTCACTAAAAGATTCATCTTCTAATTGGACTATGTCTCTGGAATATTCAGACGTTCCAGGTTCGACGAGCGGTTCTAAAGGAAATGAGGTAGCTAAAAAATTAATTTAAATTATTGTTTGTAGCATGATTGGCATATTTTTGTTTATGTGCGAATCTATGTAATTTTGGATATGTTTGAGATGTTCAGTTATCACTTGATGATGTCCATGTAATATATTTTGTAGACGTCTTGAACAATTTTATGATAAATAAAGTATTATGGTTGTGAACCATATTAGGTTCAATCTAGCTTCTGCATTCGATATTTTAACGTCTATCTTAGCTATTCCATTATTGGGTTTGTTAAGCTGAGAATGTGAAAATTAGGGTTTTTAGGATATTATGTGATGTATGACAGCTATTGTGATATAAAAAAAAAATTATATTCTCGAAATCCTAAGTATAACACGCTGGAGAAATTTGGGGTGTTACAGCTTACATTGGAAACTAGATTCACCTAGATTTTAACGGTTCTAGAAAACCTATATAATTTACAATAATAATTTAAATGTTACAAATAATTTGTCCACACTTGGACACAAATAAGCAATTAAGAACAAATTATACAAGATAATAATATTTAAATAAATAAATAAACGGTGACCTCAGTTTGAATGGAGAAGATCGGATTCAGCTTTGCGACCTCTTTTTCTCTTCTTACCTAGTGGCTCTTCGGTAGATGAACAATGAATCTTTGAGAGCTTTGGAATGCTTGGAAATTAGCTTGAGAGCTTTTGGGAGATTTGAATGTATAATATGTGTAATGGATACTCAAAAAATGAGTTTTGGGGTATTTATAAGCATTTTATCCACTAAAGAAATGGTTAATATGAAGTTTGAAATTCAAAAAATATTTAAACTTTTTCAAACAATAAGAAAACATGTCTCACCTTTAATTCAAAATAAATTTACTTTTTGCATGAGAAATCAAGATTTGAAAATTCAAATATAAGCTTTTGAGACAAAAATGATTAAAACAATAAAACATGTCTAAAAGCAATCTCCTTTAATTCAAAATAAATTTACTTTTTGGATGAGTAAGAGAAAACATGTTTAAAACTAATTCTCTTTAATTCAAAATAAATTTACTTTTTGTATGAGAAAGATAAAACATGTCTAAAAGTAATTCTCCTTTAATTCAAAATAAATATACTTTTTACATAAGTAATAAAAGCATTTATCAATAAATAAAAATTCAAACATAAATTTTTGAGACATAAATAATTAAAAGAAGGAAATATGTTTAAAGACAATCCACCTTTAATTCAAAATAAATTTACTCTTTATATCCACTTTTAATTCAAAATAAATTTATTTTTTTATATAAGAAAGAAATACATTTATATCATAAAAATATTTTCGTTAATCATCAAAACTTAATTAATATGACCAAGTTGGCTCAACAATATCGATTGGAGGATGGTGTGTCACTTGCTATATGACATAAATTGTCGCTAGTAAACTTGTAGGTAGTTGTTAGTAGACAATCAATCGAATGTGATACTGATAACTGACCACATAGCCTGGTGGATAATGGTCGAGTCATTAGGTTGCGATGGTATGTTAATACTTAAACTTGAACCGACATGATTGTTTTGTGTATTGGTGTGTGTAATTTGCTAATGAGCCAAACTATCCAATTGGGAGGTGTAAACATTCATTTATGTAGTTTCCTATGTGATCTACTATTGATATGGCGAAACACTCTCTGACCAGGGCAGATTGAAAGTTAAGAAAAATATTTCATGAGGTGTTATCTAGTCACATTAATGATGTCTAATACATAGTTACTGAATCTATGAATTTGTAACTCCATGACTCTCACTCAATCGAGACATTAGATGATGGAAGGATTATAGTATACAGTAATCGTTAACTGTAATATGTTCACTTGAAGTGAGATTTTACTACTACCTATATTATCCTGAATCGTTACTAGATACTATTCAGGAACTATCGAAACGTTGTCAAAATTTGGAGAAGTTCTGGTAATGGGTCAAGGGGTTGACTGATACCAAAAAGGGTTTCGATGTTATCTGATTACTAGCGAGTAGTGAACCTAGAAAGTTACATGTTATATAGTGTTGCATTTGGTATCGACATTGCATGCCCAAAATATCTCAGAAAATAGTTTGTCAAAAATTGACTTTTAGCCCTTCTTGCCAATAGTGCACAGTACATAGTAATAATGCATAATATGAAATCAATTATTGATTACACAATAAAACGCGAATTGCAAATAGTGCACAATGCATAATGTATAATGTATAGTGTTGTTGTCCAAAAAAATACCCAAGAGAGAGGTGAATTGGGTTTTTCAAAAATTAATAATTTTATTTTTTTGAAAACTCTTAAATTTATTATCTTAATATGTGGTGATTGAAATTAATAAGATCACACAACCACACAGAACAAGAGAAATTTATAGAGATTCGGCTCTAAAGAGCCTAATCATCTCTCTCAAGACTTAGCTTGAGATTCCACTAGAGAGAATCAACACTAACCTTTAATTGGAGCTCAAACCAATATACAATCATTTGTCTCAGTAAGAACCACTAGCAAATACAATCCCCTCATATAACAAGTGAGTAAAAATAACAAACTTACAAACAAAGAAAATTATAAACAACTCACCAACGGTTGAGAATTCCACCAGACAGTACACTTTCAGCACTTCGAACCTTCTCACTCTTGTTTGAATACTCTATCAAGTTTGTTCTAGTTTGAGCCTTCATACTTACCCTATATATATACATCTTCCAAACACACTAGCTATTAAAAAAATGGTTAATATAATGTTTGAAATTCAAAAAATGTTTAAACTTTATCAAACAATAAGAAAACATGTCTCACATTTAATTCAAAATAAATTTACTTTTTGCATGAGAAATCAAAATTTAAAAATTCAAATATAAACTTTTGAGACATAAATAATTAAAACAAACAAACATATATAAAAATAATTCTCCTTTAATTCACAATAAACTTACTTTTTGTATAAGTAAGAGAAAACATGTCTAAAAATAATTCTTCTTTAATTCAAGATTTAAAAATTCAAATATAAACTTTTGAGACATAAATGATTAAAATAAGAAAATATGTCTAAAAGCAATTCTCTTTTAAGTCAAAATAAATTTATTTTTTGCATGAGTAGAGAAAACATATCTAAAACTAATTCTCTTTAATTCAAAATAAATTTACTTTTTGTATGAGAAAGAGAAAATATGTCTAAAAATAATTTTTCTTTAATTCAAAATAAATATATTTTTTGCATAAGTAAGAAATACATTTATCAAGAAATAAAAATTCAAACATAAGATATAAATAATCAAAACAAGGAAACATGTCTAAAGATAATCCACCTTTAATTAAAAATAAATTAACTCTTTGTACCCACTTTTAATTCAAAATAAATTTATTTTTTTTGTATGAGAAATAAATACATTTATATCGTAAAAATATTTTTGTTATCATTAAAATCATATTTACTTATCCTTGAGCTTAACAAATGAATAGTAAAATCAATTATTAATTACATAGTAAAATCAATTATTGATTGCATAGTAGCCAAAGGCAGCAGATCTGAGAAATAATGAAATTGGGAGAAAAAGATATGGGGGAAGAAAAAATAATAAAAAAAGAGGCAGGACTTTTGTGTAACATCCCGTTCGAGCGATAGGAAGGACCGGAACAACTTACCCTGATGGGCCTACGCGAACTTCCCAGGGGGGTCACCCATCCTTGGATTACCCTAGGTCAAGCATGCTTAATTTGGGAGTTCTTTGCCTACATTCAGCCCAAAAGATATCCAGCTGGTGTTGTTTCCTTTTTTACACTATCCTCGATATATTCTAACTTCTCTGAGCTCTCGGGGTATTACATTCTCCCCCCATTAAGCACATGACGCCCTCGTCATGCGACCTTACAACCGGTCCCAGATCTCCCCCCTTGTATGGCCGATATGGGATTCGCCTAAGGTGCCTACACGCACCCCCCATAGGGGCCTACACACACCCCTCGGGACTCAGCCTCCTCATTGAGGTTTGCCCCACCAATGCGCTCAGAGGCTCGGGGGTTGGCTCTGATACCACCTGTAACAACCCACTCCCACTTACGGGCGCCATCGGTAAATAATCGACCGGATTACTCACCCGATGAACCACAACTGAAGGGTTAGACTATGTTTCAACAGGAAACGCCTTAGGTGGGAACTAGGCTTCATCCTTCCCTTCGCTCTACTCAGGAATCGGTCCCAACTCAAACAAGAAAAACTTAGCGGACCAAGACACGAAACCCAAGTGAGCTTCACCTCTCTTCAGCTCGCCTCATAGCAAGCCAGAGGTGACCCAAGTACAAAGCTAGCATAACAAACACTTCGCTGAGTATTGGGGATCTATGAGAACATACCTCATTTATCTTTACTCGGTCCGAAACTCGGCTTCTCCAACTAAGTCACACATAAATCACGCGGACTCACAATCATTTATCATATTGATATGATTACAACAATTAGAAACATCTATGCTCAACAACACATACATTTACTCACAAGGGTATACATACATAACACCACATGGCTACATACAAGAGATAATAAAATACAAAACTCAGGCAACACAGATAGTTGCCACAACAGCCTCCCGGCGCCATCCTTGCTTGCTTCTGGACTTGCATCATCTACAACACGAGGTAAAACCTCATGAGTCATAAAGACTCAGTAAGGGTGCAATGCATGTAAATATGAATATAATCATGTTTATGTATGCCAATGCATGCAAATGAGGTTAGGCCCACTCATCCTCACAACCCTCAAAGGTTTGAGGCATTAACCTATCAGCCCTTACAACACTAGTCCTCTTTATGGCCACAGATACACTAGATCTTGCATTGCACAAGATATAACCACTACATGCCAATGCAACATAAAAACATTATCGGACATATTTACCCACTTGCAAGGCCACCTCCACATGGGGCCGTCCTTTACCTGGCTCCAAGCCTCATTCCTGTCTCGGCATGAATTCCAGCCTGAATCTCAAGTTCCTCTAAGATCATTGCCTCCGGGTCGAACCTAGAGACAAACAGGAAAAACCCCACCATATCAAGCATTAACCAACGCCTTCGTTTTTGCTTACACTACAAAATCACCCATCAACACTATCTCCAAACAGCACTAACCACGGCATACACCAGCCGTCAATAAATTCCAAACAACCCCGACCCAGGGTTTAATTCAACAATTAATTACTTTACACAATTTAATATCTCACATAAAGGAAATATTTTAAAAAGAATTAATTAACTCACCTCAGTTAATTTGGAAGAGAAAATCGGCTAATCGCCCACATTGGCATCGCCTATTGTACCGCCATAATGCCCTCGGATTCCCATATCGAACCTTCGGCCCACTCCTCGAGCCCCAAATTAATTTCCAGGACTTTTCCCAATTTTTTTGGATTTTTCAGCTATTTTTTCCCAATTTTCCAAATTTTCATTCTTTTCTTTTCTTTTATTATTATTATTATTTTTTTAATACCCCGAGAGCCTAGAGAAATTAGAATATATCGAGGATAGTGTAAAAAAGGAAACAACACCAGTTAGATACCTTTTGGGCTGAATGTAGGCAAAGAACTCCCAAGTTAAGCGTGCTTGACTTGGGATAATCCAGGAATGAGTGACCCCCCTGGGAAGTTCGAATAGACTCATCAGGGTAAGTTATTCCGGTCCTTCCTATCGCTCGAACGGGATGTTACACTTTGCCCCTTCCTCTCTTCTCTTACTCTCTCTCCCTCCTTCACACATTTCTGCTTTCTCTTCTCTTTTTTTTTTTTCTTTTTTCTCTGAAAAATATTCTACTGCCACAAAAATATTTTACGTGTGAAGATCACACATAAAATTTTGAGACACAAGCACCAGTGATACTTAGATCCTCTATGTCTAGCATGAGAATAGGTGATCGGTATGGTACCCTACTATATACTAAGTGTGAGTAGACTAGGACCACCACAATGTGAAGTGGATACGGTCTTGGTATAGAAACTGTTTTTGTATCCCAATCTTACATCGGACAACAGGTATGCATTTATTTATGCATTCCATTGTTGAATATGAGTGTTGATTAAATACTCAAGTTCTATATGATGTGTATATTATATTATGATGCATGTATCTGATACACGATAAAAAAAATTATTTTTACTTGTACCACCGTACTAGCTAGTGATTTCCTTCACGAACACCATCGGCAACGAGAAGACAAGCATGGCTAGCCAGCACCCAAGGCAAGATGCGGATCGTCAGCCATGGCAAACATCGACTATGGGCATAGCTGCAGTGAATTGTTGAGGTGAAGGCGGTCACAACAACCCATCACCACAGTCACAGCCATGGCACATTCATGACGACGAGTCATGACCCACGAGGAGTCGACCACCATCATCGATGATCATTGTGTGCTTGGATCGATCAATCGTCGGCCATGGGAAAGATGCAAGGTCACGACCATGGAGAAATCAATTGAATATCAACCACGAAAAAGACACAAGATCACGACCATGATGATAAGAAATATAAGGGAAGGGAACAACGAGTAGTGGAAGAAGAAGGTGGTTGCAAATGTGCATAAGCATGGCAAACCCTAAATGATTGAGGGGGGGGGGGGGGGGGGGCTAATCCCTTTGAGAACTCTGGATACTTATTTAGTCACATCCCACATTAGTGGGTTTTGTGGGTTTTCTTAACCTCCCACTTTTCCTTAAAATAGTCAAACTGCCACATCCCAATCAAATTAAGCTTTGTATCCATCAAATTTGATCCACTAATTGACCATAAAATGATAATTGCCACACGAAATTTAAATTTTATTATAATTGAAACATATTTATAATTAAAAATTTATTTTTTAATTAAAATATAGATTTAGATTTATCTTTGTGAGTCATCTTTTAATTATAATCTAAATTTTTTTTATATATATATTTATATATGAGTATTAAGTGTATAAATAAATACCTAATACTTTTAAACTAATATTATAATAATAATATTTTTCTCTTTGTTCTTAGTTTTTTCCAATTTGGATTTTTCACACAAAACTTTAGTATTACTTGTTTTCTTTTTCATGATACAGTGATAAGGTAACAGTTATCGATTTTACATTAACAATTACACAAAAGATCTAAATCTCATATGATAAATAGAAAACAATTTATCGAATAATTCAAACCTATTGTTATATTCACATTAAAGGTATAAAAATACCTTGCATGAAAGATCAAATGTAGATTTATTTAAACTCTCATAACTTTTAAACCTACCTTCATCCTTTCACTTATTTAAATATCAAAGTGTCAATCTCAATAAAGCAAATTAATTTGTTGCCCACATCAACCACTAGATCAATTGCCTGACGTGAGCAATTAAGAATGGGAGCATGAGACCCATGAAGGTGGGACCACACCTTCCTTATTAGCCCATATCGAGCAACAAATCGGGATTGTTCTAACAAATCCTAGGATAGTCATTATTCTGTGTTGTTGTCAAAATACAATAATTAAAATTTATAATGAAAGAGAGCTAGGGCAGCGGAAGAGCGAGGTGGACAGTTGGTGGGAGTTTGCTGGTAGAGATGTGTGTTGGGTGGTTTTGGTCTTCAATGTACTGGCTAGGGTCCTAGATGGGCTCTCGGGGGCATCCTCGATAGCACTTGGGAATAGCCTCCTGTGTATTTGAAGCATAACTGCACTCACAAAAACAAGTTAGAAGGCACGCAAGTATTCTTTATCTGCGTATACCCTCCAATGCTTTGTCTCGGCTAGGGACCACTTTTGGGATTCACCCGCCAAGATTTATTGACCAAAATACCCTTAGACATTCAATGATTGAAATACCCCTAAATAGACACTCAAAAATTGTATGGCACAATATTGTTTTTCCATACAAGCACCTTTTTAAGTTCATTAAAAAACAGTTCATAATCTAAGCCTTTTTGTTCTTAATGAATCTAATGGGTCTTGCATAAGAATATGGGTAAATTTCTTGCAAGACCCATGAGGTTTGTAGAAAAAGCACTGATTGCCCATGTCAACATTTTCTCCTTTGACGTGAAGTACCAATTCGTTAATTCTTTTATAAAATTTAAAAATATCTCTTATTTTTCTTATAAAATAAAGATACTACTAGTTGAGACCAACATCACAGCTAGGCACCACCACCATCGACAATGATGATGGCCCATAAATGCTTTTGGGATCTTGAGCATAGTCAATAGTGTCAAAATAACTTTTCATTGATTTCTCTCTTTGAATTATAAAAATGGATAGAATAGGCAAAAAAAAAGAAGAGAAAAAAAAAATAACACATAAGAGAAAAATAGAGACTAAAAGAGTATGTTAAACATTTAAAGTGTTATGTTATTTGTATTGAATACGATAACGTTTGTCCAATACAAGTAAAATGTAAAGATGGTGTGAGCCCCACCCTCCCCCCTCTGCATACCCAAAAAACTTATGTTAAACATAGGATAATAGCTAATAGTTAAATAGTAATAAATATATCTTATTTTTAAATAATGTGTATTTATTATTTTTTATTTTTATAATAAAATAATTTTATTAGTTGATGACAAATATATCGTGTTTTAATCAGTTTAATTAGTTAATAAAATTATTTAATTATTAAAAATAAAATACAATTAATGTAATTTAAAAATATATCCATTTGTTACTACTTAGTCATTACTACATCGTTAGGTTACTTTATTATTATTTAATATTTAATATTATTAAAAGGGGATTCCAATCTCATGTTGTCCACAAACAAAGAAGAGAAGTGTCAAACCATGATCAGGCCCGCCGGGAAAAGCGACCCCAGCCCCCTCTGACGACTCAATTTGCAAAGTCTGTCTCCACGGCCACAGTGGCCTGAATTTGGGGTGGCCACCAAAATGGAACGAACGTAGGACCAGACGCAAGCAGGCGGCAGCCCCACTCCCGTGGCAGTGACCGTGAGTCCAACATTCAATTCCTTTTCAACGATTGCGATCTGGTGGTTGCCCTCACCATGCCTCTGCTGCCTCATCCTTCTCATCTCAATCTCTCCCTCTTTCCAACGTGCCTAATTCCAAACACTTTTTCTTCCGGGTTTTAATTTAGATAAATAAATTAATCGGTACACTCTTTGTATCTCAATGAAAGTTACTCAATTAACCTTTTAAATTTAAGCATGATCGTCCCTTAAAATTGTTTTTTTTTTTTTGGCCAAAAGTAATGGTCAAACGTGCATCTATAGCGGTTAAAAATGAATTTTGGGGGATGACTGGCATCTGTAAGCACTCCGACACTTAAATAAATAAAAGCGTAAATTGATAAAGTATTAATATATTAAAAAAGAACATATCTGGACTCTTGGTAAAATTAGTTCATATAGAAGGAGAATAGGTCATCGTGCATGCATGTAACGAACATTGCAGGGTGATGGAACTGAATATTCGGCGCTAACAAGGCTTCTCGATGATGGCATGGTAATAATGCTGTTGTAAATTGATGCGGGACCAAGATCAAGTTGACATTAAGTTAAGATTAGGTCGAGAGCTAAGATTGAGCCGTAGACAAAGGTTGAGAATAGATCGGTACAATCTAAAAGTTACTATGATTAAGTTAATAAATTCAAAAACTGTTGTAAAATAATGCAGGGTCAACACTATTAATTGTTGAGAATTCCCAAGTTGGTTTGATTGGAGAAGCGAGCAAGTGATGGTAGTTGAGTGGGTTCTAAATCTAGGTGAAGTGTAAGATATTAATTGATTTAACAAATATAATATATGAATTTGAGAACTCATTGAATTACTCAAACTTAGTACATGCATGTGTGACTTTCAAATATATATATATATATATATATTATAGTGCAATGTCTAAACACAACTTTAGGGAGGTCAATGCATAATTAATGTTAACAAAAGAGCTGTACCTCTGCTCCGTCATCCTTCTCATCTCAATCTCTCCCCCTCCCCCAACGTGCCTAATTCCAAGCACTTTATGCTTTGGGGTTTTAATTTTGATAAATTAATCATAAAAACTTTGTATCTTAATAAAATTTATTCAATTAATTTTTAAATCTTTTAAATTTAACCACGACCCCCTTAAAATATTAAAGTTTAAGAGGGTAACGTAACTAATTCAAACACGTTATGATTAAGATAAAAAAAAATTCAAAAGACGACGTAAAATAACATAAGTTCAATGCGATGATAATTTAGTGAGTTTCTAAATCTAGGTGAAGGGTAAGATATTAATTGATTTAATAAATATTAAATTTAAAGTATAAAATATGAATTTAAGAACTCATTGAATTACTCAAAGTTAGTTCATGTGTCATTTTCAAATATATATATATATATTATAGTGCATGTCTAAACACAAGTTTAGGGAGGTTAATGCATAATTAATGTTAACAAAAGATCTTGTGAAAACAGCTGCGAGAAGAGCTGTGCCAATGTGCAATCACCAGACCAATGTCATGTATGGAATGACAAGAAAATAATAATTATTAAAACTAGTTTATTAAATAAATAGTAAGATTCCAGTAATAAAAAATGTTACTTAAACGTTTAAATTTAATATTTTATATTTATATTTTATATATGACTTAATGTATATAGTGCTCCTTTAAGAAATAAAAATATAATATTTAGTTCTTTATATGCAAAATATGATGATTTTGTATTTTGTTTATTAATATTTTTTTTTAATTTTTATCATAATGTAATATTAGTGCATGCATCGACTTTCTCGTTTTTACAAGTGACACGCCGCATAAATAACAAGTTGGCAATATTTGAATTGACTAGTTAATTTTTTGCGCTCCCTCATGAACTAAAAAATATAACATTCGATCATTGATGTGTAAAAAATCAAAATTCTATCACGGTAAAAATGTAAAAATAATAATTTTTAATATTTGAGATATAAAATTTTGACATTTTATACATTAGAAACTAAATGTCATATTTTTTTAATTATTAAAAAAGCGCCATATGTATTAAACTTTTATATGTTGACATTGATACAATACAACATACAAGACATTAATGTAACATTTTATCAAAAATGTCAAATTTAAATGTCATTAAGCATTTTTTAGATTTTTACAATTTCCAAAAAATTCATTGATTCTTTTCTTCTTTTCTTTTTTGGGTTAATGAATCCGATGGGATGAGATAATGAATACACATAGATAGTGACTAGTGGCAAAAGAGAATTCGCACTACATGCAACAATGAATATCATAAATTTGACTATATAAGATGAGCATAAAGGATACGATATGGTGAAATTAAGATAATGGGAATGGCTCATTTTTATAAATAATAAATATTGCTTAAATTAAACATTTTCTAATAAAAAAGAATTTTTGTGTTAGTTGCCCCACCTCTGAGTGCGATTTTGTGCACCCTTTTTAACGGGGGTGAACATCACTCTCCATTAATTTTGTGGGGCCTTATTCTCTTTCCCTTTTCTTTTTTTTCTCCGATAGGTCTCTTGTGGCATTTTTATTGCCACCTTATCTCACCACTTGCGTGCTGATCATCATTGTATTCTTCTTTATAACAAAAAGGAGAATATAATGGTGGTCGATATGCGAGCAATGAGATGAGAGAAGATGCTATAGCAATCGACGCACAAGAAAACGACTACGGAAGCAAGGAAAGGAAAAGAAAGAAATGACTTGGGGAGACGGTCACACCCAAATTGATTGGGGGGGGGGGACCGTTAAAGGGGTGCACAAAATTGCACCCCCCACCTCTCCCTTTGACCTAAAATAATGGCCACGTGGAACAGTCCATTCCCATTGCTTATGGGCTATTAGTGGGCCAAGCTAAATCTCATCTTGTAATGAAAATAAATAAAAAAAGAACAGAAAGATAATACCACTTATATATATAATATTAAATTAAATAAGCAAGAATATAGATAGTCTTGTGCACAACCAAAAAATGAGTCATCATAGAAGAATTGGTCTAAAACAACTTATCATTAGTCTAAGAAACAAGATAATAAACTTACAAACATGGGTGAGCAATGGACGGTTACAATTAAAAAAACTTCTGTAGATAAATATGAAATGGTTGTCGACTGATATCAGAAAATTTGGCATGATTCCTAGGGTTTATTCACCCATGGGTTGTAAGATTTTTCAAACAATAGACTAGTACTTGGATAATGAGACAATACAACAGCTAGCCAAGGCGCAAGCAAGCATTGACTGTTGACTAATCCATCCAACTTTTATAAAATTCAACCAGGCATCTTCCTTGGTGATTCCCACTTTATATAAGGCTGGAAAAGGACCACAAAATCCATGCCCTGCTCATTCCCAGAATGCAGATTTTCATGGCCAAGAACCACCACTACCCTTCTGCTTGGCTGATTTTCCTGCTTCTTGGCTTCCTCCTCCTTGGCCATGGCCTTTTCCAAGCTCAAGCTTCTCACCCTGTCTACAGGCACCTTCAGTCTCTGCAATCTTCTCCTTCAAACCAGCCTTACAGAACTTCTTATCACTTCCAGCCTCCCAAAAACTGGATGAACGGTATGTTACTTTCCAATCTGCTTAATTTCTGTTTCTAATCGGTTTCCTCTTGTCAATGCATCTAACTGTTTGAACTTTTGATGTTTCGTGTTGTGCTGCGCGCTTGTTGGATCTACTAATGGGTATCCTCAGATCCTAATGGTGAGTGAAGTTATGGATAAAAGAACATCCTTAGTGCACCCTCTTGGGTCTGTGTTTTTATAGTGTTTTTTGATTTGTTGTTTGCAGGGCCTATGATTTACAAGGGAATTTACCATTTGTTCTACCAGTACAACCCTTTTGGTGCAGTTTGGGGGCACATAGTGTGGGCACATTCGACTTCCACTGATCTTATCAACTGGACCCCTCACAGCCATGCCATCTACCCGAGCCAGCCATCCGATGTAAACGGGTGCTGGTCAGGCTCTGCCACGATGCTGCCGGGTGGGAAACCGGTTATCCTCTACACCGGAATCAACCAAAACAACCAGCAGGTCCAGAATCTGGCCATGCCCAAAAACCTATCTGATCCATACCTCATAGAATGGATCAAATCACCAGTGAATCCATTAATGGCACCTGATAACATAAACAAAATCAATGCAAGCTCATTCAGGGACCCTACCACAGCCTGGCGAGGACCTGATGGGAAATGGAGAGTGATCGTTGGAAACAAAAGAAAGAGCAGGGGAATGGCAATTCTGTACCGGAGCAAGGATTTCATCCGGTGGACCAAAGCTCAGCACCCTCTGCATTCGGCTAAGGATTCCGGAATGTGGGAGTGTCCAGATTTCTACCCGGTTTTGGCTAATGGGGTAGAGGGTCTTGACACATCGGCAATTGGCCATGGGGCTAAACATGTCCTCAAGGTCAGCTTAGATAACACCAAACATGATCACTACACCATAGGAACGTATGATCTTGTCAAGGATATCTTTACACCAGATAAGGGATCTGAGGAGAATGAATACGCATTGAGATATGATCATGGGAAGTACTATGCGTCGAAGACGTTTTTCGACAGTGCCAAGAAGAGGAGGATTTTGTGGGGATGGATCAACGAGTCGACTAATGCAGCCACTGATCTCAAGAAAGGATGGTCTGGCATTCAGGTAGGATAATCCAGCCATCCAATCCTTATTGTTTAAGCCATCATTTCTTGTTACTTATTGAGAATCTGAGATGAGTTGACTTTGTTTGGCAGGCCATTCCAAGGCGAATTTGGCTGGACAGATCTGGAAAACAGCTGCTGCAATGGCCGGTAGAAGAGATTGAGAAGCAGAGGATGAATCAAGTTGACTTGCCTGCCAGGCTGCTCAAGGGAGGTTCAGTGGTTGAAGTTTCCGGGGTCACGGCTACACAGGTTTGGTCATATCATTAAGTACAAAAATTCTGTATAAAGTTTATTGGTCATAGATCGATAACCATAATTGTTTTTTTTTTATGCATCGGTAACCATAAATTAAGACTGAATTACTTGGGTCAAACTGTCACAGGCAGATGCAGAAATTGAATTTGAATTTGATATACCAAAGCTTCAGAAGGCAGAGTTATTGGATCCTAAGTCGAGTGACCCACAAGCCCTTTGTAGCCAACAGGGTGCACCAGTGAGAGGTGGGCTTGGACCATTTGGGCTGCTGGTTTTGGCTTCCAAGGGCTTGCAAGAGTACACATCAGTCTTCTTTAGAGTCTTCCGACACCAAAAGGAAAACAAATTTATCGTGCTCATGTGTAGTGATCAAAGCAGGTGACAGTGATATTTTTATAATTATACAATCATTTATTCTAATGTCTATATTTTTTAAATAATAAATTAACATTTTTTTTTATCGATCAGGTCATCATTGCATCTGGATTATGACAAGACCACATTCAGTGTTTTTGTGGACGTTGACCCAACTCGTGAAAAGTTATCACTAAGAAGTTTGGTAAGTCACCTACATTACCAATCCCTCGAAACATTTATCTTCCTTCAAAACAAACAGTCTGAATGTTGGCGTTACTAAATGCAGATAGATCGTTCCATAGTGGAGAGCTTCGGGGGCGGAGGGAAGGCTTGCATCAGTGCGAGGGTGTATCCTAGTTTGGCCATCGATGGGGAGGCTCATCTCTATGCCTTCAACAATGGGACTCAGAGTGTGACTGTGTCAAGGTTGACTGCTTGGAGCATGAAGAAAGCCCAGATCAATTAAGCCTACGCAAGAGCCCAAATGCTAAGGACGTGTACCCTACAGTGTCGAGCACCTATTGCCCTATATTTCATCTGATGTATTTGATGGAAATTTGAAGAATTGGGGGTTATGTTTAATATGCCCCACATTGTTATCAATTTTTAAAGAGATCAATGTTATTAGAAGATAATATTGGAAGGATAATTTGATATTATATAGACAACCTCATGTTTGGAAGTTATATTTCAAAATAACACTCTCTCTACTGTTTTTGGGATAAACTACACTTTCGAAACGCAAGAACCACAATTTGATGTTTCGTGATTTCTGGGGAAAAACCACAAGTTGTAATTTTGATTTCTGTCCAAATAGCAGAAATCATATTGATGTGGATGAAAAATTATAAAAATATCTTTACTTGAAGTTCGTGTGACCTAAAATATTTAGATTAGGGTCTGAGTCTAACACGATTTGGACAAAATACTTGATCCAAATAATTAGATTCGTCTTAATCCAAAACTATATCTCTACTTGTCTAGACAAGTTCGTAAGTCAAGATCTAACCGTTCATAACACAATCATAATATTTTCTTGTCTCATAATATCCCTATATAAAAGTACAAATTTCAATATGTACTTACGTTGTCTATTATTTATAGCGGGTACTAAAATTAATTTAATTATCAAAAAATATATCAAGAAAACAAGTCTCACATCGAAAGTCAAGCAAGTTTTAGATATATTGACACACTTAACTTTATATTAAACTAGCGGTGATCATCTCCAACCGTGGTCACATATTTCCTTGATATTTTTCTAGCGTGATGGATTAGGCAGCTTTGATGCGACACTTAGAGAGTTGATAATATTGGAAATCATGATAGTGTTACCAAATTGAATCAACAATAAATCACAACCAAATGAATCAACTACACATAAACAAAAATTTTTACATAAAAAACTTAAATTAAGAAAAATTAAGAGCAGAAAGAATAAAAATATCACTAAACAAATAATATTGATAAAAAAATGACATTGTCACATCCAAAATATCACTAAGTAAATATTGTTATAACAAAAGTGATATAATTGTAACTAATTCCAGAGCATTTGACATTTATTTATAAACCTCAAATCATCTATAGATATATACAGTAAATCATATCCTGATCAAAAGATGATTCATGAGAATATTTCTTCGAGCGAGATAAATTTCACTTAAAATCGAATTTGGCAATATCATAATCACAGTCAAAATAAGAGTCTCAATTTCAGTCAAATTTGAATTTCGAGTTACAATTATAACAAGTTCCACCTTGACACGAAATTTAAATATGAAATTATCCAAAATTCATTCTTTCAACAAAATCACAGAGAATTAATCTCTTGATAAATACTAATCAAAACTGCACCACGAGAAATACCACATAAATCCACACAAAATTTATTGTAGTGGATATCTTCAGTCGCACTTAAAACATAGCCAACAAGATCAGGCTCAACATATCTTTACTAATCTTAATGACTCCACATTCATCAGTATAAATTACCCTTGATAACTCCACATTCTTCTAAACCCATCTATTCAAAATTGCACGCATCTTAACCTATCACCATAAAAATCAAGATATTATGATCCAATAATAGAATATCATACTTCAAAGTGGCCAATACGAAGATCAAATAACCTTAAATAATGCTAAGCAATCCATAAACAAAATCTCAATTGAAAACAATCCAGAATATCATATCTAGGTTGAGATATGGGGGAGCTAAAACTGAGAAGCTTGGCTGCTTCAATGGAGGACAGAGGCAGAATGGGCAGCGATTGACGAAGGCAACGGTCGAATAAAAAAGGTTGACGGTCGAAGTGGCAATCAAAGAAGGCCTAGCAAGAAACACCAAAAGTGACCGATGATGAGAAGACTAGATCAAATGAGGAGGTTGATGGTCACAATGCAAGGAAGGCGCCGAAAAAGATGATCGGAACAAGTCGACGGTGAGCTATGTCTGACGAAGACAAATGATTGTGGTCGTCGTCGAGGAAGGCAAATCGAGGAAGCCCACTCGATTGACAACGAAGCTAAAATTATGGCGATGTAGCATGAGGAAGGCCGATGGCAGAAGCAATGTGAGGTTGTGTGCGATCTACTGATGAGGTTAATCGTGAGCAGGAAGAAGACCATGCTATCTGTGGCGAAGGCGAAGGCGACTGTTGACAGCGGCGATGGCCGACAGTAGTGGCAGTGGCTGTAGCTGGTCAACCTGTGTTTTAGCTGAAATTTCAGATCCAATAGCTGAGATCTGCCAACAACTGATGGTTTGATCTAACGGCTCTAATACCACTTTGTTACGAAATTGAATCGACAACAAATCATAATCAAACCAATCAACCACACATGAACACAGAATTTTATGTGAAAAACCCAAATTAGGAAAAACTATAAGCAAAAAGAACAAAAATATCACTAAGCAAATAATGTTAGTACAAAAGTGATATTGTCACTTCCAAAATATCACTAAACAAATATTACTACAACAAAAATTATTGTAACTAATTTCAGAGCATTGGACACCTATTTATAAACATCAAATTATCTATAAATATACACAGAAAATCATATCCTGATCAGAAAATTATTCATAAAAATATTTGTTCAAACGAGATAAATTTCACTTAAAATCAAATTTGATAATATCATAATCATAGTCAAATTTAAAATCATGATTACGGTTAAAATAAGAGTTCCAATGTAAGTCAAATTTGAATTTCGAGTCATAATTATAACATATAGTTAGAATTTTAATTTATAATTTTCTTATAAATAGACTTAATTTATTTTTAAAAAAATTAATTATATTGGGCTTGCTTTGGTTGAAACATTCTGACACCATGTTTGAGCTTTGAAGATGAAATAGATAGAGATTTCTTCTTTCTCTAGAAGATCTAGGTTTGGCCTAATCTAAGTCTCTGCCTGGATTTGGTTACTACTAGGAGAACTCAAATCTAAATTTAGCCAAAATTTAGATTTGGGTTTAATTAAACTTTAGATATGGGTTATAACATTTATTAAATGAATTTAAAAATCAAACTCAAACTTATTTATTTGACTAAACAAACAAGTTTGGATGAGGTATCAGCGAATTGAGATTCAAGCGATACGTTCAAAGTACGTTACAATAATAGGGGCAATTGTGCCTTAGCCTTTCTTGTCTGTAAAAGGTGAAGTCCCTCACCTTAGGGGCTCCTCACACACTGTCTCACGTACATGGAAGAGATTAATCACTGTACACGGCGGCATACCAAGTAGGAGGCACAGTGCATAGTGCCCACAAGAAGCCACCCCCACATGAGGATGAAACTCTCACACTGCGGCTGCCATGACTCGAATCTGCATCTTTGTTTGTAATTTGCTACCTGATTGTCATCCGTGCTATGCCCGTGGGGGCGTGCCTTGGCCTTTCTTGGTTGTGTTGGATGTGCACCAGCCTTGTATTAGGGATTAAAATCGAAGAGATAACAAAGGAGAGAAGAGGCAGCAACTCAAATTACACATTGCCACTTTTGAGGTTTGATAAAATAATACATATTCTTGTTATTGTTTTCAAAATATACAATAATTTAAATTTATAAAGTGGGATCGGATGCACATTATTTGCTTGGCTTCAAGAAACAAGAGACGGCTCTAGGTGTAAGGGCTCATCGAGAGAAAAGAGTTTACTCCGAGTGGAAGGACTCATCGAGAAGAAAGAATATGCTCCAGGTGTAGAGGCTTATTGGGAGGAAAAAGTCTGCTCCAAGAAAGTGGAAAGAGTCACCAAGAGAAAAGTTTGGCTCCAAGTGGAATGGTCCATCGAAAGGAAAGGCTTCGCTCCTAATAAAACGATTGACTTGGCTATTCATCGAGAGGAAAGGCTTCGCTCCTAATGAAACAATTCACCGGGAGGAAAGGCTTGGCTCCAGATACCTAAAGCCAGGCAGACGATGTGCACCCGATCCCACCTTACAAATTTAAACTATTATATTTTGATAACAACAACTAATCAGCAATAATGAAAACATCTCTCACTGTTAAATAATTGTGTAAATTAATTATTTTATCCTTAATTTTAAATTCCCTTCTCTCTTTCTCTTTCCTCCGTCTCTTAATTAGACAACACTCTCTCACATATCTTTCTTTCCTTTTTCTATATTCTAAGAGAAATTAGTTAACCAAACCTAAACACAAAAATAATTAATAGAAATGCTATTCATAAAAATAATTCAATCCTTTTCAAGAATTTACATTTTTATCCACTCCTTTTAATTTTGACAATTAAATCTAAATTAGCTCAATTTAATATAATTTTATTCAACATTTAAAATTAATTTAGATAAAGTGTGATCCTATTGATTTGGTCATATAATAATGATATTAGTGAGACCCATATGTACATATAAAAAAAAATTATTTATGTATACATATAGATCTCATAAATATTATTATTATTATTATTATATAACATTTAACACGCCAAGTTAATATGAATATACTCTTTTTAAATTAATTTAGATCAAATTGTGAAAATTAAAATGATTGACTAAAATTATAAATTCGCAAAAAAAAAGAATTAAATTATTTTTACGATTAACTCTCAATACAATTTAACTAAATCTTAAGAATAATACGTGGAATTTATCCTGATCTATCATGGATTATTGTTTCCTAATCAAAAAGATGCTAAGGGGGGCAGCATCACTGTGGCGACGGGGGAACCTAATTTAGTAATATCCCTCGCTTTGTGCATGGCCCACACAAACTGCTGCATGGCCTTCTGTATGTGTCTTACATATTATAACTTGAAAGATTTTAAAACACCCGACAAGTTAATCGACCGGATTATCAAAAGGAGGTAAAAATATAATTTTGCCCCCACATCCTGTCTTCTCCCTTTCCCTCCCATGTGTTGCCCCGCCCCTGTTTTGTGCGTCTCCCTTGTCATGGCTATTGCCTCCCCTTGTTTTCGTCGCCTCTTTGTCATCGTTGCCTCATCGTCAATCGTTGCATCGATTGTCGGCAAGGTAACGACTGGAGGGTGAGGCAAGGCGAGACGACGATGGTAGAAAAACGACAGAGACGAGCCGAGGTGACTACAGCAAGGCGCAGCGATGGCCATGGCAAAGGAGACGCATAGAATAGGGGCGGAGGCAGTGGCCCGCTTTGTAAATTTGCAAAGTAGACAGAGGCAAAATCATCTTTTTACTCCTTTTCTATGAGGGGCTCAGTAGAGTCATCGGACCCTATAAAACGACGCTTATAATTTTAACGTGGCAGATCTGGAAAGCGCTCTGAACATTTGGCTGCCCGTACGTTTTTCCTTTGAGATGATGAGATCGCACGACACACACACATATTTGCAATGCAGGGAGGAAGGGCAGTCTCGCCCGTCTAGTCCTTCTTTGCTGAACAGAAATGGGAGCTAAAACCAAGACCACGAGTTAGAGAGGGAAGGTTCTCTCAAATTCAGTTCAATTAACCAAGCCAAGATACCTCTATTAATCCAATCCAGACCTACAAGTAGACAAGTTGTGAGAGCTATGGCAAGACGAGATAAGCCAACCTAACAAGCCTAATTTCAGGTAAGAAATCCACATATTCGTCTTGTTGCATGTGCAATTCTCATCGTCCTTTTGTATGTTCCACCTATCATGTGCGCCCACATTTCGTTGACTTAAGTATTTTTTAGGGTTGTGGATTATTATTATGAATGGCAAAAAAATATAAGCATTCACCTACTATTGAAATTAGGAATAAGCATTTATTCAATTGAATCGGTTACTGAACTGATTAAATAAATTGAAGCTGTATCAAAAACTGAACCAAATTAATCAAATAAATTATCAAACCTAACAAATCGAAAATCCAATAAAAATTAAAAAAAAAAGACCAAAAAATCAAAATAAGCAAAAACACTTTACCAGCCACCATATTATTAACTTTTTATAATAATAAATTAACAATATTTAATTTATTATTATAAAATAATTAATACAAAAAAAATTAACTTTTTATGGGGATCACCATCCCCATTGCCCGCCGGATTCAATCTTAATGCCCCATCCAGGCATGAGGCACGGGGTCCAGGATGAGGCAGCTGCTCCATCCCATCCTTGCCTATTGGGGGAGGGGATGTTAGAGTAGAGGGACAGGGGAGGGAGGTATGATGGAATGGCGCGAGGTGGAGAAGCGGGCAATGAAAGCAGGGCGAAGGCGGAGTAGGCGAGGCAGCAGAGGTGAAGGTGAAAGTGATGGTAGAGGCGGGGGAGGGCAAATGGAGCAGAGGCGGGGGAGGGCAAATGGAGTCTCATGCTGACAAAATAGCTTGGAGGCATTAGGGGTAGTCCATCAAACAAAGATGAGGGACGGGGAACAGGGAAAGGGAAAGGCACTATCTGGATGGTGAGAGGCGCCAGGAGGCTATGATTTGGAGGGGAAGCAGTGGAAGACAAAAATAACTCTAGTGGAGGGAAAGCAATGGCAGTGAAACACCATCCTACCCTAGATTGACCTTAACATAGATCTATCATACTAGATCTTAATTCCCAAAATGAAAGGAGCCCCTCCAAGATCTTTTTGTATCAAAATGCTTAGACAACAATTTGATTAATCTCATGAAGCATGCTCAAATGACTATTAGGTAACAAAATATCATTAACAAACAGAATCATGAAAATAAATTTGCTACCATTGACCCTAACATAGATGTGTTGGTCAATTTTATTTTCCACAAAGCCCAAAGAGGTAATTACTTGGCCAAATTTCACGCACCACTATCAAGATGCCTATTTAAGTTCATGAATTGACCTTTTCAATTTGCACACTAGACGTCCAAAAATTTTCTTAACTAGATTTCCATTAGAAAAGTTATTTCACATTCATTTAGTGTAGCTCTAAATCCCGGCTCGGATCTATAGAGTAATTCAAGAGCCCACTGTCTCAGAGCTCATAATTTATGCCAATTTAGGGGACCCATAAATTTGAGAGAGATTTTACTATTTTACCCCTATATAAATCTCTCTCTCCCCCCCCCCCCCTAAATCAGACATGTCTCCTGCAAAGTGTCTCTCATCTTCTTTCTTTCTCTCTTTTACTAAATTATTGATTTTTGTTATTTTTTTATAGAATATATATATATGTCTTAGTGGATTAGAAGCTCTCGTAATGGGTTATGGGTAACTAGGATTTTATGCATTCGTTGGTTCAGGAAAAGAAAAAAAAAATTATTCACCAATAGTAGGTATTGAGAGTAAATTCCCCGTTGAGATCAGTGAAAAAATTAAAGAACTTTGAGAATACATATAGCAACATGTTAAGTAATATATAGAGAATTTATGTTTTGTTATTATATATTCTCATGTGTTTCCTAAATGCTTGTATTGCTTATATGAATTTTGCTGACTATACTAGTTACAGTTGCATCTGCAAAAATAAATTTTTTCAAGTTGAAGTTGATCATAAGTTATCTTTGCTCAATTATGTCACAAGATAAATTAAATGGACTGTTACATTGTCTATCGAGAAAAAAATGCTCAAACAACTTGATTATATAAATTTGATTGATATTTTTATCTTACAAGAAGAGTAGTTTTTAATTGATTATTTAGAAAAAAATTTGATTTTATTATTTAATATAGTATGAATATTTATTTATTATTTTTATATTTTATTATAAAAAATAAAATTTGAATGTTCATTATGATTCGGGCCCATTTTTACATTTCGACTCAGAGCCCCAAAATCTCAGAAACGACACTCTCTAGATCATAATAAACCAGTAAGGTTATAATAATTCAATAGGTTTGCAATCTTTAAGAAGCTATATAAGATCTTTCCCTTTTAGAGTTGAAGATCCATGCACAAGTACATTCAATAGGTTTGCAACCTATAAGAAGCTATATAAGATCCCTCACTCCATATATAGACCATAGATTGTGTCTCTTGGCTCATAGCCTATAACCACATATAGGGCGATAATAAACTAGCAAAGGCCCTAATATATGTCACTAGCTAAAATTTACACAATATATATTATCCTCTCAAAAGAATACAACATAATCATCATAAAATGCCTCTATCTCATGGATCTTCTTAAGGATACTTTTATTTTTTGGTTAACGCACTATCACGAGCATCCCCTAATACTCGGCTTCACAATTTCAACAAGAGATGTAAATTAAAAAACTCAATAGCATTTCAACCCTTAGTGTTTTTTCGCAAATCTAAAGATAGCCCGATAAACTTTCAACTTTTAAGGTACTTTTATTGAAACATTTTGAGATTGATTACCCTCATTTATATGAGCAATATTGTACCTTGTTTAGGACCTAACTCCTCAACCTATATGGGCAAGGAATTTTCTCATATAATGTGCAAATGAGCAGATCCTATATCTCCTATATCTTTTTCTTAATACACATCAGTAGCTAAATCGAATTCAATATCATCAAATTCAAAAATTGGCAGTTATGAACTCAACGATTCTGGGGTTGTAGTTGTACCTAGGATAATAAAACCTTTATCCACTTAAAGTGCTCTAAGTAGTCAATAAAATGACAACAATTTAATTTAAGATCAGCGGTTATTTCAAATGGGCTATAAATATCTCAGTTGGGCAAACCTAGTTCACAACTCAACAAGTGTTTTAGAAACAAATCCGTTAAGAGATTTAACTAAGAATATCCAAGGCAATTTTAACTACCACACCTAACGATGGCAATTGTAATTGAAATCGTGGGGAATCGAACCAAAACTGAATCGATCAACGCGGTTAAAAATCGTTTGACTGGATAATGGTTTGGTTTGGGAAAAAACTGAATACTGTTTCAATGAGTATGGTTTGATTATGATTTTCACTAAATCCAAATCGAAATCGAACCGAATATGTAGGTAACCGAATCAAACCGAATCGAATATACATATATATAATATATTTATTTATTTAACATATTATATATAGACATAATATATATATTAACCAATGCATTTTTTTACAAGTATTTGAATTAATGCATTACAAATATATAAAATATTTAACATTTATAAAGTAATTAACAAATAAAAAAATCTAATATTAAATTATTTTATTTTTATCAATCAAATAATTATATCTAAGAAGTTTGAAGTTAATTTGTAACTTTGTGCAAAAAGAATGTAACTTTATTAAAGTTTATTGTGGAGTTATCAAAATTTTTTACGAATGCTATTTACAAGAATTTATCTTTATTTATTGATATGGATCAAACTAAAAAAATCATGATTAAAATCGAAATGAAATGGTTTGTTTATGATTTTTAATTTTTAAAATCAATAAATAATAGTTTGATTTTGATTTTAATAATTTAAGTTTAATTTAATTATAATTTTAATAAAAATCAAAACTAAATTGAATCATTGCCAACCCTAACCACACTCCAAAACAAATTAGGTAAGCAATGGCAACTTATGGTACCTCTTACCATATTCTTAAGGGTGTGACCGTATCTCGTAGCCACACTATTTTGATCGAAACATAGTACATCGGATAATAATCCCAGAATTTTCTCAATATTTAGCCACCAATTCCATATGCTTACCCAGAATCCTCATCATGCATGTTTGCCATAATATTCATTTATATATATAGTCAGTCAGGCCTCACAATTTTAATGACTTTTCCCAATTATTTTTCGATCTCAATCTTGAAAATTGTAAAATATTTTCTGAGTACATCAGATTTCTCATTTATTAAATATAAATATAAATATGACCATAACAAAAAAAAGTCATAAATAAATATAATAAAATTAAATATAAATATAAATATAAATATAAATATGACCATAACAATAAAAGTCATCAATGAATATAATAAAATTCGAGCAAGGTAACAGTCCCTGAAAAGGTGGACAGCTGTCTCACAAGATTATAGTGTACGTTTTTTTATATAACAATTTATGGTGTAAGTCTAATCATAATCATAACTTTGTGTGTCTCTCAAAATGAGAGACTTCTTGTGCGTAGTGAATATTGGTCTAGTCATTGTATTTGGCTGAGTCATCATGATTAACCTCTTCATATTCTATCGAGCCGAGTGTAGGGACACCTGGGATGAGCGATTCATCTTTTGGGACAAGAACTTTGTGTGTGTCAGTAGACAATTAATAATTAATTAGAAAACAAATAATGATTAAAATATTCTTAAATACCCAATTTGCATAAAATTAGTGAACCACCTCCACCTGCACTATTCAATATAGGGCGGTGGGTTAAGTGAATAAACAATATGCAATCATCAATGCCATGTGTGGAAGACCAAAGGAATTAATATGAAAAGACTCCTCTATTAAATAAGTATATATATATACGGGCAATGTCCAAAAAAATAATGGTCAGTACATTATAATATTTTTTTATTTTTTTATAATTTAAATGTTTGGACTTTACGCAATCATGGAGAAGACTGACTTTTTTTTTCTTGATTTGACCTCTAAATAAATTAAATATAATCATAAATTTATATACTTCCAAGGCAAATACATAATAAATATCCATTATAAGGGCATTTGTTAAAATTAAAATGAGCAAAATAAAAAATATCAAGATAAGGTTAGAATGCATTCCGAATCAAGATATGAAATGATCAAGATAAGATTGAAAAGTATTCTAAATTTTCTATTAGAGTGTTTGTTAATTTTTTTGAAATACACTGATAATTGTATTTTTTTCTTTTTATGTGTTTATTAATGCATATGAAAAACATTAAGATAAGAATTTTTTTACCAAAATATCTCTATTACTAAATTTATGATTAAAATAGTATTTTATAATTAATATGAATTGTTAAAAAATAAAAATAATATTTATTTTTTAAATTCATGTTTAAAAATAAATTTAAAAGGAGTTGAAAAGTAGAAATAATTATTGTTAGAATTACAATAATTCAACCTAAATAATTAAAAATGGGCAAAACATATGTTCATAATTAATAATAAAATATAAAATTAAATAAAATAATTTAAAAATTGATGAAAGAAATTATATTAGTTAATAAAATATAGGGAGAGAGAAATTTAAATTTTAAAAATCAATAAAATGAATAATGTTATTTAAATTTTAAAAATTGTCAAAATATATAACAATTTAAAAATATATTAAATAATATTAATTATAAGACTTAAATAAATAAAAAAATTTAATAAATTTAAATCTTTAAAATGCATTAAATGGCATTAACTATTTTATAAGGGGCATATAAGTAATTGAGTTTTATCTTGAAAGAGTCAGATAAATTTATCTGACCGATAAATTTATCCGATGAAGAAGGTCAGATAAATTTATCTTAAAATAGGGAGATAAAAAATCACGTAAGAACTTTTAAGGGCTTTTTTGAAAATAATCAGATAAGCTTAACAAACACGTTGGAAAGACTAAACATCCGAAATACTTCTCATATCTAACTTTTTCTCTCTTTTATCTTGATTAACAAACACCCCAAATAAGATATTTTTATCTTCACCAAAAATTAATTCTCGTCACAAAAAAAATTTAAAAGTTTTATTACTTATGTCATCTTCTGAGGGTTGTATTATAATATTTTTTATAACTACATCAATTGGATCAAAAAGAAAATGTCATTACCTATCTTGTCACGAGGAATGCATTTTTCCATAAAAATCATAAAAACTTTATTACTTTATCTTTGTATAAGAAAATGTAAGTCCATGATAGTTTTTTTTTTTTTTTTAACTATCGATGATAACCTACAATCACTACTTTGAGTATGCGTTGTGTAAACTCAAAACCACTACTAAGATAGGTTTTTCTTATGCAAATAAGGGATTTTCTGAAACTTCTACTATTTTGGAAGAACTTGAAAATACTACTGGATCAAAATACTTTCTAATCTACTAATAGGACGTGATGGTAGGAGTAGGAGTCGATTGAAGTGGTTTCCAGAACACTCACTACATATAGAGTTCTTTAACTCATTTCCAAGATTTAATTTGAAATGCTCTCAAAGTAGTGAGCTTGTAGTTTTGAGAAATAATTTCATTCTAACAATTTTGAAAAAAAAAATAAAATTAAGTAGTATTAACTAGTAAGTTGGAACAAAAGATTGGTCTTTTATTAAAGGGATAATCAATACACGTCAGACAGCACTAGAGGGGCATGATTTTGTGAGTTGACTCGGGGTAAAACTGAGAGGCAATAAAGAGCAGGAGAGGAAGGTTCATACTCCAAGCAAGAAGGACGAGATTGCAGTCATTTTCAAAAGCTGGGGCTCATCTAGAAGAGATTTTGGAATAATTCAAGGTATCTTTTGTTTATTATTACAACTTAGCATCTTTCTTGAAACTTCCTACCTGATATAAAGTCTGAAACTGACTCCAAAATCCATGCCCTTCTCATTCCCAAAAAGCAGATTATCATGGCCAGGCACAGTCCTTCCAGTTTGCTAACATGGTTGCTTTTTTTACTCCACGGCCAATTTCCACCTGCAAACCAGCCTTACAGAACTTCCTATCACTTCCAGCCTCTCCAAAACTGGATGAATGGTACTTTTCAATCAGCTTAATCTCTATGTTTAATCTGTCCTCATTGTCAATGCGTCTAACTGTTTGACTTCTGATTTTTCGTGCTGCACGCGCTCTTGTTGGATCGACTGATGGGTGTCCTCAGATCCTAATGGTGAGTTCATCTGGCCGAGTCTATAACAAAAGCGTGTCCCCAGTGCACTAGGGTCTCAGGTCGTGTTTTTACTTTTTTTTGTTTTGATCATTTCAGGGCCTATGATTTACAAGGGAATTTACCATTTGTTCTACCAGTACAACCCCTATGGTGCAGTTTGGAGTGCCAACATAGTGTGGGCACATTCAACATCCACTGATCTCATCAACTGGATTCCCCACAGCCATGCCATCTACCCGAGCCAACCATCTGATATCAATGGGTGCTGGTCAGGTTCTGCCACAATACTCCCAGGTGGGGAACCGCTGATCCTCTACACTGGCATAAACCAAAAAAACCAGGAGGTCCAGAATCTGGCAATGCCCAAAAACCTCTCTGATCCATATCTCGTAGAATGGACCAAGTCGGCAAAGAATCCATTAATGGCACCCGATAACACGGACAATATCAATGCGAGCTCATTCAGGGACCCTACCACAGCTTGGCTAGGCCCTGATGGGAAATGGAGAGTGATCATTGGAAGCGAAATAGGGAGCAGCGGAATGGCAGTCCTATACTGGAGCAAGGATTTCATTCAGTGGACTAAAGCTCAGCACTCTCTGCATTCAGCAGAGGACACTGGAATGTGGGAGTGTCCAGATTTCTACCCGGTTTCTGGTACTGGAGCAGATGGTCTAGACACATCGACAATTGGCCCTGGGGTTAAACATGTCCTCAAGGTTAGCTTGTTTGACACCAAACATGATCACTACATTGTTGGAACATATGATATTGTAAAGGATGTCTTTATCCCAGATAAGGGATCTGAGGAGTACAAATCCTGGTTGAGATATGATTATGGGAAGTATTATGCATCAAAGACCTTTTTCGATGGTGCCAAGAACAGGAGGGTATTGTGGGCATGGATCAATGAGTCAACTGATGCGACCATTGATGTCAAGAAAGGATGGTCTGGCATTCAGGTATTCAACCATCCAATTCTTGTTGTTTACTTTGGACATTGTTAATTTCGTGTTATACATTGAGATGAATTGACTGGTTTGGCAGGGGATTCCTAGGCAAATTTGGCTGGACAGATCTGGAAAACAGCTAGTGCAATGGCCAGTTGAAGAGATTGAAAAGCTAAGGATGAATCAAGTTGACTTGCCTGGCAGGCTGCTCAAGGGAGGTTCAATGGTTGAAGTTTCCGGGGTCACGGCTGCACAGGTCAGTTTATATTCTGTATAAAAATTCTATACAAATTTTGTTGTTTCTGGGGTCACGGCTAGTTGGGCCAGCTCTTACAATTCTGTATAAAAATTTTGTACAAGTTAAACTATTCGGGCTAAACTTTCTCAATAAAAGATTGTAATTGTTTGATGTTGTGATCCATTTGATTTTGGCTTACCCGCCACAGGCAGATGTAGAAATTGAATTCGAGATACCAGAGCTTGAGAAAGCAGATTTTTTGGATCCAAACTGGAGTGACCCACAAGCCATTTGTAGACAAAAGGGTGCACCAGTGAGAGGTGGGTTTGGACCATTTGGGCTGCTGGTTTTGGCTTCCAAGGACCTGCAAGAGCACACATCAGTCTTCTTTAGAGTCTTCCGACACCACGATAAAAACAAATTTGCAGTGCTCATGTGTAGTGACCAAAGCAGGTGACAGTGATATTTTATAATTATATAACTTATTCTGATAGCTATATTTTTTACTTTTAGCATAATAATTAGTGATTTCTTTTTTAATGATAAGGTCATCATTGCTATTGGATTATGACAAGACCACGTTCGGTGCTTTTGTGGACGTTGACCCCACTCGTGAGAAGTTGTCACTGAGGAGCTTGGTAAGTTACGTATATTACTAATCCTTCAAAACAAACAGAGCCTGAATGTTCGTGTTACTTCATGCAGATAGATCATTCCATAGTGGAGAGCTTCGGGGCAGGGGGGAAGGCTTGCATCAGTGCCAGGGTCTACCCTAGTTTGGCCGTTGATGGCAACGCTCATCTCTATGCCTTCAACAATGGAACTCAAAGTGTGAGAGTGTCAAAGCTGAGGGCGTGGAGCATGAAGAAAGCTCAGATCAATTATGCCAATGAAAGAGCCAATTACTAAACAGATGAAATCTGAGCTTATAGCACTGGCATTCATAGCTTGTATTTTGGTGGAATTTCAGCATGTTACCCGCTATAATTTTGGATGATTGATTGATTTGGGATGATTCACTAATAGCTGATTGTTAAGACCTAATTGATTTGGGGTGATTGATTGATGGCTGTTAGGAGTTGATTGATTGATTTGGGGTGATCTACTAATAGCTAATTGTTAGGAGTTGATTAATTGGAAGATTAACAGAATACTTTATCCTTTCCCCAACAAATATAGCCAAAATAAAAACCAAAACAATTAATTTATCAGAACAAAACAAGAAATTCAACAGAAAACAGACACCATAACCACCACAAACACCCTCACTTTATCAGGTACGCTATGAGAATTCATTTATGCAATTTATTTAAAGGGTTTCATACTAATCATGTTCAGATAATTGATGGTTGATTACACTAATTGAAATGCTTTTGAAAATTTGAGTTAATATTGGTTAGTTGGGCACATCAAATGTCAGTGATGATGTTTGTGAGGAGTCACCAATACATTGGTAGTGATCTGAGCTGGACGGCAGACATGAACTTCATGAGGAGTCACCATTGTTATCTAGTTAAAGAAATTAAGAAGTTTATGCCTGGCTCCACATAAGCAAATCTTAATTTATTCAGCATGTTCAACTTATAAGAGCTAACGAAGCCAAAATCTTCAAAGCAAAATGCACGAAAGTCAAAATTCAAAGGACCCTCCCCCCATCCCCATCCCCACCCCTCTAAAGTAACATTCTCTAGCAAATCACAATAAATCGGATGTGAATTCAAGAAAAGACAAATGGATATTCCTGATTTTAAATCAAATTATGCACTTGAAAGTAAGAGGCATTGATGTATATATACCTGCAAATAGTCAACACCACCATTAGAGGGGTTTACACGAAGAGAAAGGCTTCCAAGTCTTTATGCAGCCACTGAATACCTTTGCTGAGTAGGAAAGAAAGATTATGGATTTAGAAAGTTTCCTTTGCATTTCATTATGAGAAAAACTTTGGATGGTAGAGGTGTTTATGCATCCTCTTAACTTTCAATCATAGTTGTGATGTTAAATTTCTTTTGAACATTTTGTTAAACATCTAATGGGCAGACAAAGCAAGCAAATATGTTTAACACATTAAGTTTTTTCTGAAGTTTTGAGTGAATTTATGTTGTGCTCTGACTATTAAAGCAACAACGTCTGTAGAGTGAAATTTCTTTTGAGCATTTGAACAAGCATCTGGTGAGCAAACAAATCTAGCAAATATGTAATGCCAATACAATCTAATAACCATCCAATTAAGGGGTCACACAAGGGAAGAGGGAGACAAAGGAAGAACTATAATGAATCAGTAAGCAAGACTGAATGAAATATTAAGACCTGAGAAATCCAATTACAGGTTGTGAAGCCCCGCCAAGCAAAACTTCCTTCTTAATTTCTGGGAGCGAATGCTCCATATATTATCGATCTATGAGGCTGTTTGCTTACCGGTCTTTAAATAGAGCTCGTAAGTGAGGTAATTGTTACTATATAAAGGTTACGTAGTGGTTAAGTTCATAATGTGTTTGAAAAAATGTATTTTTAAATTATTAATTAATAATTGTGTGTTTAGTTTATAAAAGCTGATAAATTGTTAAAACTTAATAAAAATACTAAAATAGACATTATGCTAAATAATATAAATAAAATTTATAAAAAAAATTATAAATTAATTTCTAAATGTTAGATAAATTATACATATTTATTAAAAAATATATTACTACAATATATATTACATCTTTTAGTTTTTTTCTTAAAAAATATTACCATTATTATATATATACAATATATATACATTCACTTACAATTGCAGTCAATTGGGTTGGAGGAGACGGCAGCGATGGAGGGTCGACGACAGGCAGCTCAGCTGGGCGACGGATCTGATAGCGCTTTGCAGCAACTTAGCTGAGCGACAGCGGACAGAGCAGTAGTGATGATCTTAAGTAGAAGAGAGGGAACCTAAAGAAGATGATGGGAGAAGAGATATTTTGAGGGTAAAATGGTATTTTTCTCGATCAACTTAGAGCTTTTTTTGCCAAAGCTGGGGGTACCAACTTCTCAAAAATACTGTTATAACAACTTTTCAGCCATATAGCATTTAAGTTAATTATTCAACCCAAATGTTTTATCGTCAGAAGCTACATAGCTTATACGCTGCTTGTGCAACTTATAAGCAGTCAAACAGCCTCTATGTTACAGATTGTAGATGTTGAACGAAGAGCAGGAATTGTGAAGGATGGTCGTCGTTTAAGCTTCTCCAACTTCTCGTCGGTGCCAAACGCCTCTGTCATCATTTACATTGGTGACGATTCAACATCAATCCAAACGGGATAGGAAATTGGCGAAATTACTGTTTTACTCCCAGGTAAAAAACTTAAATACTAACAAAAAATTAAATAATAGAGATATTTTGATATTTTTACAAAATCCAATAGAGATGAACAACCGTAATGTGGCAACCTATATAAAAGTGTTTAATTAAGAAAGATGAAAGATCGCTTAATATATTTTATTTTTTATATTATTTAAATAGATGTATAATGTCAATTTAACACTTCTAAACAGGTTACCACATCACAGTTGTTAACTCTATTCAAGATAAAAACATTACTCAACACTTTAAGTTCATGATTCAAAATTTAAAAAATAAGCAATCAACGTAAACCCGATTGCTTATCATGTCAACCAAACAAATTCTTATTGTGCTTTAAATAAATAAGTTCAAAAAAAAGAAAGATATATTAGGACAATCAATTGATGATGGTTCAAATAATTGGAACATTATTGGACGAGACGAATTTAAAAAGAGAAAAAGAAAAAGAGATTGATTATGGGAGAAGAAAAAAAATAAGAGAAATCAACAAAAGGTTGTAGATGAGCAAGAACCAACAAAGAAGATGAAAAAAATTAAATTTTCATCCTAAATCAAAATAACCTCGAGCTACTAATTTCATCTTCTTTCCAAATCCTATAAATCCAAACTCCCAATTCAATATACATGTATATGTTTGTATGTATATATTTGGACACACACAACTATTGGACAGGAATTTGCCTCCACAACAATTTATTCTTACTATTATTTTTATTTTTACTTTTTCTTCTTATTACCTGACTTATAAATCTATCACCATCTATTAATGAATGACGTATCATAAAAATATTTGAAAGCATTATATAGAAATTATATCATGATTTATCTAAGTGTAGGTTGGAGTGAGACCCATCTTCTTTTAAAACTACTCGAGCAAAGCTTAGAATACCCTAGATTAATCATAAAAAAAAATATATCATTGAATAATGATTCAGTATATTTTATTTTTCTCTCATTTTTTTTCTTATTTATAGATTCGCCTCAAGCCAGCACCACATAATCAACTGGCGAGGATTGTTGGAACCATTGTCGATTAATGGGTTCATCGACCAGCAATGGTTTCAGCAATTGGAATTTCGGTGAGTGTTGTTATTTTGTTTTTTTTTTTTAAATTTGGCAAGAAGTTTGAGAGCCAATTTAAAAAAAATGACATGTCTTTAAAAAAAATATCAACTCAAATTTATTTTAAGATGGTGTTTGTTAACTAAAATATATGTAAGAAAAAATAAGATATAAAAAATATTATAAATAAAAATATTTTATTTATACAAATTTTTAAAAATTACGTAACTTTTTATATAAAATTATTCAGATAAATTTATTAAATTTAATTTAAATTTTACAAATAAGTAAAAATAACCTATAGTCCTCAAATATATTTTTAAAAAATTAATAAATAATTTTAAAATATTTCATAATTTGATTTTGATCATTTTATATATTAATCATTTTAACAAATGTTAATAAAAAAATTAAAAAAATAACGGCCAGGAATAGCGAACGCCCATCGCCTGCAATGCACGTCTCACTCACAGGCCTCACCCCCAACTCATCTGCTCCTCTTTGGCTTCTCTTTCAGTCGCTGTAGTCTTCGCCAATGGGGGCGCTGAGACTGCCATCTTTCGCCTCCATCTTCGCCACCACCTCGTCCACCGCCACCGGCTCGCCATCGCTTTTCGCGCGGCACCGCCACCTGCTCCGCCACCGTCCACGGCTGCTCCCCGCAACTGCTAATTTCTCCGGACAGAGCACAGCCGAGAGGACGGAAGAACGAGACGCGTCGAACCAGAAGGCCCGAGGTATAACGCCGAGGTCGCAGGATTTCAATGCTTGGTACCTTGACGTCATTGCCAACGCCGAGCTCGCCGACTACGGCCCGGTGCGGGGCACTATGGTCATTCGCCCCTACGGCTATGCCATTTGGGAAGCAATTCAGGTGAAGTTTTTGATTGATTTTAGGGTTACTTACTGGAGTTTGGATTAGAGGTTGGTTTTCTCACTGTTGATTAATTTTTGCAGGATTATATGAATGTTAAGTTCAAGGAGACCGGGCATAGCAACATGTATTTTCCACAGGTTCTCTCTCTCTCTCTCTCTCTCTGGGTTTTATGTTGCTGTTGTTTGTGTTGTATTACTTTTTGATGGAATGGACCGAATGGTAATACTCGACAAAATTGAAAGAAAGTTTACTTTACCCACTAAAAAAATTGCAGGCTCGTATCAGTTTAATTCTGCAGTTCCATCTTTTTTCCTTTTCCATAATTACTAAATTATTTAGTTGACTTAATCTTTTCTTGTTTGCTGGCATGCTGTTTTATTAAAAGATTTATTAGGATATTTACAAATTTGTCAGCCTCTTGTCCTAATGCCAAGAGGCTAGCAGTTTAACAAGCACTGCTTTGATTGAACTTTAAGTACTCTTATGGTATTACTGGCAAAGAAGTTGCAGTTCTTGTTAATTGGGGATATTACAACAATGACAATTATGGAGAATAAGTACAAAACTTAAAATGAAGCAACGATAATAACAAATAAGAAAATTCTGCAGGAAATCTTCAAATTGTAGAAGGCTTGAACACGATAGAATTGCTGTCCTAAAAGTGAAATTTGTCCTCCCTTCACTTTGAGTTTGTTGTGAGGATTTATCAAATTGCTTTAGTGGATATGACAAACCCTTCTAGATTTCTGCACTCAGCAAAAGTGAAAAAACTAATTTTTGGAATAATAGAAAGAGTTTTGATCTTCTTCAATAGAGGCAAAAACTTGTGTTTCAAACATATTCTACTCATCTCTAGTTTCCAAAATTGTCTAGATATATATAGACAAGATAGTTAGAAATTTTGAAAGGAAACAACCTTTCAAAATTTTAGTTACAATGTTGAAAGGAAACAACCCTTTTATGAAAGTAATGCTATTTATCTAGGCTGGAGATGATCTCGAGTCTAGATAAATAGCATTACTCTTTTTTTGGAAGAAAACAATATTTGAGACTAGGGTAGTTAGAATTTTGAAAAGATATAACCTTTCAATATTTGACCATTCAAGAGTTGTTTAATTTATTTTGAACAATTTAAATTTCTAACAATCCCCCACTTGTCCAAATATAAATTAAGACCCTAATTGAAGAAGATCAAAACATGTTTATGCATAAAATAATGTACCTTTCGATTTGAACATTATCTTAGTATAGTGGCACAAAATGAAATCGAAATCTCAAGTAGCTTGAAAGCTTTGAACAAGTTATTCCTTATGAATTCATCGGTGTCACTATACACATAAACATTGCATCTTTTATTCCCCGCAATTACTTGCTTACCACTATTAAGGCCATGTGCTATCCATTTTCATGAACTTTTACGAGAATAACTCCAAAATTATCAATTGAAGCGGCACTTCTTTGAAAATCACATAGGTGAAGTTCTTTCAGTGTCTTTGTCACATATAGACACTTGTTCCCAAAACTGAACTTCATTAAGAGCATAAAAACTCAACCCTCAAAACTGTGACAACAAGTACTTACCTCACGCTTTGGGCCAGTTTTATTTTTAAGTACTTAATCTTCCACTTATCAATGACTTCTTGTTACCCTTTGAACCCCAAAATTACTCATTTCATAATGTTGGGTAGGGTTGTCACCATTGGTGGATTTAATTTAGGAGTTTTAGCCTAGTCATTCTCGAAGTCGATTTCACTAAATCTCTTGTGAGAGGCTTAGTGAACAGATCAGCCAAGTTCCTAGTTGACTTCACAAATGTGAGAAAAATTATTCCATCTCTAATTAATTTCCTCACATAATCATGTCTAAGACTTATGTATCTTGACTTCCCATTATATATATCACTATATGCTCAAGCTAAAGTAGCTTGACTATCACAATGAATAGAGATTGAACTCATATTCTTTGAAGTCAACAGAATTTCTAAAAGAAGATCCCTTAACTACTTAGCTTCTTTACCAGTTTCAGCTAAAGCAACAAATTCTGACTCCATAGTTGAGTGTGTTATAAGAGTTTGTTTCTTGGATTTCCAAGAAATTGCACCTCCACCCAATATAAACACCCAACCTGTAGTAGATTTGTTGTCTCCCAAACTTGATATCCAACTTGCGTCAATATATCCTTTCAAAATAGCAGGAAATTTTGAATATTGTAGGCCAAGATCTTTAGTCTTCTTAAGAATTAATGACCTCTACCAATGGCCTTCCAATGTTCAACACTTGGATTACTAGTAAATCTACTTAATTTACTAACTGCGAATGCTATATCAGGTCTAGTGCATTGCATAACATATATTAGACTTCCAATAGCATTCACATACTCAAGTTGAGCTACAGCTCTTCCATCATTCCTGACCAACTTGATACTTGGATCAAATAGGGTACTATCTTCCTTTATTTTTAAGTGACTGTGTTATAGTTTGCATCGAGTGTAAGCCCTAGAAGAAACCGATGAAGTCCATAGTATCAAGTGGTAGATTATTCTAAGTATAGTTATGTACTTATGTATGAGGGGTATAATAGGAAATGTGTAGTCTTGTATTTTTCTTGTAACATCCACCCATAATGTCTATAAATAGAAGACATAGGGCAGCCATTTGACACATGATCATTCATTCTGATGTGCGAGTGCAGTGTGTGAGAGGAAAGCTAGAAGAAAGATAGACTTTGTAATCTCCAAGATTGATTGTACTCATGTGTATGTGTGAGAGGGACTCTTGTGTACTGGTTTCATTCGTTCTTAGTGGATTTCATAAAGGATCTGAAGGCTGGATGTAGGACCATTTATGCAGTTTGAACCAGAATAAATCTTGCTGTCTTCACTGTGTGGTTTGGTTGTGTCTTTCCCTAATTTCTTTGCTGTTTTCAATTCCGTTTTTATATTTTTTTTTGTTGTGATTGATTTCGGGTGAGGGTGTGAATGTGAATTGGCTGAGAATTGAGTGATTCTAGCGCTCCTAATCCTAACAGACTGAATTTATTTAGCACTTTCTCAATGTAATGAGATTGACTCAATACATATCCCCCACTATTTCTTTTTACCTTGATACCCAAAATGGTATCAACATGTCCAAGGTCCTTTATTTTGAATGTGGAATATAGAAACCTCTTCTTTTGCATTATTATTTCCGTCATAAGAATTTTCATTCTTATCTCTAGCCCTCGATTCCTCCTCGTTTCGAAAGTGTTTTTGTAATTCTTCCAAAGAAAGATCCTTGGAATCATGGAGAAGCTTCTTCCTAGAGCCTTTCCAAGAAGATGGCAATTTTGCTATAATTGCCCCAACTTGAAAAGGTTTAGGAATTTCAATCTCCACAGTCTTCAATTGATTAACTAGTAATTGTAATTCACGCACTTATACTAAGATAGGCATATCATCATGGAATTTGTACTCAAAATATTTAGAGATTAAGAACTTTTTGGTATCTGCCTCCTCGACTTTGTACTTGAATACCAAAGCTTTCCAAATTGTAAGAATAGACGGTTTCATAGTGTAGAGATCGTAGAGTTGGTTAGAAAGTGAATTAAGAATATGTCTGTCATGGTCTTAGGGTTCATAACAGGCTAAAATTGGCATTCGGAGGGATCCGAAAGGCTTAGGATTAAGAACAGAAAGTTTAGAGGGATATTTGGACAGAAATGGAGGGAAGGATGTAGAGAGAAATGAGGCAGAGAAGTAGAAGAATTGTTAGGGGGAATTAGAAGAACAGAAAAGAAGGGGATGAAGATCTAGAAAGGGGAGAGAATTCAGATTTCAATTCATTAATTTCTTTGATAAGCAAACAAACAATTACAACCACCTTATATATATAGGCATATTTGGCTTCTAACAGCCTAGCACATGCTTCTAACCACTTGCTAAAATATTCCTAACAAACTATTCTACCCTATTACAATAATACCCTTTTATTACTCATAGGGTCATGACAATGTCCTCTACACATAACTTCATCGTCCTCCCTCTTCTTCCTTTGTGCTTTAAGTGTTTTAGAGTCATCATCTTCTAGTGAAGGAATTGGTGGAATATTCGGATCAAGAATATAGAAAATCCTTGGGGCAGTAAGCATGAATTTCATCTTCTCCTTCCATCGCATAAAGTTGGTGTCATCAAATCAATCAAGACAAACGAAATCTTGGTTCAACATCTTAATTGTGTTATTCTCCATGGTTGTGCATACAAATTTCACTTTTAGAATGTTAATTGGGGATATTACAACAATGCCAATTATGGAGAATAAGTACAAAACTTGAAATGAAACAATGATAATAACAAATAAGAAAATTCTGCAAGAAATCTTCAAGTTGTAGAAGGCTTGAAACATGATAGAATTGCTTTTCTAAAAGCGACATTTGTCCTCCCTCCACTTTGAGTTTGATGTGAGGATTTATCAAATTGCTTGAGTGGATATGACAAACCCTTTTAGATTTCTGTAATTAGCAAAAGTGAAGAAACCAATTTTTAGAATAATAGAAAGAGTTTTGATCTTCTTCAATAGAGGCAAAAACTTGTGTTTCAAACGTATTCTACTTGTCTCTAGTTTTCAGAATTGTTTGGATATATACAGATAAGGTAGTTAGAAATTTTGAAAGGAAACAACCTTTCAAAATAAAATTATAATTACAAAAGGAAACAACCCTTTTTTGAAAGAAAACAACCTTGCAAAATTTAGTTAAAATTTTGAAAGCATACAACCTTTCAATAGTTGACCATTCAAGAGTTGTTTAATTTATTTTTAACAACTTAAATTTCTAACAGTACTTGAAACAAGTTATTGTTTTAGTAAATACTTTCTTTATTTAAAAATATTGTTTAGTTTTACATTTCAGTTGAATCACTTGTGTTCTAATCTTGGCTGCAGTTTATACCGTACTCCTTCATAGAGAAAGAAGCTAGCCATATTGAGGGTTTCAGTCCAGAATTGGCACTTGTGACTATTGGAGGAGGAAAGGAACTTGAAGAAAAACTTGTGGTACATACAGAACTTGGCCAACGAAAAAACTTTTACCTCTTCCCTTTCTTATTTTGCCACCACTTTCGTCTCATGTAGTTTAAGGTGATAAGTTGAATTGATGAACATGCTAATTCAAGTATATGAAAATTTTTGACCTGAGTTTGATTGTTGCACTTGTTGAGGTTCTGACAGGTCCGACCCACCAGCGAAACCATTGTGAATCACATGTTTACTCAATGGATTCACAGCTACCGTGACCTTCCACTTTTGGTCAATCAGGTACATTCTTTAATTGCAATTTTAAGTTGTTGCCACTTCTAAAGGTTTGTCAGCTAGCGATGTTCAACTCATGTTCATGATTGAAATTTCTCAGTGGGCAAATGTTACAAGATGGGAGATGCGCACCAAACCCTTTGTGCGAACTCTTGAATTCCTTTGGCAGGAGGGTCATACTGCCCATGCCACTTTCCAGGAGGCAGAGGAGGAGGTAGGCATTCCCATGACCTGCGTAATACTGATTGTGCCGATTGAAAAAAAATATATATATATGTATATGTATATGTATATTTATATATATGTGCATTCATTTTTGTTTAACAGTTTGATGCTGCTGAATTGCAGGCATTACAGATGATTGATGTCTATACAAAATTTGCTTATGAACACGCTGCAATACCTGTTATTGCAGGTCGGAAATCAAAGATGGAGACTTTTGCTGGTGCTTCCAAAACCTATACAATTGAGGCTATGATGGGAGATCGGAAGGCTCTTCAGGCTGGAACCAGCCACAACCTTGGTCAAAATTTTTCTCGTGCTTTTGGAACACAGGTGCATGACATTTTGCTTTGGTTGTAAGCCTACTTTCCTCTAAGTTGAAGTTTTGACCTCTAATGCATGGTTTTTTGCATGCAATTTTTGGAGGCTGCCAATATTATGTGGAATTTGAGTAAACACGAGGTTAAAATCTGCTGTAAATTATTTGGTTAGTGGGTGGAAGTGTTAATTTAAAAAAGTTCAATTTTGTCTTTTGGTTTGCTGACAACTAGAGAGGACTGGAGTGATTTGGGCCTATGGTTATAATTTCTTCTATGGTGTTGTATTTTGGATGGAATCTAAGAGAATTTATGTAATGGTACATGTAGAGTAGCCTGGGCACACCATACTTATTCTTTCCACCTTCCCTTTCTCTTAACTAACTGATGAAACTTTCATCTTATGTCCACTCTATTTTTACTTATTTTATTGTTTTTATACAACAAGCCAAGCAGACTGTGAGTCAGTGGCTGTTTCTTTAATATTCTTTCAATGCCTGTTGTATCTTCTTTTTTTGTAGCCCTCTTGAAGTCCTCATCTTGAACTCATATCATTCTATAATTGTTACTCTATAATTGTTATTGTTGTTTCCTCTTCTCTAGAGATATTTTTTTCTGATTTCTATTTTTTTTTTGTTGCATGTATATAGTTCACTGATGAAAATGGACAAAGGCAACATGTATGGCAAACATCATGGGCTATCAGCACTCGTTTTGTTGGTGGTATTATAATGACCCATGGTGATGATGCTGGTTTAATGCTTCCCCCAAAGATTGCCCCAATACAGGTATTCGGTGGCTCTTGTTGATTGCTTGAGTCTGTAACTACTAGGAAACTGTATTTAGTGTTATCAACATTGTAATATTGCATTTCTATTGAGGCCATGCTATTTACTTTTGTGACAGTATAATTATAATAAGTGTTGGAGATTTGGGTAAAAAGGATTAAGAAAAGGAGGAAAGATAATTGAAAGAAAATCAGAAAACGAGCAAGTCGCTACTCAATCTAAAGCCAAGAAAGGGGGAAAAGCTGACAAGTTCTATCTAAGAGATTAAGATTAATCTTGTTTGTATTCTAGATTATCTGTGAATTATCTCTAATATATCTTGTATCATATATCTCTTAGAATTAGAAGTAGAATTCAAAGTCTCATGTATATATATAGATTATTCTCTCAATACAAAACTTAAGAGTCTTGATTGATCTCACTCTCTTTTGTACCTAAGGCTGTTAAACTTAGGTTTTATCTATTTTGTTTAGTAAGTGATTATGTTATCCAGTTCCACGGCATCCACTTCATTTAAACAATACAATGTTTAGTTACTACCAGATGTTGCAAAGGAATTGGGACCTAGTGCACCGCCTACCAAACTCCTACAAGCTTAGAGCTTTTGTCCCTTGGGATAGACTCCGATGATTAAGTTAGTATTCGAGATTTAGGAGAACAAGTAAGTCAAGCAGAGTAATGAGAAGGGTAGGAGTAAATGCTTAACTACCTTTAGAGAATTTAGGGATTATATAGCTCGGTCAAGGATGGCCCGAAGGCAATTTCCATTGGGACCTTACTTGGGATGTGACTTCAAGGTATGGCCTGGACGTGGTGTTAGGCCCGTGCTACTGAGCCATTCCAAGGGCCATGTGCCCTGATGGTCAGAGTGTGTTGCACCACCACGTGGTGGATTTGGATGCTCCCCCAATGCTCTCTATGTTGGCCTTCTGAGACTGGGCCATGTGTCACTTTGGGATTGGTTGATAGATATTTTAATAACCCTCATCATTACCTATTCCCCTGTCCTTGCTAAAGAGGTACAAGCATGCCACATATTTTTCTTATGGATTTTCTTGGGCATGTTTGATACTAATTTGTTCTAAAAGAATAGGGAAGCAACTAAAGGTGCATATCTGATTCTAATTTATTCTAAAATAATAGGGAAGTAAGATCAAAATAGGCTTTTAGGTTAAAAGGAGGAAAGAAGAGTGGAAAAGAGTTATCAAAGTAACTATTTTCTTTGACAACACAGAGTTCATTCAGATGCTTTCATACACATACAAAATTACTTATACAAATACATCCTCACCCTTGAGATGTTCTATTCTATTTAAAGTGACACTGTCCTTGTGTTTGCATACTTGTCTTTGTGTATAGATGCCATATCCCAATGATATTTTTGTTTTTATTTTTTTTTTGTTCTTCATTTGATTTTTGCCCACTCAAAAGTGCTTTACATTCATCCAGGTGGTAATTGTACCAATTTGGAAGAAGGATGAAGAGAAAACAGGAGTTCTGAATGCTGCATTATCTACGGAAGAGATTTTGAAGGGTGCAGGCATTAGAGTAAAACTTGATGACTCAGACCAGAGAACGCCAGGATGGAAATATAATTTCTGGGAGATGAAGGTTTTTTCTTGCACCCCCTCCCCAAACACACCCACACCACCCATCCAGCCCAAATTGTGATGCTCATCTCTAGACTTTTATGTCAGTGAATTGCAACTTCTAGTTTATCTGTAGCATTGTGTAATTGGGTTAAACAAATGCCTCATATAAACAATAAGCTGGAGCTATCTCCATACCACTCATATGCAAGTCTGGTAACTTCTTTTCTGTGCACTGATGGGTTCTTTTCAAGTCTTCCAAAATTTGATGCCAACAAATCCTGCCATAAAATCAAAGGAAATGTAGAGATGAAGATTTCCTTTCCAAAAAAAGCCTTAAGCTAGCATGTTATGCTCAAAAGTTATCAAAGACATTAAAGCCAATGTTTTGAGGGGAGTGGTTCCTACCTCACCATAACCATTGTTCTTGTGCTAGACTTGGGTCTTATTCAATTCTCTCTTTTGCCAAAACAGTTGGCCTCCCTTTGCATATATGAAATGCTTAGCAATTTTAGATTTAAAAAATGAAAAGTAGTTACTAATTACAAAATGCGTTTGCAGAAAGACACAAATAAAAGAGCTATAATGTCTTGTTCTATCTTGTCTTGTGTTTTGTAGGGTGTCCCTCTAAGGATTGAAGTTGGCCCCCGTGATGTTTCAAGCAGGACTGTAGTCATATCTAGGAGAGACATTCCTGGAAAAGAAGGAAAAGTTTTTGGGATATCTATGGAGGCTTCCGTTTTGGTAGCTTATGTCAATGACAAATTGGATGAGATCCAGTCGTCCCTTCTGCAGAGGGCAACTTCATTTCGAAATTGGTGTGCATTTCTCCATCCCTCTAAATGTTTTATTCCGTAAATTAATCTGCTTTACTTCAAAACACATGAATGAAATTTGCTCTTTGTACTTACCCAAGAAAAAGATATTTGTTCTTTGTAGTGGTTCAGTTACTTCAGTATATAAATATGGCAACAATTACACTGACAAGTTTTCTGCAAACATTTTTGTGTGAGAACCATGTTTCTTGTAACCTTGAGTATTGTGATGATTTGTCTGCTGACCTTGATATACTTGAGTTATTTCGTCTACAATAGATGAACTTCATATTCCTTTGCTTAGGGGAGTCAAAAACTACTGGACTTAGTAAGATGCTTAAAATTGAATCCTGTTGTATGGTATAAAATGTTGGGTCGTAAAGCATCACCATGTGCAAAATTATGCTTTAATGGAGTTAAGGATGCTACGTTAGATATACATCCATATAAAAAAGATAGAACTAAAAATGAGGTTATACATCATAAGGTTGGATTCGCTTTATTGAAAATGAGATGCATGAGACAACCAAGATGTGTTGGTCATGTGAGAAGAAGACTAATGTATTGTCTTGTGAGGGAAGGGGGTGAAATGGAAGAATTTATCAAAATCGGTAGAAGAAGACCAAGAAAAATTGGGAGGAAAACTGTTAGACATGATATGCATCATAATGGCCTTACAGAATATATGATCATAGATAGAGATGATTGACGAGGTAGAATTCTTATGTCCAACCTCACCTGGTGAGATTAATACTGGAGGTGTTATTTTTTATGGCGCCGAGTGAAATGTTTGTTCATCTAGTTTACTTGTTATGTTTTATAAAATGTTTTACACGTCCAAGCTGTAGACTTCTGAAAATTTTCTGGAGATCTGGATTATAATCATGCTTGCTTCTGCATCAACTGCCTTCTCTGCTTTCTTTGTTGGATCTGACTTTATTTATATTCTTATATCCCTTTGGTCCATTTTTATTATTCACTTCCTGCTCAATTTGGCCATTGGTTTGGCTTTCTTTGTGCATGCTTTTCTTTCCATATCTCGTTTACACATCTAGTCATCGCTAACACGCATCGTCATTTCTCTTCAGCAACATTGTGGATGTGAACTCGTATGATGAGTTGGCAGCTGCAATTAGTCAGGCAAAATGGGCAAGGGGTCCGTGGTCAGCTAGGTATCTGTTTCTTGCTTGTGCATCCTATTTTTTCGACAATGTAAACGTGTGTTTCTGAGATCCTCCACCTCCTGATGGCACAGCGACAAGGACGAGCTAAGGGTGAAAGAAGAGACGGGGGCAACTCTCAGGTGTTTTCCTTTCGAACAGCCTGAAGGCAGGAAGAAAACATGTTTGATGACTGGCAATCCAGCAGAAGAAGTTGCAATTTTTGCCAAATCATATTGAATCCCCATTATCTTATTAGCATCAACTCCTTGTGTTCCTCACAGTAGAGTTCATGTTTTAGGTTGCACCAAGCTGTGTATTTTTATGACTTCTTTTGAGTGTCTTAGGCTGATAGATCCAAAATAGTTCATTGTTTCTAAATAAGTCTTTCTCATGAGTCCATGTTAACTGAAATGATTTGAGTGTGATTCAAATAACTGACTGACACTTCTTGTTTGCTCAATAATGTGATGAACTCAACATATAGTAGTAGTAATAATTTTGTACAATAATCGTATAATTCGTCAATGAAATTTATTGGGTTATGATGTTACTAATATATAATAATAAATTTATAACTACATGAAAGTATTTATCTCGAATTTTTAGTTTTTGAGAGACTTATAAAATAAAAGACGATTAGTAATATAAGATATTTTGTGTTAACTGTCTAATGATTAAGTCAATTTTCATTAAAGAGTATATAATTATATACTAAGAGAAATATATAGTTTAAATAGTATTTTAGTAATATTTTTATTGAAAAAATCACTTCTTATTTATAAAGGTAGAAGTTTAGTATTTATATCTTTCGATATTATTTATTTATAATTTTTAAATAAAAATATTGAAAGTGAGTTAACGTATTATTAGATTTGAAAAAAGCTTTCAAGCGGGATTTGAAAACTATTTTATTAAGAAAATCTCTCTGATGTTTTTCTTTAAATTTCTTTTTTCTTGAACATATCTTAAAACTTTACCTACTTAGACACAATAAGTTTAAAATTAAAATACTAATATTAAATTCAAAAATTAATATTATTTGTATACCAAAGCAGAGTTAATTACACCAATAATAACTCAACTTTGCATTCTATTACTGTTTGATTGTTGAACTTTGAAATGTTACATGTTAGTCTTTGATATTTTAAAATTGTTACTGTTTAATTACTGAATTTTAAAATATTACCTATTAGTTATTAATATTTCAAAATTGTTACTGTTTAGTCACAAAACTTTAAAATATTACATGTTAATCATTAATATTTCAAAATCGTTTTTCACCCATCACTCATTAGTCACTGAACTTTAAGTTTACGAGTAACGGATGAGAAACAGTTTTGAAATATTAGTGACTAACGGGTAATATTTTAAAGTTCAGTTATTAAGCAGTAACAGTTTTAAAATATCAATGACTAACGAGTGACGGATGAAAAACGATTTTGAAATATTAATGACTAACAGGTAATATTTTAAAGTTCAGTGACTAAGCAGTAATAATTTTGAAATATCAATGACTAATAAGTAACATTTTAAAGTTTAGTGACTAGACAGTAACAGTTTTGAATTATCAATGACTAACAGATAACATTTCAAAGTTCAGTGACCAAACAGTAATAAAATACAAAATTGAATTATTATTGGTGTAATTAACCCTACCAAAACAATACACTTCTACCAAATAAGCATTTAATGCGGATATATACGTTGCTTGAAATCTTGATATTTATAATTTTATATTTATTCATGTCTATATATCTTCTATTATTACTTTTTACCGTTTCAGTTTAATTTAATTTCCAAATTCCGAATGCTCTGAAGAATAGAAAGAAAAATATATTCTTCCCATTTTCTCAAATTCTCAATCTGGCGAAGGCAAGCACCGGACATTACACTCGCCTCTTACAGCAGCCACGTGTCCCGGGTCCCGCTTCCAACTAAGATCCATCCACCCTGATTGGTTCGACTCACCTCGCTCTGATTTCCAGCAAGACACCGGCTACAGGTAATCTCACCCTCGGTTGCTATAAAAGCTTGGGAACCTCGTCTTTTAGGTCACGACGCGAGGGAGAAAGAGAGAGAGAAACCCTCGATCGTGCGTGATTTCTCTCGCCCCTTTCCCTCCCTTTCTCTCCAGCTTTATCTCGTTTCCTAGGGCTTTTCTCCGTCCAGCGAAATCATAAAATCCCTAGAATGAGTAGCAACGACAAGGACCAGATCGACGTGTCCGATCTCGGCGCCGCCCTCCCGGCCGCCGCCGCCGGTAACTTCTGGTCTTCTATTTGTTTCTGTTTGTATAATCCTGCTTGAGTTGAGTGAAGCCCTAATGCCTTGCGGGTTTCATTGTTGACTGTAGCTCTTAGTGCAGAGGATCGTGCCGGTCTCGTTAGTGCCCTAAAGGTTTGTTTCCACACTTTCTGGATGCCTCTGTGTTCTATGCTTTTGTTTTATTCTGGCGTGATTTGGATTTTTGCAGTATAAACTTCAGAATTTGGCTGGGCAGCACTCGGATGTTCTTGAGAGCTTGACGCCCAAGGTTCGGAAGCGGGTTGAGGTTCTGAGAGAGCTGCAGGTCCGATTTCAATCTCTAATAGTTACTGATAAGAGTGGGGAAGTGTTACTTTATTTGTTTTAGAAATGTAATCTGATTTTCTTTTCTGCATTATCAGTGTAGTTATATTCCACTGTGAAGACACGCTATTATCATTTTCCTGTCTGTGCACGATGCCATTGTTGTGACTTCTCATCTGCTTAAAAAGTTATGCTGGATTTGTGTGATGTAGCATTTGCATCCTTTGCCCCTGGATAGGTACTATAGCTCTTTGAGATGTTTGAATAGTTCTCTGCTGTCCATATATCTAAGATTTTTGTTCCACTAAAATCATCAGAGAGATATTTCTGTATTCATGATTCTTCTTTGCATATTCGTCTTATATGGAGTGTCAGCCTTTTTCTTTCTGGCTATTGTTTGCTCCAGATATTTGGTAACACTAAACTTTTGGACGTTAGAATTCATAGATGTTGCATTTCATGTGATCAGTGGAGTATCCTGTTATTTGAAGTATGTGAGTTTTATTTAACGGAGAGGAATAATAACCAGATGTCATTTTACCTTATATATATCTATATAAATAGAGAAAGCATACTCTATTTTTCTTAATGGAGTTGATCTTGAACTTGAACAACTATAAACTTGGTGGGAATCAATGCTGTTTTAATCCTTTTAATAGATCAGGCTGGTTTTACTTATAAATATTGATTTGTTAGGATCCATCTGTGGATTTTGGAATTAGCAGCAACCTTTGAAAATAGTTGGTACTGGAATATTACTTGTTGGTTCCTAGTTGTTAATGCAATACTTTCAAAAAATATTCACTTTTTGAGCAACCTATGACATTCTATGGTGATCAGTTGATAGTGTAGTGGTCATAATAGTTTGGATAGAAGAGTTTTGGTAGTTTTGTTTCATAAATTACGATGATTGATTTTATGACCTATTTCATGGTATTGGTAAACTTTTTCTTTCAAAAGAGAAGATAAGCCATATCTATTGCAAAAATGATCTGTGAAAAAAAAGAAAGAAAGAAATAAACATAAATGAAATGTGTTATTTGGTGCAAAAGGAACACTTCCCAAAGAATAAAAGAAAAAGAAGAGAGAGTGAGAGAGAGAGAGCCTGAATAGAAATGTCAAGAATGCATTTTCTATAATAACTAAGATGAGTGGACAAAATTAATAGATGTGAGCCATTCATTTCTTGGTGAGACAGAAATGGAAAAAGTTGTATGAGATCGTATTCTATGTAATTTCTGTTTGCATATGACATATGAAGTAGATGGTTCATGAAGCACTGTTGAAGGTTGGAGTAACTTAGAGAAGGATATACAGATAATTGAATTTTGTTTATATTTTTTAGTTAGTAATTTTTGTTTTCTTTATGATCAGATTGTTGTGGAAAATTGCTGTAGTTTTTTGGAAAATTACTCCATAGAAAATGGAAATTTAGAAAACTCTTTAAATACAAAAATTTTCTAGACAGAAACTGAAATTTCGAAACTTGGTTTTCCAAAATTTAATTAAATATGGAAAACTTATTTAGGAGTTTTCCAATTTTTCCTTACTAACTTGGAGATTTGGAAAACACGATTTTTCACGAATTTTTTCCAATTTTCTCTATTCCTCTAGCACTAGTTAACAAGTCCACAAAAGAAAAGCCTCTGTTTCTGTCTTTTTTGAACAAGTGTTCTAATTTTTTAGACTTGAAATTAGTGGTTTGCACTTCTCTAACATTTGTACATGTTTTCAAATTTTCTATGGAAATGAAAGCTTTTGATTTTATTGAAAATTGGAGATAGAAAACTGGAAAGCATTTTCCACAACTAAAGAGCCCCTTAGAATTTCACTGTAGAGTGATTGGAAAGAACTTTAAAATGACTGCAAAAATTCCCAACTATATTTTATTGATATGTCATTTGGCTTTAGGCCACAAGTCCTTTGATAAAAAAATAATTGACAGCAAATGGCCATATTTTGGCCCAAAAAACGTGGCTAAAATAGGTAAATGGAGACCAATCTAAACCACCGTTGTTTATCAGTATCTGGGTGTGTGTGGCTATTTTGCAGTGTGTTGATGACTTAGTGATTCCCCGTTCAGTATCTTTTTTCATTTTTCAATCTAAGGTTCTGAGGCACTCATTTTGTGTTCCTTTAACTGAAGTCCAATATCAAAAATAAATGTTTGATGACCGATTGCAAATTCCAAGAGATTGTACTCAAATGGTTAAACTTTTATTCAAATGCCTTTTTGTAGTCCAAGCCCTTTAGCCAATTTTGTTAATGGCTTTAAAGCATAAGGAATTTATCTATTCTTTTTTCTCCTCTGGCTATTTTCTAAGAATTTCAAAATCAATGGAAGCTTTGGAATTTGGAGTAGGATTCACCCTTGCAATGACCCTCCTCACATCTATTTGAAGGCTGAGGAGTTGACACTAATAGTAATTAGTATTATATCATGTATTGGTTTCTTCCTCTCCTTCAAACATTGTTACATGACTGCAAGTTTGCCACTTAATTCCATAGCAATGATGGAATAGTCGGTTACAGGTGTGTAGATTGTTGTTTGGTTCAGACCTGTGCCTAACCTGATCTGCTGGACCTGAAAATCCAATCAAGAAATGCTTATCAAGTTCAGCAAGGATTTATATGACAGTAGACTTCTACCATCTATTTTCATGGAATCCTCATTACAAAAAATTGTTTTCTGTTGTTTGGATGTTAAGCCAGAACCAAGCTGGGTCCCTTGTCTGCCACATTGTTTGCTAAAGTCTTAGCTTTTTTGCTGGCTTTTGTTTTTGTTATGGGCTTTCTTGCCCAAGGGGTCTGTGTCCACATTAAGGTAGAGAAATTGGGGATTTCTTACCCCATTGTATGGATAAATTCTGAAACTTTGATTCCTGATCCAGGGCAGAACAGGAAAGCTATACTTTTATTCTCCCTTTCTGACAATGAATATTCTTCAGCTACTACCCATTGTCTTTCTTTTGATTCTTTGCCACTGCTGGTGCTGCTGCTGCAAAATTCTCTTTACCCTTCTGGTTAAAAAAAAAAGTGTCAAATCATTTCCAATTTCAGGAAAGATGAAAATAAAAACATCTGTAAGGGTTTGGTAATTACTGGATCGAATCTAAATATTGAATAAGAAACCTTATATTCTCGTTGGGGGTTTAGTGGGAGTTTCTAATCTTGGACAAGCTTGGGTTGTTAAAGTTTCTAACGATTGGCTGGGACTGGCAGATCTCTTCTGCTAATATTTCTGGGATTTGGCTTTCATTCTTCTTTTCACGTTGTGATATGACCTTGTCCAATTTTTGTATAGGGTGGATAATGGATGAACTTCTATCAATCTTTTTTTCCCTGGATATGTAGAATTCTGTCTTTATATATAGTAGTGTCCAAAGTCATGTGTAAGTTATGTATTGGTCTATCTGCTTTGTTTGTTTGTTACTGGTATTTTCTTAATGTGTTATGTTCTGTGTTACTGGTTATGGTTTTTTATGATCACCATGTTTCTAGGAAAAAGAAAAATGGGATCACAGATCACAACACCAAAGCTTAACAGAATTTTAGTTCCCTGGACTGTAGCATTAGTTTTGTCCCGGTGAAGCTTATGGTAATTAGAGTATTTTGGTTGCAGGACTCTTTTTGAATGTTGACCTCTCTTTATGTTATTGTAGACATGAGCAATTGATTTCCATAGATTTTCTGCTTTTGAGGCAGATGGATGTGATGCTTTAGCATGCTATTCTTATGCATTGCTGTTAGCGGATATGGCAACCTAGTTATGGGAAGTCTTGAAGAAGAGATCATGCCTCTTTGGAAGTTTCTATAACCAGAATAGGATACTTCCTAATCTGGTCTTAGGAAAGTTTCCTAATGTTTGTGTATATTGTTTCCCTTTGTAAATATCTAGCTTTCCTTTCTTTGTATCTTCTTTGTTTCCTTTCTTGTATTCCTTCTCCCTCCATAAAAGAGGGCCGTGTACATCCTTTGATAATTAAGCAAAGAAGTATTTTTCTACAATTGCTTTATTGCATGCATGTGATTTAATTTGTAAACAGTGTAGTTAGCTTAGTCCACTCTGCTCTTGTCCCTAATGCTCGTGTCAGGCCAATTGCTGCAATACGATTCCTTTTTGGTAATGCCTGTTATTGATGATATATTTTGACACCTTGCATCATGCTATGGCCTTGGTTCTTGGAAATTTTAATACGGATTGGTATTGGTATTAATAAAAAGATATCATAGAATAGTTGTTGATAGTTTTAACATTATGGATTTTGTTGACTGTGTAACATGTGCTGTGGTCTGAGATGTTTTTTTTTTTCTAAGTTTGCAGAGTGAACATGATGAATTGGAGGCAAAATTTTTCGAGGAGAGAGCTGCCCTTGAAGCAAAATATCAGAAGCTTTATGAACCGATGTACACAAAGGTGAGGAAAATCATGTTTTTACTGTGTAGATTTGCTTACTGCATATTGGTACAGCATTTTTTGTGGTTGTCCCTTGAATGTTTTGGCCCCCCCGTTGGGTTCAAACATTTTACTTTCTGGTTGTTTTTTGTTGTCCACATGTATTCCCTGTTTATTTATTGATTTGTAATGTTTTTGCACGAGATGTAGAGATATGAGATTGTAAATGGTGTGGTAGAAGTTGAAGGAGTTACGAATGAGGCCACAATGGACCAAGAAGAGAATAAGGAAGCGGAAGGTGATTTGTTAATTTGGCAAATGCTGTATTCTTTTTTGACTTGATATTTCTCTGTGATGCAAAATTTGTCATAAGCCTGGCATAGTCTTTTATTTCTCAAGGGGAAAAAAAAAAAACTAAACTTAATGTTATTTTCCCTGAATTTCCAATGCAGAAAAAGGTGTTCCGAACTTTTGGCTCACTGCAATGAAGACCAATGAAGTATTGGTTGAGGAGGTAAGAGATAAGAAAATCCCAACTTCTCAATCACTTCTAGATCACCTGCCTCATGTTTTTAGGGAGCTTTGCCTGAATTATTGCCATTGTTTCCCTGGGTATAGATCTCAGAGCGTGATGAAGAGGCTCTCAAATACCTCAAAAATATCAAGTGGTGTAGGATTGATAATCCCAAGGGTTTTAAGCTTGAGTTCTTCTTTGATCCCAACCCATTTTTCAAGAACAATGTTCTCACGAAAACATATCACATGATTGATGATGATGAGCCAATTTTAGAAAAAGCAATAGGGTAAGTTATTTTTTCCCCGGTCAGTTTTATAGAGTTTTAGCCTTTATTAAAGCTCATAATATGCTTGCTACCTTGAGCAGAACAGAGATTGAATGGTATCCTGGTAAATGCTTGACTCAAAAGATCCTTAAGAAGAAGCCCAAGAAGGGGTCTAAAAATGCAAAGCCTATCACGAAGACTGAAAATTGTGAAAGTTTCTTCAATTTCTTCAATCCTCCCCAGGTTCCTGATGATGATGATGAAATTGATGAAGATTCTGTAAGTTAACACAAATTTTAAGTGTACTGATGTACTTGTCTTTAGAATAATATTCTGGGCTCCCCCTCTGATACACGCATGCAATGCATCAACAGGCAGAAGAACTCCAGAACCAAATGGAGCAAGATTATGACATTGGGTGAGTTGCCAGATCCCGTCTTGTGCGTTTTGGTGTACAAGGATTGTGTCATCTTAATTCATAAGAGTTTATTTTATTTACCTTTTGAGAATTGATAATTGAGGTGAAGTGTCTGAGAACATTTCTATTGGAACATTATACTTGTGTCAGAGGTCTGAGGAATCACCCCTTGATATTACTCCTGGAGAGTTGAGATGGGGAAATTTGCAATATATTATTTCTTTGTATTTGAAGAATCAGTTGACCATGTCTACATTCATGCATTTATGTATAAGATTCTGAATCCACTCCCCCTGAGGGTGTTGTTGCATGCAGGTCAACCATTCGGGACAAGATTATTCCCCATGCAGTCTCATGGTTTACAGGGGAGGCTGTTCACGCTGATGAGTTTGAAGACATGGAGGATGATGATGAGGATGATGAAGATGAAGATGAAGACGAGGATGATGATGAGGATGATGAGGACGACGAAGATGAAGATGAAGATGAAGAGAAAAGCAAAACCAGGAAGAAGGTAGGAGCTAAAGACCTATAAACAAACTTAAAGCCGCACCCCTTTCTGATCTTATTTTTTGATTGAGTTTCTGAACATACTGACTTATTCCCATTTTTCACTCCACATTGGTGGATATTTTCTAGCAGTCATCTGGAGCAAAGGTGAGATTATATATCCATGTAGTGTGTTGTTTTTACTTATATACAAAACCTGAGCAGTTTACTGGGAGGGCTGCACTTGTGGATTGACTAAGTGGGGTTTTGTTGGAAATTACAGAAGAGCGTTAGAAGTCACGCTGCGGAAGGCCAACAGGGTGAGCGTCCACCGGAATGCAAGCAACAATAGGTATGTAGCACCAGATCTGCAGATGGGCATTGCAAGGAATGCAAATATGGTTGGGGGAGATGCTGTTGTCCTTGGCCGGATGAGAGCTTTTTTGGTTTATTACTATCATTCGTCCTTGGTCCGTTAGGTGTCATCATTGTCTTTTTCATTGTAGTTTTATTTGTTCAGTTTTGTATGGTTTCATTGCGAGGGAGATTGTTATAATTTTATTGGGCTTGGAAGGGATTTCTGGAGGGGTAGGTGTCGCCAAGTTTTCCGTGAAGCTAGTGAATAAGCATAAATACGGGTGCTTGATTTGCGGTGATGTTAAAAGAAGTTAATTTCTTTGATACATTTGGGTGAAAAGCTCAGTTATATTTTGGTAGGAAGGAAGCACACAACCAGGAAAGAATGGGAGAATGAATTGAGAAGGAATTGGCAAATTGACTTTGGAATTTTCTCTGTTTGGGAAGTGATTATTTTTTGCAGACAATTATTGGTGTGTGTGTGTGTTTATTTGGATTTTGAAAGTCAATTCTCTGTCAAAGCATTGCATCATGAAGGCAGTGTGCGTGTGTTTGGATTTTGAAAATCAATTCTGTGTCAAAGCATTGCATCATGAAGGCAGTAGTAGTGGGCATATAGTAGACTGTAATTGAATGGATATTCACTGAGCCGTGCAAGAAGCATCGGATTATGCCCAAAGACAATCAAGAACTGCTACTACAAAAAATTTAGAGAATTCTTCCGAGTTGTATTGGAATGACAAAAGTTAAGAAAAATTATTTATAAGGATGAATCGGTGTATGTAATTTTTCAAGTTATTCAAAGAGCCAAAGTCGCAGATTCAGTTGAGGGGGGCATCGTTAATGCTCCAGGCACTGAAACCTGGAGTCTGACGGGCACGTCCATGGTTGAAGGCGTGCGTACAAGCGTGCGGCATTGCCAATGGCCGATGTGTTTCAGTGATGCACGCCTTTCCTTCTCCACCAAAGCTCTTCACTATACTATGATCAATCTGTCTTTGCGCCAGAAGACAATCAGTACTCCTGGTTGCAATCCCTGCAGGAAAATTTTATGTAACCAGAAGGTGTAATTAAAAATACCTGTAAAGGTGTCGCCTTTTGACTTGGGCAATTGCCTCTCTTTTATTTTATTTTATTTTTATCTACTTTTTGACTTTCATATAAATTTTAAATATTTCACAATAAACAAAAAAAAATTAAGAACCATGTACCAACAAGATTGGGATTATCAGCGAAAGAGAGAAACCCAATGCATGCACTGTTGGGTCTTGACCACCCAAAATCGGAATTTGGGTTTGAACTCAAATTTGGTTTGTATTTAAGATAAAAGAGAGGAGTGGGGTGCATGGGGGGAGAGAGAGATTGAAATTCAACTTGCGCAATGGTGGGGTCTGATCACCTAAATCAGGATGAGGTAAATTTTTGGGTTTAAATTCAAATTTGAGAGAGAGAGAGAGAGACTCAATCTATGTAGTAGTGGATACTAACCACCAGATGGGGGAACTGGGTAAATTAATGGGTTCAAACATTGGATTAGAATTTGGGTTTTTGAAGAAAAACTTCCTGATTGCATTGGTCTTTTTCATCCTTCTCGACCTCCAATTTATTGTAATGCCATCATCTTGTCTTGTTGTCATCTGTAGCACCATCCTTCAGTCTCATTGTCTTATCTTCTTCCATCAAGACCACTAGCGAGCGCAGATTCTAATCTATGGTACTTACGCCAAAGGGTGGGTTCGACATGATCGAACCTACCAAATACATAGAAGATCATCGCTGATGAAAAACGTACTTCGTTTCCAATAATAATCAGAACCATTGTTGGAGAATAATTGTTGTGATTATTGTAACTATTCAAAATTTCTGGATTTTAACGTAAGAAAGACATGAAGATCATGTAAAGACCACCGTATAACTGGTTGAAGAGGTCACAAGTTACAAAAATCAAGGGCTCAGATCTGTTTACTAGCTCCCATACAATAATGCAAGATCGATGTTGAGAGAACAAAAAGATATTAATTAATTATATAAAATATTGATACTTTTAGAGTACCATAACCGTTTCCCTACCCTAATCTTTACATATGAAAAGACATTATAAGTTGACAATGAGAAAATAAAAAAGAGAACTCTTGAAATGGTAAAAGGGTTGCCTACTCCAATTGTGGAAGTTAGGTTCAAACCAAGATCATGTTGATTGAGACTTGGGAGGATAAATGTATTCATCATCATCATCCTCCTTACTTCAACTTACAATACAAAAATGGCAGGTAGGACCAACTCACATGTCACAAAGAGTAATTACTAACACCATAGTTTTATTCAATTTTTTAACAAATATATATACATATATGTACATATCATCCTGGACATGGTGGCTATATGTTCACTGTCCCAAGACGCAATGGCCCTTTCACTACTTTAGAGCTGAGAGAGAGAGAGAGAGAGAGGGGGGGGGGGGGGGGGGGGGGGGGGGGTTCGGTGCACGTTATAAGCAGCTTACACTGATTTGGGCGACCTAATTTGTAAACCCTAAAGAACACAGCCGTATATTCCATGGAGGAGTCCTTGGAAGCCAGGACCTTCAACCCAAAAGGTCCCACACCCCACCCGAAGCATCATTAATGGCTGCTGCACATCAATGATTCAATTGTGGGTTCGTCCAACTTGCGTCCTTCATCGCCTCTGCTTTGTTTCCCAAGTCTTCTTCCACTTCAAATGACACCTCCATCGGGGCCTACCCAGGCAGAGGTCGGGTCTCGAAACGAGCTCTAATTGGTTTGGTTCTTAATTTGTGGTGGGTTCTATGACTTGGATTACGGGCCAATTTGAGCCCCTCTACAAGGTACGGGTCCTAAAGGTTTCTGGGCATTACGGCTAGGGTTTGACCTTGGCCACTTTGTGGGTCAATCCCCGTGTAGAGCATGGCCAGGAAGAAGGGTGGCTGCAGAGGCTGACCAGCAGCAGAGTCGACCAAACTAATATGGGATCTTAGACCACAAAATTTGTGAAAACCATCTTAAAGCCAAAAAAATACCCGCACAAAAACACTTAAAAAGTTTCAAAAACAACAAATCAAGAAGTTAAAGTTGAAGAAGAAACTTTCTGCCACAGCGGTGATACTAGCAATGTGACCTTCAAAACAGCGGTGCCATTATTTGGTGTCTCGGCTAGGATGCATTTGCGACTGCAAACTCATTGGTGGAGAGGCTGCTTCACTGCCAAGAGTGTTCATAGCTAGCCCAACAATCACAATATAATAACCCAGATCATAGATAGTAGATGCGGAAGTGAAGTTTAAAGATTGAAGCATGTAGTGACTGTTGAATCACCCGTGAGAGAAAGAGATAAGGGGGAAAGAGGGAAAATTTGGGAAGAGAAAGTGAGTTTTATGGGATTACGGAAAGGATTATGCTACATGAACTAACGGCTAGACAAACGGGTGGACAACTCTAAATTATCGCGATATTTTGAAGTCAAATTATCGTGATAATTTGAAAGTAAAATAATTTGAATCCCCGCCCACTTATTCCCCCCCATTTTCTCTCTCTCTCTCTCTCTTCGAATGACCCAGTTTGTTCGTCTCACTCTCTCCACCAAAAATCTCTCTATGTATCTCCACCACTTGAAAACCTCTGGCATAACGTCGCGATGCTACTGCCGTCTGTCCTCACCAATAAGATGGTCCCATTCACATGCCCCAAATTTGGAGAAGTTGAAGGTTTAGAAGCGATTTTGACTTCTAACGTCTCTTGAGTTCAAACGCTTCCTGGTAAATTTTTCAGGAAAATTTTAAAGTCCAGAGGAGAAAAGTAAGGGATGAGGAAGATTTACTCGAGATTAACTTGAAAAATGTTGTTCATAGAGTCGAACAACCTCAAAATTCCACCAAGGAACCTAGTTTCGCAATACTAAATTCAAAATCGATGTTAGAACAGAAGCCGGAGTTGTTTGCAGACAGATCTAATCTTGCTTGTTCTGAGCATCTCTATCTCAAAAAAATTATCAGATTACTCTACATTTTTTTATCTCTAGTCAGAGATATTTTAGGGAAGGTCAAAATCAATAATGTCCAATTCTGGAAGCAAGTTTTCATAACGATTAACAATATACAAAAATGCTACGAATTGAATATTTCAATGGGTTTATTTGGGTTGTTCTTGTGCTGCTGCTATTGATGATGATGATGGATGGTTCCTTTTAATCTTTATTTTTTTTTAATGAGTTTATTATATAAGTTGTATATAAAATCTCTATGAAAGTTAGAATTACTAAGTTTTATCAAGATATATTCATACTAAGTTGTATATAAAATCGCTGCAATGATGACGAACGGCAAGAAACAATGAACATGGATAAGAAAGGAGAAGCCGCAGACGAGAAAGAAAGAGAGAGAGAGAAAATGAGATGGAGACGAAGGTAGTGGATGGAATGGCGGAGGCAGACAGTGATGGAAGCTGTAATAGAGGTGAACGACGATAAGAACCATTGATGGCGAAGGCTTCAATGGTGGCAAATGTGATGGAGGCAATGGCGAATACGACTGCGTCGAAGACGAATGGTGACCATAAGAAGTGTAGCAAATGAGAGAGATGAGGGAAGGAAAAATAGAGAGAGAAGAAGAAAAAATTAGGTGGCCAAAGATGGATGACAGAACACGGCGAGGGAGAGAAAGAGAGAAAAAATAGTTGAGGAAGAAGAACTTGAGTATTCAATTTAAGCTGAAAAGTTAAGAGGATATTTATAATTTAAGTTGAGGATACATATGTAATTTAGTTGTAGTTGTCCACCCATTTGTCGGGCTATTAGTTCGTGTAACATAATTCTTATGAAAATTAGGATTTAGAAGAGCAACGGTAATAAATTAGAAATAGAGAAAAAAAGATAAAAAAAATATATATATATTATTAAAATATATATATATTACAAAATTTTAGAATTAGCGACCTAATTTTGGGAGCTTATGCTCCCGCATATTGGCTTCACTGTTGGGCCAGCACTGACCGGCAGCCATTAATGTCACGCTCGAAGCTGAGACGGCTGTCGGCGGCGGGTGGTGGGGTTTCCAGTTCACAAGATCTAGCGATGTTGAATGGGCCCAAACTATGTTCCCCCGGTCTGCATCGTACGGGTTGTACTGGTAGAAAGAACAAATGCTATGTCCCTTCGTATATCATTGGCCCTAATATAAGTCACATTGAATTAAGAATAACCCAATGGATGACACCTTCTGCCAGAAACTCATTTTGTAAAAATTCAAAAATCCAGAAATCTTCAAATGGAAACCCACAAAACCCTCTTCTTCTGAGGCCTTTAGAGAGAAAGAGACCAACCCACTTGAAATCGCTGGCCACTGCAAAAATTTCCAAAGTGGGAGAAATAGCGAGAGGAAATTAATTTTTTTTCAAAAACACACTACCGGATCAAAAAATACCTAATTGTTGATAGAGATTTTGATGGATATGAATATTGTTGGGAATAATCTTCTATCGGCACAGTCCATGAAAGCTATTGATTCTCTCAAGGAATTATACTTGGCCTTGTTGATAACAAACGTAGTCACTTACAATACACAGTGTCTTAATAATCATAGCAGATAGAGATAATAATGTTGATTTTTTTATATTTTAAATTATTTCTTTTCTTATAGTGCATATTATATATAAATTCTTCTAATATATAATGCTGCTATGAAAATTCTTGTGACTTTGCTTAGCTTCCAGCATTGCAAAGGGATAAGCTATTAATTTCATATATATGAAAAGGACCTCGCTATTTGGATAGAATGTATCAGATAGAATTGTCATTTTTTGTCATTTTAATTATTGATATTAGGATAATTATGTCATTTAACATTTTATTTACCAACAATACCCTCTCTATTCACAATTCAAAATTCCATTCTCTTTCTTGTTAAATTTAAATTTTAGTCTCTCACCTCATTTAATGAATTTTTAGAATTCCAAGAGTCACAATGGCTTTAAATACGGATTATTCTACTTTGCTCGAATTAATTGACGCACGAAATCACTAAAGACATCAAATAAGCCCCAATTTCTGACGGATTGCATAAATTGGCCGACTGCATCTAAATGCAATCAGCCAAATGCAGTGCTGGCAAACTGCATCTCCCCAATCGCCTGCAGTGCTGGCGGGCTGCATCCAGAGCTGGTCCTGGGTTTTTGGAGGCCCTGGGCAAATTTTTTAAGTGTGCCCTATTATACAAATTAAATAAAAAAAATAAAAATTATTAATTAATTAATTTTATTAAAATTATAAAAATTTACAAAAAATAATTTGGGACGTCATTAAAACCTTATTTAGAGAAAATCTAATAGGATAAAATCCCAAATGAAGGAAAAATAATACCTTGCATTGTAAATATTGTATTAAAAAATGAAAACAACATATTTGAGTCTACATACTACATCTCGAATCTCCATAAGCATTTCTTAATTTGATCAATCTTCCTTTCATCTAAGGTTGTCAAAAAATATTCAAAAACCGGTAAACTGGACCAAACCGGACCGAACCATGCCTTTTGAATTGGTTATATGGTTCAATGGTTAGGTTATGGTTTTAAAAAATTAAGAATCAATATATTTAGTTTAGTTACTATTTTTTTTTTTTCAAACCATGGTTCGAACCAAACCGAAACCGATATTATACTTATATATATTATAATTTTTTGAGTATATATATATATACATATGCATAAATAGTATCACTTCTTAAGAAACTAGCGAGATTCATTAACTCTTTTATTTCTAACATTTTATGCGCTATTGCTATACTAAATGGTCGATGTAATCTCATTTGATAAGATAGTATATGAATTATTTTGTTCTACTTTTACTTCAAAACTTGAAGCATTAATGAAGTTATGGGTTTATTTTAATTAACAAATTTGTTTGTAATTTAATATTTTGCAAAAATATTTAGAAGTTAAATATTGATTGGATAGAACCGAAATCAAAGTTATTTAGAAGTTAATATTTTGCAAAAATATTTAAAATATTTAGAAGTTAAATGTTGACGGATTAGTCATGGCTTGGTTTTATATATGTAATGGTTTGCTTATGGTTCTTATTTTTTCGGAACCTTTAAAAATGATTCGGTTACTAGATTCTTATAGAATCGGACCAATCCGAACCATTGATACCCCTACTTTTATCCTCCACAATTAATCGAAGTAAAAACAATTATCACATATACCAACAAAATAAAAATAGCAATGAAATCTTCTTTTGACAGGGTACAAGTGACAGCTTCTTTTGTTAATTTTTTTTTTTAATTTTTTATACACATATATACATAAGTTTTAAAAAAAAAAAATGTGCCCCCTCACTTATGGGCCCTGGGCTGTGGCCCTGGCTGCATCTAAGATGCAACACACTGGGCTGGTGGATTACATTTTAGATGCAGTCCCCAGCCAACATAGCTGGCGGACTGCATCTTAGATGCAGTCCCCAGCCGTCTGCAGTGCCGCCGAGGACTGCATATGCAGCCCGCTGGGCTGGTGGACTGCATCTTAGATGCAGGCCCCAGCCTGCATAGCTCGCGAACTGCATCTAAGATGCAGCCCGCCAGTCGCCTATAGTGTCGGAGGGCGCGGACTGCATCTAAGATGTAGTCCGCCAATAGCGAACTTCATGAATGAAATAAAATAAAAGTTTGTAATACAAAAAGAATAAAAATTTGTAATATAATATAAATGAAGTACGTCCGTTCAATTCGAGATAATGCGGCAATTTTAAGATGAGAATATTTTTATCATTTGATATCTTTAGTCATCCGTGCGTCAATCAATTCGGACAAAATAAAATAATCCATGAATGAAATAAAATAGAAGGAGAATGCAAAGAGAATATATTGATTGCAACCAATGGTGTACTGTCATCTAAGGGTCATGATTGTCATTATTCATTTTCATAACTAATTTTGTTTGCTTTGAAAATCTGCAGTTTTAATGTATTGGGCAGTAATTTTAGGTGGGGAAGCATATGAATGAAAAGTTAGAATTTTTATAAGGTTAAAATTGTCTTTTTGTTTTGTTTAATATAATTAAAATATTATAAAATAATATAAAACAATCATTAAATGCCTTTCTGTCTGGATAGATTCTATCCAAATAGATTTATCGTATATGAAAATGCATTATTAGGAGTTTTGACTTCCAAGTTACCACCATTGTTTGGCGGATTTGTGGATTTTATCACCAAATAATTATGATAGAATTGAATGCAATTGAAGCTACTAGTTGGGTAATAACATTTAAATGTAATAATTATGATAGAATTGAATGCAATTGAAGAAGAAATTGGAACTAGTTGGGTATTAACATTTAAATGTAGTAACTTGGAAGTCAAAACTCCTAATAATGTAATTTCATATATATGAAATTAATAGCTTATCCCTTTGTAGTGCTGGAAGCTAAGCAAAGTCACAAGGATTTTCATAGCATCATTATATATTAGAAGACTTCCCAATCCTCTAGCATATATTCTTCCATCTCTCTTAAATTAATCTGCTATTAAAAAAAAAAAAAACGTGGAATGTAAAAAAAATTAATATTATTACCTCTGCTTATCATGATTATCAAGATACTGTGTATTGTAAGTGACTGCATTGCTATCAAGAAGACCAATCTCCTTGAGCAAGGAGTATAATTCCTTGCGGAGAGAATCAATAGCTTTCAACCAAACCAACCCTTAGTTTGAATCGAACAAAATTGACAATTTCAATCAATTCAATTCGATTATTTCAATTAAATCGAAATTTTGCTCACCCCAATTGTCAACGATATAAAAAATTATGAAAATGAAAACAAATGGGCAATGTGATATGTACATGTACATATGATTGATATGTATATCATATGATGAAAATAAGTATATCACATGCATATTTATAGATTTATTTATTTATTATCTCATTTCTTTCTTTCTTTCTTCCAACATTTATTATAAGAAAACATCTTATAGACAAATGGTAATCTATTAAGGAGGTCCTTAGCAACTTATAAGTTCGTAGGAGTAATCCCTCATCAATAGATCATCGATGTAAAATTTAGTCATCACAAACTTCCATCCTTTAACACCTAATGTCTTTACTATCTTTGCTGATGTTCGATGCCTTTGCCTTGAACAATAGATCTCGTAAAAATAACCAAATCAACAAAAATTAAAATACAAGAACAAAACCAAATGAAAAATATCTACAAACAGTAAAAGAAGACCAAGAACAGACCCAGAAAATAACCTATGCAACTAGTAAAAAGATCAAGCAATCACATGAAAGATACAGGGATTTACATGTTCCGATTCAAATCAAATCATACTCAAGGCAAGAGTTAGAACCCCTAGTCAATTCGCTATATATCGGGGCCATCGGTACAACGACTACAAAATTTGCACAAAGCTTTCAACATAATACACGCTCTATAAACCCAGAGCATCCCAACTCTCAATCCTTACTTTCTCTCCCATTTACAGTGATATACACAAAGAAGAGAAACGTACCTAGAGTTTCAAAGAGAAAACGCATCAAAATCACAAAAGCTCGTTATATCGATTTTTTCAATTTTTTGCTTTATATACATAGGCCAAGGGACATAAATAGAATTAACATATAAGATAAAAATGCACGGGCTTGAGCTTGTTGGGATGCAAACACCAACGACCCAACCCAACTTATCTATATCAAGACCCAATAATTTATTAAGTCACAACTTAACAATGTTAAAAATCTCATATTAATCAATTTGACCCAACCTAAATTCTAAACACTTTCATGGCTCACTCTCATATTACTTCTAACACTAGAAATTTTCATATAAAGTGCTAGTTAAAGGTGACCTATGGGTGTATGACACAAAATTTTATACCTAGAACTATCCCAATGGACCACTGATATATAATTGAGTTGTGACAAACCTATTTTCTTTAATACTTTTAAGTTTTTGTCAAGTTAAAGTCTCATATCAATCAGATTTGAAACACTTATCACATCTCACACCCACATAGTAGCAATCTTGGGTGGGCTCCAAAATCACTTTTAACACCACGAATCTTTAATCAAAAATATTAGTTAAAAATAATCCAACACCTTTCTAATAAATTATCAATATGACATTATTTCGTCACCCGATTGCATATATATATATATATATATAAAGCAAAGAAAAAATTACTCACTTAAGAGGGTGTTTGGCTTATCGATTTAATCACTTATAAATTACTAAATTAACTTACAAGTTATGTAACTTATTTTTTTATGCATTTGACAACATTTAAGAGCTTAATCACTACTAAACTTATAAGTTATTTTACCATCGTTTGAGATAAGCTATCCCCTACCTTTTTGTATTGATTGAGTAAATAACAAATTTGTCCTCACACAACTTTCTAATTTTCAATCTACCCATCTCTTTCATCTAATTGCTTCTCTTTTGTTGCCTCCCTCCAACTACTCCTCATCGTTGCTACCTCCCTCCAACTTTGGCCGTCACCTCTAGCTTCCATCACAACCTCTTCCATGTCCACTGCTGTTGTTTACTACCTGCACCTCCTCCATTGTCCACTGAATCCTCTTCCATTAGCCGCCTCTCTCTCTCTCTATATATATATGTATGTGTGTCTGTAATAGATATACTTAACATATATATATATTGTATTAATATATTTTTTAATAATTATATATAATTTACCAACGTGTAATCGTAACAATTTTATTAGTTAGACATCAATTTATAATTTATTTTTATTAAAAATAAATATTTTTATAAATTTTATTTATATTATTCAATAACATGTTTATTTTAGTATTTTTTGACAAGTTCTATAGTTTATCAATTTTTTCAAATAAAATACATAATTATTTAACTGACAGCTTAAAATACATTTATTCCAACAAATTATCAACCTAAATATTACTCAATTTTTAATCTTTACCCAACTTAAAAACAAAAAAGAAAAAAAGCTTATAAACCCTTTATAAAAACCGGTGTACACCCTCTAAGTATACTATATATGACAAAATAATATTTCAAAAATAAGTTGCAGTCGCACATACTGACATTAAGGGACAGACATTATTTAGCCCATTAACCAATTGGCCTCCTAATTTACAGTAATGTTTGAAAAATCAAAAACAACAGACAGACAGACAGTGGCGGCTTTTGAATATTTGCCCATCTGCTTTGATTGTTCACTGTAGATTTCAAAGAAACAAATTCACCAAAAACATGTGGTCAAATATTATTATTTGACCCGATATTCTGTATTAATGTATTATATTCCTCCCACTAAATAATATGATTGGATTAGTGTTCGATTGTCTCTCTCTCGAAGTGTAATTATCTATTAGTATAATTTTCATTAGGTGGTCCTATTTATCTGAGAAATATCTTTTAAATTATTAGGTAATTTTCTTCTAAGAAAATGTTATTAGTATACCTTTGTGTACACTTTGGGCTACATAAAGGTGTATCAATAACAAAAAAACCCTTCATGAGGCAATAGATGCGCTTGATGCGCAAAATATTTTAGTCATAATACCCCCTTATGTAGTCCAAGATGTACAACCAATGGTTGTACATCTAGTATGATTATTTCTCCTGTAGTATTTATCCACTAGATAAAGAGTGATAATTGTCTTTCAAATTGAATCAAACTAATTTGATGGGATTAGTTTGAATGAAAATAGATATTAATTAGTCTATAAACAGAGAGTTCTTTTATTAAAAAAATAACAGTCATACCGACAGTGAAAGCAGTTTGAATCCCCAATCAAGTCTAAATATGAGGGCATACACCATCATTATGCATTTAACTGATTGATTGAAAGCATCAAACTCAATTGTAATTTAGATTTTTAATACAAATAATGATTAGAGGTAAGTGCGTTTTATTTAATTTTTTAACACAAAGAACATAAGAAACGGGACGCAACAATTAAAACACCTATCTTCAACTCAGTGGCGGAGACAAGAAAGAATTTTAGTCCTGGCAAAAGTATAATTTTAGCCCTAGTCAAATTATAAAAATTATAATTATTTATACTAATATATAAAAAAAATAAAAAAGTCAATTGGGGCCAAGGCCCCCAACCTGGCCAAAACGTGGCTCCACCACTGCTTCAACTAATGTTCGTGTTTGTTAATGTAAATATTCAAGACATCCATGCAACATGTCAATCAAAGTGTGTAATTTAAATGCTTAAATAACATGTTTTTTGAAACAAATGCACATAAATAGAGGGCCAATGGTCCAAGTTCAAAAAATGGGAAAGCTTGGCCCTACAATGAATATTTTTCTGGCTTGCCATAAGGATTATTTGGATTTTTCTTTGACTTTCGATTAATACAAAGAGAGACAGATGGCATTGGGAAAAGAAATTAAACACTCTTTTTGACCCTTAAACCATAGTAAAAACGTTATTTATATGTTTACTCGTGATATTTTTAATAATATACTCATATATTAATATCTTATATTTATGTGTCATGTTAATGTATGAATATTATTAGCGCAGGTGATCCGCCACACACGTTTGAGAGATTGAGATATTGTGAGATCGTAAGTTCAATTATATCTTCGTGTAAATCTGTGTAATCACATGTATTCATCAGAAGAGGCAAATCCTATACTTCAACTCATGTTAAACTTGTCTGTACACCTAACTTAAGTAGAGACGAATTGTGGATTTGAATAGTCCAAATGAGAGTTGTCTGTGTTTTAGGAATCCTGAATTTCTCACGATAAAAAAAAAAACAAAAAAAGATACAAATATCTATAGATATATCACAATTGAATACGCCAATTAACATTTCTGAAACAAATAATATTTTCCTCAAATTTTAATACACCAAATATCTCGTGATATTGTTTGTTCGACTTTTTTTTCACATTTTGATAGCATTTTAAATGGGGTATCTTGAATTTTATTTTTTTGGCTAGACCTCGATGTGACTTTTTTTCTTTAGTAATATGGCAATATATTGTCATACTACACTTTTAATTTATAAGTCAAAAAAATCGTTAAACTATATAATTTGAGTGATTTAAAACACGAATATGTTATAATTTATTTCTTTTAAATAAAACGCGTCTCCCAAAATTATTTGGCCAAATAATAAATAAAAATGTTTTGGAAACAATCATCCATTTAGTACCCACCCACCTTGCCCGGTAGGTTTTGCATGGTAGGGAAAAGAAGTGGAAACATTAATTTCAACTTTTTATGCCGGTAGCCATCGCTTGGTGCTTTTAAGATTGGGTTTATTGCTTATGGTATGAGCCTAATAATAATGGCATGAACATAACAATCCTTGTGGAGTCTCAATTGGTTTTCACTATCTAATTTCCCTCGTGGTTGCAGGGAGTTGTCTTTCGTTCACATTTGACGACTTTCTCTAAAATGTATTCCGTGATATGTTACAGGTTCAAGATGCGGAGTCGTAGTATCTATATTTTTCTCTTTTACTTGTGTTGTGCTCGAGGTATGACCCAACGATATTTATATATAATCTTCTTTTTCTATGTTATATATTTTTAATTACCCAAAAGAAATTACTTTTATGCATAAATATATGATATTTTTCTACGTGTATTACTCAACGTGGGCTTGCAGGGAATGTGTGTGGGTCTCACCCACCTCATAGATCTCATGTCCCAAGTGAGATTTTGTTCACTCTCTTTAACGGGATGAACATAACCCTCACTGTTTTTAGAGTTAAAAATAACGGAAGAGATGCATGGGGAGTAATATTTGACTGCTCTTCTGTTATTTTTAACCTTCAAAACAATGAGGGTTATGTTCACCCCGAACAAAATCGCACTCCCATATCCCCCCTCCCTCCTCAATTTAGTCATGTTGAGCAAATTTTATATTATCTTAAGCAGACAATAAAAATCTTTTCATTGTTATCGCTTAAATAAAGATTAGTATTATCCTTTTTAAGTAAGATTTTGTTGACGTTAAAGTGTATTTAATATATATTAAATATATGGGGTAGGTAGGAGCGGACTTCAAAAATTAAATATAATTTATGAAGATGAATGTTAATTAAAGGAGAAAGTCAATGGTGCTTTCCGTACAAGTAAGCAAGTTCCACGATGACGCCCAAATTCAAACATTAAATAATTGTAGATTCCATGGATCCAACCAAAGATCATTGCACCATTGAATTCTAATTTTTTTTTAATAATTCTATTGATAATGTTGTTAAAAGGGTGATTCATGTTTACGTGTCAAAATAAGTATAATAAATTTAATTAATTCATTAAAAATTAAATAATTATAAAAATTATCCATCTTATATAACACTTTAAAATTAACTAATTAGAAATTAAATATCAAACTCTTGTTGAGTTCAAGCTCTGACTCACTAGCTCAGCAAATTTTGGGTCGAATCGATTCGATTACAACCCTAAACTTACTCAATAAAAAAAGAAAATTGATAAATAATAATAAAAAAGAAGACTATCACCCCATAAAAAATTAAATGTAAAAGTATTAATGTTATAGAGATAATCGTGTCTAAGTAAAATTGAATTCAAAGTAGAATGTTATTATTAAAAAAATTAAAGATTCGTGTAAAACCCTTCTCTCTTTTTATAATTAATAATCCTACACAATATGTTTAATTGTAAAATAGGTAAATTACATTGATCCCTAAATTTTACATTTTATAATATTTTAATTTTTGTGATCGTAACCACTAAATTTTAATTTTGATAAAATTCAATCCCTCTTTTAATTTTTTTTATCAAATTTTATTAACTAAAACTAGTATCATATATCTTAATATAGACTTCAAAATTACTTGAAGGGGTTTAATCTAATTTTTACATTTATAAATAAATTACATATTGTTTGAAGTTGGGAAGATGAATCGCATGGAATATTCAAAGACTTTCTCCCATATATGGGAGAAAAGAGAATAATGTCGACTCCACTTCCTTATGCACTTGAAGCCCCATCAAGAAATAGCATCCATTTGGGGATTATAGTGGCTGTAAAATCAGGAGTAGGAGGAGTGTCCTCCTCCACATTAAAATTTGCAAGTGCTTATCCCTTAGTGGCTTTGTGGGACTCAAAGTGGATAGCATATTCACCAAGTTTGATGCCCCATATTTAGTTAATTTGCCCAATTGCCCAAGCATTTCGTGTTGTTGTAGGGATACTACAATGAGATTTATGTCTTAGGAAATAACCTGGCAGAGTTTAGTAAAAAAATAAAAATTAAAGTCTGTGTTGGTGAGTAGCACTAGCAAGCGTCCGGTTAAAGAATGGCTCAATTTACTGCCCGAGAGAGATGAATAGGTGCCTTGAAAAATTCTTTAAAAAGTGTCACATGCGGGTTATTCGACTCTTTAAACAAGGCATTAACTCTTCGACTCAATGAATGAGGGCGGAGAGCCTGAAAGTACCTTCGGAGACTGGATGTCCCGAAAAGTATCCTTCCAAATGGGCTCTCCCAAAAAGACCTCAAAAACTCTTCGAGATTCAAGGAGTCTTTATCCTAAAAAAATTTTAGGTTATTGAATGCTTGACCAAGCTTATTCAAAAGATTCTTCGAGGTCTTCAACCTTTTTTTGATGACTCATAGGGTTTGTTTGGTTATCTCATTACACTTCAGCTGCTGGAGAATTTGATGCAAGGATTCATCAATTAAGACAATGACTAACTAATGTATGCTACGTCATTTTTTATTAATAAAATTTAATGAAAAATTAAAAGGGACACTAAATTATAATAAATATTAAAATTTAGTAGTTTCCATGAAAAAATTAAAATACAATAACTAATATTTTACAAAATATAAATTTCAAAAACTAATAATTTAATTTATCCTTTCAAAAATGATATTTTTTATTTTTTATAAAGAACAAATTACACAAAAATAATTCTCTACGTCTCTCCATTCTGTTCTGTGTGCGTGAGCCGGCGTCTAACCTTTGAATGAGCGCAGCGTGAATTGACTTTTTGTATCCTCTTCTTGGATTCTATTTTTCCACTCCTAAAATGCTATATTTCCACCCCTATAAAATTATAATAATTTTATTTAAAATTAATAATAATTTTTTGTTAGTATTATTATTAAATGTCACACCTCATTATTTGGTGGTCGAACCCTTAAGTTATGACTTAAAATTTAGGATAAATAATGAAAAAAATTCAAACTTTTTCGTCAATTTACAAATTTATACTAATATTTTAATTTTAATAATTATATTCAAATTGATTTAATTGTGTGTAATTTTATTCAATACATAAAATTAATTTGAGAGACGTGTGTTATTACTGACGTTACAAGTCGCATCTTATAAAAATATATACATAAATGAGATCACATGTATAATGTTATTCTTTTTTTTTTATACATGTACACGTGACTTTTACTTATATATTTTTTTTATGATAAATGGCATGTCACATCAATAATGACACATAACTCGCGAATTAATTTGAGATATTAACTAAAATTACACTTAATTGAGCCAATTAGAATATAATTGTTAAAATTAAAATGTTTAGATAAATTTACAAATTCGCAAAAATGTTGGATTTTTTTTTTTTTTTTTGCTATTTGTACTAAAATTTAATAGAAAAAAACTAAGTAAAGTTTATAAATACATAATAATATTCTACGAAACAAGCTTAATATTCACATTAAGAAAATAACTAAAATGAATTACTCATAATTGAGTCGGCTTGAATTTTCTCACCTAGAAAATGATGAATCAACTGAGACGTCTCCTCCTCCTCCTCCTCCATAAATAGCCCACAATTCCATCCTTTCTCGTCACAAGACGAGTGTCAATTAATCAGCCATTACTATTAGTATGGCTGCTGCTGCTTCTTCTTCTCGGTTGCTCTTCTACTTTATCGTGCTTGTGATCGTCAGCCATGGCGTTCTGCAAATTGAAGCCTCCCACGTCTTTTACGGAAACCTCGAATCTCTTCAGCCAACTAATCCAAACCCAACTTACAGAACTTCTTACCACTTCCAGCCCCCAAAGAACTGGATGAATGGTATATATTCTCATCGCAAGTTAACTGTTCTCCATCAGAATGCAACTTAATTATAACTATATATCAGTGTTGATCGTATATATATATATATATACATACACACACACACACTTACTTACATTCTCTAATTAATGCTGATTTTGTCTTGTGATTTTGGCTTGGTTTGGATGTGGAATGGACAAAACGGATATATACAGATCCCAACGGTACGTGAGTTCCCTTTTTATCTTCTTCTACTTATTTTCATAGCTCAGCTCAAAGCACAACCCATTTCTAAAGACATAAATATATATATATATATATATAGTTGAGTTCACGTGAATCTTGTAAATATAAGGAGCAAAGATATAAATGTTCATGGAAGTGTTTGGAAGTCTGCATATGCTCATCGGTTGTGGGTTCAACAGTTGATCGAAAATTTCCATCTCTTACCATCCTATCCTGTGGTATACAGTTTGGTGATTAGTGATATGGTCTATATATACATTTGAAGATTCAAATTTGAGCTCGTGAGCCTTGACCGCCGCCGTTATAAAAGTCTAGCATGAGAGATGTAAATTATAAATGTCGTTACTGATCTCATAAATAACATTTGACTATTGCTCGATTCTTATGAATCATAAATAAGATTATCAATAACATATCATTCCTAACCTTCTACGTAAAGCGACAGATTCAGGACAATCAAGTAGCAAATGAATATCTGTTGGACATCGATCCAACCTTACGATTTTTGCCAAGAAAAACAAAATTCAACTCATCTTATTGAACGTGGTAGCTACTGTAGAGTGCATGGTAGAACATTAATTAATGTTATTTTTAATTTAATGTGGCTGACATTAGGGTATGGTTCAGGGCCAATGATATACAAAGGGATATACCATTTCTTCTACCAGTACAACCCATACGGTGCAGACTGGGGGAACATAGTTTGGGCCCATTCAACATCGCTAGATCTTGTGAACTGGAAATCCCACCCGCCAGCCATCAAGCCGTCTGTTCGAGGTGACATTAATGGTTGCTGGTCAGGCTCTGCAACCCTTCTACCCGGGAATAAACCGGCCATGCTCTACACTGGGATTGACCCACAAAATCGCCAAGTTCAAAACCTAGCCATGCCCAGCAACCTTTCGGACCCGTACCTTGTAAAGTGGAGCAAATTTCCCAGTAATCCAGTCATGGAACCCACCATAACGAACCAAATCAATTCGAGCTCGTTTCGAGACCCAACCACTGCATGGCTAGGCCACGATGGGAGGTGGAGAACCGTCGTTGGAAGCAAGAGGAATCGCCGGGGCCTAGCGATTCTGTACAGGAGCAAGGATTTTGTTCGGTGGACTGAGGCTCGGCACCCTCTCCATTCGGCCAAGGACACTGGGATGTGGGAGTGTCCCGATTTTTATCCCGTCTCGACCCGAACTCGAACCGGTCTTGATACGTCCAGGGTTGGGCGTGGCATTAAGCATGTGATGAAGTTGAGCTTGGATGATACGAAGCATGATTATTACACAGTTGGGACGTATGATCTTGCCAAGGATAAGTATGTCCCAGATAAGGGATCTGTGGATAATGATTCGGGATTGAGATATGATTATGGTAAGTTCTATGCTTCCAAAACATTCTACGACAGTGCGAAGAAGCGGAGGATCTTGTGGGGCTGGATTAATGAATCGTTGCCTCTGCATGACTATGTCCGACAAGGATGGTCTGGACTTCAGGTACCGATTAATTATGAATTTGATTTGATTAATTCTTAATGCAGATTCATGACAAAAGACTTGGAAGTCATCTCATGATCATCATCATCAGATATACAACTTTAATTTATTTATAGAATAGGGTCAGATCGATATCGAGATCCAGAACTCAGTAACTAAGAATTGCAGGCAATTCCGAGGGCAGTTTGGCTGGACAAATCGGGAAAGCAGTTGGTGCAATGGCCGATTTCGGAGATTGAAAAGCTGCGGAGGAGCCGAGTGGGGTTACCGGCGGGGAAGGTGCTTAAGGCCGGATCAAAGCTTGAAGTTTCATCTCTTCCCACAGCTGCACAAGTAGGTTACTAGCTTTCTAATTAAAATTAAATTATTTTCACTTCTTTAAGAGTTTTAATTGCTGGGTCTTTGAGTTTATTTGTGGTTATAAATATAATTAACATGAATTAATTCAGGCGGATGTGGAGGTGTCATTTGAAGTGCAAGAATTAGGAAACAAAGCAGAGACAATGGACCCAAGTTGGACGAACCCACAACTGTTATGCAGCCGAAAGGATGCATCGGCTAAAGGTGGGTTGGGACCATTTGGGTTGAAGGTCCTAGCTTCCAAGAACGACTCCATGGAATATACGGCTATTTTCTTCAGGATTTACAAATTGGGTCTAACTAACAAGTACAAGGTGCTCATGTGCAGTGACCAGAGCAGGTACATTAATCTAAATCTTCCTAAATATCTTCTTTTATTTAAGAATTTTAAACCTAAAATTCTAAACACGTACATTAATAATAGGTCTTCACTGAATACAAGTCCGGATAAGACAACCTATGGAGCATTTGTGGAAGTGGACCCCGCCCGTGAGAAGTTGTCATTGAGGACTTTGGTACGTATAAATTAATAAATTTAACTCTCGATCTCTCTTTGAGTTCTAAAGTAGTAAAAGTAAAGTTAAACTTTAGATATGGGACATTGTCATCCCACAGTACCCATATAAGCCGGATAAAGCACATTACATAGCTTTAAAGATGGTGCTGATAAGATATCATGTTATGTCTTCATATATATATGTTATATATGTATGTATACATATTATAATAGGGTGATAATAACTAACTGTTTATTTTAAAAACACATTTTATTACCATACATTCAAACCCCAAAACCTGATAACGTAAGCTGGAAGGCATGATGACAAAATACACATATGTTTGAACTCACAAGTCTCGATCAGCATGATATCGGTTTGAACCTAACTTCCAAACCGGTTGGCTTGAGCATCCAACCCTATTTCCCATTTCAAGATTCCTCCATTTTGGTTCCATCAATATCAGTTTTATATATATAGATAATATGTGTGTGTGTGTGTGTCTGTCTGCCTGCCTGCAGATTGATCATAGCATAGTGGAGAGCTTTGGTGGAGGAGGAAAGGCGTGTATCACTGCTAGGGTTTACCCCACTTTGGCCATTGGAGAAGCTGCACACTTGTACGTCTTCAACCATGGAAATGCCCATGTCAGGATCTCAAGCTTCAGTGCTTGGAGCATGAAGAAGGCCCACCTCAATTGAATTACTAACTAATTGAAGAATATTATTATTTAATTAATGGAAATGTCGGTGACTTTGTCATGCAATAAATTAATTATTATAAACAATATATATATTGATTGAATTTGCAATTGGGTGAGGGATAGTTTTTGTAATTTGTTTTTGTCAATCATTTTGTACTAGTAGCATTTTCCATATATATATATATATGCACACACACGTGTGTGTGTGTGTGTGTGTATGTTCTAAAAGGATCATTAATATTATTGCTGGTGGGGTACAAATAATTAAGAATACAGATTCAGTGTTGAAAGGCGGCTCATAAGACCCACAATCACACAGTGTTTGTTTGTAATTGTAGGCCAAATAGTTAGGTTTAAAGTTAGAAGCCATTAGGCAGCAATGGCCTGCAAATATATATATATATGTAAAGAAGACGAACAGTACTCTCCTCTTAAGGATAATTTTGCCCCTCTGGCTGCGGCTATCCCCCAGAATTCAAAGGACTCCTCAACTTTGGTGTGCACTTAATTACCAAAACAACAAAATAGAAATCATTTATAACAACATTAATTAATATTTAGCAAAGCTATAGAGGAAGAGGGTAATTAAGATCTAGCAATTATAATGTGTTTTGACTGATTTCCAAGCAATTGAATTCCACCCTCTCCAATGGTAAACACATAACTACGTACGACGAGTATATTTTGTTTCGTTTGAATCCGAAACTGCTATATAGAATACTATATACAGTTTATGGTATCTTTCAAATATTTCATTAGTTTGACTAACGCAATCTAATGATATACTATATACAGTTTATGGTATCTTTCAAATATTTCATTAATTTAACTAACACAATCTAATGATCACTATAAAAATTTTATGTATATCTACTCACTCAAACTCTCAATAACCTGATTATACCCACTCAGATTGAGCAATTGAATTCCCTAGATTTTTCTTTAGTTAAGTGTTATCAACATAAGGAGTAGCTAAAGGTGTCACATCAAAATTCCCATCGTGCAAAATATATAAAAAATTTATAGTTTATCATATAAATATCATAGTTTATATAAAATTTATACAAATAAATAAATATATTTGTTTGATATATAAAAATTTATTAATAAAAATCATACTATATGTTATACTTTTGTTATAAAACATAATTAATCATGTTTTTATTATATTTACTTTTTAATGAATTTATTTATGTCAAAAGAAAATATTTATATAACTGACAGCTTTAAATATATTTCATTTAAATATATTTTTACCTTAAAAACTATATAAGTTAAAAGCTTTAGAAAGTTTAAAGTTAAATAAAACTTTAAAGCTCTTTAAAAAAAAAAAACTAGCCAAACGATCTCTAAAGTGATGTTCCTTCTTACCCAAAGGGACGGTCAGATGCAAGCTTGTAACAACAAAGAATGGGCTTCAGCGATCGGCTCGTCGAGGGAGTGGCTGACACCTGCAAGTACTCCAACGTTCAAGTAAGTAAGAGAGAAAAGTGACACAGTATTGGTAGGCTAAAGAAAAACATACATGGGCTCTTAGGAGAGCTAGTTTATATAAAAGAAGGAGATAGAGGTCATTCTGCATGCATGCGTGCATCAAGTGTTGCAGAGTGATGGGATTAGATATCTGACGTCAATGGGGTTCCTTGACAATGGCATGGTGTCGACAGGACCTTCATTAAATGTGGATGAGATCTGCGGATCTTCATTAATAAGGATGGGATCTAGAGCGCGAGGATACCTAGCATGCAGTGATAATAATGTTGTTGCAGGCTAACGCAGGGCCATGATTGGGTCTAGGTCGAGGGTAGAGATTGGGCTATGGGCCGATGCTAGGTCGTGAGCCAAGGGCTGAGATTGAGTTGGGGGCTGATGTTGGGCCGAGGTTCGAGATTGGGCAAATACTGTCCAAGTGCAATGATTAAATAGTGGTGAAGTAGTGACAAATGTATTTTGTTGACAAAAGTAAGTTTATTGTATCATTTTTAATATTTAAATAATTAATTTTATTGAATGATTATAAATATATTATCTTTTAAACTATTCAATCGACCAATAAAAGCATTTAAGATGCGTTTTATTGCAAATGTGGAATTTGAGTGGAAAGAAAGTGAATTTCAGAGAATTGAATTGCAGGAAAAATGAATTCTTGAAAATTGGAAGTTTAATCTGTTTGATTGGTATAATTTTTTATTTAGAAAATGATGTCATTTTCTATTTTTTTGTATTTGATTGATAATATTTTTCATAGAATTTAGTTATTTTTCATGGAATTCAATGGTAAAAATTAAATGTATTGAAAAATATTAAATTTTGCACAGAAAAATTAAAATAATAATGTATTTTAAATTAATTAAATTATTTTCTCAAAGAAATAAAACTACAAAATTATTTTTTTTCCAAAAAAATAATTTATATAGAATATTTTTTCTTTTTTCTTTTTATATATTTATATTTATTATTTATTTAAATATAAAATATAAATAATTTATAAACCCTCCCCACCCACCTGCCCTTCTCTCCTATCTCCTAGCCGCCACCCATCCTTTATTTTCAATTGCCTAGAAAATTTCATCTCCTTCCTCTAAAGAATTTGATTTCCATGATTTGAAGTAAAATGGGCTCACATGACCATTGCAAGGAAAATGATTTTTCTAGAAAAAAATGGCTATCAAACAATGCACAAGTAGAAAATTGGGTGAAAAATTTGTCTTTTCCATAGAAAAAATTGGCTATCAAACACGCCCTTTGTAGTCGTGGAGAAATTTTCATTCTATCTGTTTCTATCATTTTCATTCCAGTCCATTTCTCTTAAAAAATATGAAAATTATGAATATTATTTAAATTTTGTTGTGAGGTGTAGGCAAAATTAAATGAAAATAAAAACTAAAAATAATATTTAATTTTTTGAATCTATATTCAACATTAAAAATCCTTCCCATATTAACTTTGATAAATTAACCTAAATTATATTAAATAAATTTTAATTAATTAAATTAATTAGTTAATTATAATTATAATTAATATACTATAATTAACTAATTCTTTAATATAATTAACATAATGAATATTTAATTATTTATTAATTTTAATTATAATTTTATTATTTGTAATCATAATTAATTATGTATATTATTATACTCAATATAATTGTAGTTATAATTAATTATATTATTATACTTGTTAAGAAAGAGAGTAAATGGGCTTTGAGGATGGGGAAATAGAAGGAAAAAAATATAGAAGTGGAATGGGTTTTTTTATTTTACCACATTTTTCATTTTATTTCAAAAATTTTAGAATTGATTTCGCAAAAATAGAAGCAAAAACAAGGAAACGATATTTTTTAAAAAAGTAAGAAATAAAAACTCGGGAAAACGTGTAAAAAATATATGAATCTTTTTCTATAAATATAATTTTTAATATAAATAATTATAAAAATAATTATTATTTAATCTAAAAATAATCATAAATTTTGAGTTACAGACGAAAAAAATCATATTAACTTCCTTTTGTAGCCTCTTTGTAGAGAGAAATGCATTTTTAAATTAGAAACACGTTTTCAATATTTTTCAAATATTATGAAATAGTCTCGAAACGTATTTAAAATTACAAAAATGACCCAAAATAATTGTTTTTTTTAATTTTTCGTTATTTTAATATATGAAACATTTTAAAAACGTCAAAATGACACCCGCGATGAGTTTTCACATCATAGTTAAGTAAAAATGGTTGAAAAATATTGGAGCGTTTAAATAGGAAGAACTATTTTTATTATTATATAATAATTTCAAGACTTACCTACACTGAATGCGAAAAACGGTGGCAAATGTTCTCAGAAGGCATATATAGACGTTTCCAAAAGTGTCGCTATAAACATGGGGACACTGTTGTTTGGTCATATGGTGATAGATGTTGCCACCATTACTGTAGGTACGAACCATTTTTTAAATTACTTAAACCATTTAAAAATATTCTTTTATATTTCTTAATATTTTAATATAAAAAATATTTAAAAAATATTAAAATAACATTGTCGAAGTGTTTTCCATACATAATTAGTTAAAGTTCTTTTTTTGTTTATTTTGAAAATTTTGAACTATACGCTCGATTAATTCTAGATAATAGGTGAACTTTCCTTGATACACTCTCGTATGAAGTGGCTATTCTCACCGTAAACCTCCCTTTACATCATATAATCGAGACCTTCAAATAAGCAACAAGATATATCATGACTTTGTCTCTACAAAAGTTTGAATCTTCAATGCTCTCTTATTAATCCTTTAGTATTTTATCGGTGCCTGGGGAGGGGGGGAATTTTTTTTTCTTTAAATTACGTACTATTATTTGTGTCCCTGTTGAATTCATCCCATGATCATCACGAGGAAGGAGTGGGATATTTTTTTTAGATTACGCCCCATTACTAGCGTCTTTAGCCACCTTGCTCTTAGAACTACATTGAGAAGGTAAATCGAGAGATGTGTCCAAATGATCAAGATTGTAGACCATAGCACCACTAATATCACTCTTAAGATTCTCTCAAAAACAAATATTTTACTTTCTCCAAAAATCGAATCTACGCTAAGAATTTTTAGACAAATTTTTAATCTACCCCTTTTATCACTTGACTATGACTATGGGGAAGGAGTGGGACATTTTAGTTTGGGCATATGGTGGTGGATGTTGTCACCATTATTGTGGGGAACATATATATTTGTATTCACGTGGCTGTCGTTCTCAGAATCCTGCCGCTTGCCGTGCGTAGAATATTTGCCATGAGTGACAGCCATTAATTGGCAGAGAGGTTTCCGCTACAGCCCAGTTGGATAATGGATATGATTTAAAATAAAAATAAAAAATATTATTATTTTTTTAAAAAAATAAGAATGTAAGAAAAAATGTATTAAAAAAAAAACAAAAGAACGATACTTTTTAAAAAGATAAGAAATGAGAATGTAAGAAAAAACGTATAAAAAATATATATATATAAAGGTATTTTTATAAATATAATTTTTAATATAGAAATTATAAAAAAATAATTATTTAATATAAAATAACACATAAATTCTATAATAAATTCAAATAAATTTTGAGAACAAATTCTAAAAATAATTAAAAAAATTTAAGTTAGAGACTAAAAAATTTCATCTCTAATTAATTAGAGACAAAAAATCTCTTTGTGGATAGAAATACGTTTTCGATATTATTCTAATGTTATAAGATAAGCTCGAAATGTTTTTAAAATTGCAATAACGATTCAAAAATATTTTTTAGCATCTTTTAGAATTTTGGAAAAAAAATATTTTAAGAACGTTGAAACGACGTCTCTAAAATATTTACGTGAATCAAATGTAGGAAAAGGTTTTCAAGGACTATCTAAGAATAAAAATAAGAGTTTTACTAGAGGGCCAGACAACCTCACAGAGAGGCTTACAAAATAAGGTCGAAAAGATCAAAACATCCTCCACTGCACAACTCATCCCTCGCCTCTCTCATTTCTCCCTCCCATGGCAAATCTGCGCGCAGAGCCCTCGCCTCCCTCCTCTTTGTCTTCTCTGCGCGACCGTCGCACCTCGCCTCGCCGCCAGTATCGTCGCCTTGCCGCACCTCGCCTCGCCGACCGTCGCTGGACGTCAGCAGTTTCGCGGAGAATACAGAAAGGAGGCGAGGGAGGAATGGTCGGCGAGGCGAGGTGAGACTCGACAGTCGGCGGTCACGTGGAGAAGACAAAGAGAAGGGAGGCGAGGGCTCTGCAAAACAATCATAGGAGAAGGGAGAGAGGCGAAAATGGACGAGGGCAATTGAGTCATTTTAACCTCATTCAGTAAGCCCGTATGTAAGGATGTTGGGCAATGTAGAATTATTCTAAAAACAAATATAAGAATGTAACATATAAAGTGTTATAACTGGGTGGGTGAGGTGAGGGAGGGAAGCTAAGAATTAACACAATTGTTGTTGTTGTTGTTGTGGGTGATATAAACATGGTGGGTGGATGGATGTGGATGTGAGCCATCAATTTTACTACTATTACCAATCTAATATACAGAATAATCCAAGTATTTGGGAGCACTACAATGTTCCTCCATCTCTAATGTACACTCAATTATATATTACATATATATACAAAGTCATACACAGATGCAATTTCTAGAACAGGTAATGCCAATTAGTTTGGGATTTTATTGAATTTGACGTATCGGTTTTTGTCTGCATTACAATTAATCATTTTTAGATGTCTTAAATCGTGTTCACTACATGATCATGTTGGTCTTTTTTTTAGTATGTCTTAACTTTTACTACCATTTAATTTCATTAACTTGAACTACTAATTTTCGGACCATAATTCAAGACTTTTCTTCATATTACATATATGAAATAACTCTTTTTAAATTTATCTATCTAAAATGACGTAATTAGATGTAAAAAAATTTCTATACATTTATTGTGTACGCGCCGTGATGTCTAATATTACTTAAATTCTTTTCTACAATTTCATGAAATTAACTCATTGATGAAATCTTGACAAACAAATCATGAATTCAGCAGACATAAGGTCCTTTTTTTTTCTTTTTCTTTTTTCTTCTTTGAAAGGGAATTACCACCATTTATATAGGGTCTGAGAGTTGCATAACATTGGGCCGTAGGGCCCATGATTAATGTAGGATACCCTATATGTAGGCCCAACTAAGAGATTAGAGGCCCAGGAAATGTAATAATAATGAAACTAAAAAGGGTCTGGCTCAATTAAGTTGCGCAAGGGAAGAGATTTAAAGCCCAAAAAGAGGAGTGGTCTAAAAGTGGGAATAAAGGCCGGCCCAGTTTAAGTACGAAAAAGGCGGAAAAGAGTGAATTGGGCCCGTAAAAAGCCCAAACTGAGAATAAATGAAAATATGGGCCACGAGGTGGAATGGGCTGAGACAAGTGCAAGCGCATTAAAGTATTCTAATCAACGACGGCTTGTTATATAGTAAGGTGATCAAATTAGTAGGGCGGGACCAGGGTATGAAAAGAACATAGAATACGAAGCACATGCCAACAACCTATCATTACAGGTAAGGACCAACTTGAAATTTGGAATGGTATTCTAAGTTTGGAAAAATCAAAGGGTGTACCATTACAAGCGGTTGGTTATCGGTCAAAATATACATAATATGGTCAGCTTTAACACATAAAGAAGTTCGTTTCTTCTCTACAACTCCCAACCAAAAAAAATAATAGCAACATCTGTTGATAATGGATGTTATGATAACAGTGACGTCATAGGTTTAAACCACTTTACTATGCTTGGCATTTCTTATAATTTTTACATTACACCCAAAAAAAAAAAAAATGTATTATACACAAATAATTCTTCCTATCAAGCAAATGCAGCACGTTTTACCCTTTGGAAGCAAACAATTTTCTGGCATCCCACATACTACATAATAGCCAAACATGTGCAGGATAATTACTAGAAGAGATTTTGTTGTATTGTTGTATTTTCTGTATTTTTTGTTATATTGATATTTTGTATGCTTTGTATTGTTTGATAAATCAATGGCATTCTTGTAATTAGACTATGTAATAGTTCTAGGTATTTAAAGGGCCGAGATCTATGAATGAAAGATCTATACATCTTCCTTGTCTCTGTTCTGTTGTAATAACGTTCATTCAACTAATGAGAGGCACATTCTGCTAGTAAGGTGGGCCAATTGCAAGATTAGGAATGCAACACCATTATGCATCAACCAGTGCTGCAAGGCAGGCCCTACCCTAATAAGTAATAACTAACGGCTGGGTAGATAGCAACATAGTCCCCTTCCTAGCTAGAAAAGAACATAGATGTACGAATCTCAAAAGGAGCTTCAAAAGACAGCAACAACCCAGCTAGCATCAATCATCCTGTCCCCCTCTCTTATTTCTTTACTATGGCTGGAATTACAGACGGGCTATTAAAACTATATGCATTGAAATAAGCACACATTCTTTTCAAGTGAGAATGAGAAGGCAGACTTAAAAATCGTCCCAAGTCCAAAACATCAAAATACATCTAATATGTATTGTATATTTGACTACTTCCATCGAAATTTCACAACACTTAGCCCTCGAGAAATCCCAAAGGCACCCAATATATGATCCTGATCCCTCACAAGGAAAAAGAAATAAAAGAGACAAATTTTCATAGACAATGGGTAATAAACCATGATAGACCAAAACTCTCAACAAGCCACAGGACAACAGAACCTCCCTACCCAGCTCCCCATATATCGTGCCATCTGCAAATCCGGTACATTACTACTGTTGCTTGCATTCTGGTGGACGCTCACCCTGTTGACCTTCCCCAGCTTGACTCCTCCCACTTTTCTGTAATTTTCAATCAAACCCATTTTGTTTCCCAAATGAATAATATGCTCCATATCATTATATATAGTCTCAAAAACAAAATTGATAAAATTGCCCGGATATGTCATCTCACCTTCGGTCTGGATGAATGCTACAAAATTCCAATCAAATGGCCCCAGGGGAAGAAGGATCAAAATATTTTTATCAGTATGCTCAGAAAAAATTAAAATAAAAAATGAGTATGACGGAGGAATACGGTTAAGTACCTTCTTCTTGCTTTTGCCCTCCTCTTCGGATTCATCACCTTCATCATCCTCATCATCTTCCTCATCCTCGTCAGATTCTTCCTCATCCCCATCTTCGTCATCCTCATCATCATCCTCCATGTCTTCAAATTCATCCCCTTGAACAGCCTCCCCTGTAAACCACGAGACTGCATGAGGAATAATTTTGTCCCGAATGGTTGACCTGCATGTGACAACATCCACATCATATACTAAATAAAACATTAAGAGGGTTTTCAAGATATTTTACACACACACACATAATCCATTGGTCCTCTAAAGGTTCAAGAAACGATTACAACGTTGCAATTCTCTCATGTCAAAAGCTCATATTAGACAACCCTTAGGAAGAAACCCTACCGCATGGATGGCAATGCCAATATCAAGCAATCAGGCCTGAGGTCTCAGAACCACTAGGATCATAAAATCTTGTACCCCTAGCCCTCACTTCCCCATTCATAAAGACTCATCAATGGAATTTGAAGTTCATATGTATCACTTCATAAAAAATAAACTTGGTCAACTCACCCAATATCATAATCTTGCTCCATTTGATTCTGGAGTTCTTCAGCCTGTTAAATACATTGCACACATGGATCAGGGAAAAAACAAAAGTACAATTCTGAAGGGACAGAACAAGTACTTTGGCACTTATAACATACGGTATCTTCATCAATTTCATTTTCGTCCTCAGGAACCTGGGGAGGGTTGAAGAAATTGAAGAAACTTTCACAATTTTCAGTCTTTGTGATAGGCTTTGCATTTTTGGAACCCTTCTTTGGCTTCTTCTTGAGAATCTTCTGAGTCAAGCATTTGCCAGGGATCCATTCAATCTCCGTTCTGCAAAGTACCAAGTGCAATTTGAGCTTCAATAGGAGCAAAAAATTCTGCAAGAAAGACCATCAAAAAGCAGAGCAGCATTACCCTATTGCTTTCTCTAAAATGGGCTCATCGTCATCAATCATATGATATGTTTTCGTCAGAACAGAGTTCTTAAAATATGGATTGGCGTCAAAGAAAAACTCAAGCTTAAAACCCTTCGGATTATCAATCCTACACCACTTGATATCTTTGAGATATTTGAGAGCCTCTTCATCACGCTCGGATATCTACAGGAAAAATGTCAGTCAACTCATTAGAGAGAGAGAGAGAGCATGTGAAATGCAGAGGAAGAGAAGGGCTAATTATTCCATCTCTTACCTCCTCAGCCAAGACTTCATTAGTCTTCATCGCAGTGAGCCAAAAGCTGGGGACCCCTTTCTCTGCAGCAAATGAGTGCGCAAAGAAAGACATAAGGCTTCTTGGTCTTAATTCATAAGTCAAATGATTGCATTAGGCTCGTAACCATAAATTCATATGACAAAAGAAATAACAGATCATGAAAGAGTATACAGCATCTTCCAAATAAGTAGGTCACCTTCTTCCTTATCCTCTTGTTGGTCCACTGTGGCGTCTTTTGCAACTCCTTCAACTTCTACAACACCATTTACAATTCCGTACCTCTGCAACATGCCCAACAACATCAAAAGTCAATAAAGAATAACCGTAATGACTGTAAAAAAAGGGACTCAAATTAAACATTGGAACAAATAAAAAACAAACAAATAGGGAAATCATTAAAATCCAGTTGAGATGAAACATAATAAGCAAACCTCTATGAATAACAAGCAACATTCTCCATACCTTTGCATATAGTGGTTCATAAAGCTTCTGGTATTTTGCTTCAAGGGCAGCTCTCTCCTCAAAAAATTTTGCCTCCAATTGATCATGTTCGCTCTGCAAACTTACAAATTTCAGACTAGAGCAAACACTAAACTTCAGAGCAAACCAACAATTTTAGTCTTTAGCCAATCATTGCATATCTTTTTGTTCTTTTTTGCTGAGACTACATATCTTTCTTTCCTTTTTTTCTTTTTTGTAAGTACCATTTTATTAAAAATTTTGAAAAATCAACGCTACAATCCAAGACTCAACAAATAACATCAACATGCATTATCACTAACAGGCATTAGCGAACAGATACTGCAGTACAATAACCAGCATTGCAGAGAGAGAATAGGTGCACCATTCAAACTGTCAAGAGGTTTATGAACAAAATCAACAAGCATGCATTACAACAATGATTAATGCATGCACATCCCTAACGAACGATTTTTAAGTGTATACTTAATTAGAAGTGCAGATGAAATCATTCTTTGCATGTACCCCCAAGAGCAAAAAAGGTGTACAAATCAATTTTCATGTTAAGAAAAGACAGAAAATTGTAAAAAAGAAAAAATTGTCAAAAGAGGTTCACTTTTATTTGTTTACATGATATTCATAAATGAGAGAGAGAGCTCCAACATTTTAATCAGAACTGAGTTGACACTAGTTATGGGTTCCTGTTTTTTACCAATTGCAGAAACATGTTTTTCTTTTATACCAAGTTACATAAACAGGACTTGAAAAAAGAATAACCTTATTTCCACCATAATAAACCTCGTTGCACCACACATCTAAGGCCAATATAACTTTAGCACCACACAGGAAGCCATGCATGTACCATTTATTGGCTAAAACAGCTGCAAGCTTTCCTCAATGTAAGCCTGCACATATGACCTTTGTGGCTTTGCCTAGATTCCCTTCTCCTAAAGACTACTTATCTAACTATCTAAGTTCTGAAATGCTTGAGAAAGTTCATGCTAGTGGGATGTGGATGGATACTTTCAGTTTGCCACAAACAATTGAACCAACATATAGATCAACTTCATTCATCTTCCTTGACTGATGACCAAACAAATTATGGTATGAAACTCAACAGAACCTTAGGTTTGGCTGAGTCGGAATTTCGGGTTCAGGTTCAACACATTAGCTCTACTTCAGTATGAACCAAAAGTCCAGCCACCTTTAACCAATTTTCTACAGCAGCTGTGGAATGAAGTGGTGAAAAAGAAGGTAACTTATTGGATTCATACCCCCCCCCCCCCAAAAAAAAAAAAAAAAACCTACAACATAAAAAATAAAAATAAAAACAAAAACCTCTAGAATCTCCATGGAAACCACAAACTATTTTTTCCAATTATTGCAAAATAACCACAAAGGAAAAGGAGAAAATCTCCATGTGAAGCAGAAACTAGCATTCTTCATGCTTCCTGGCCAATACTACTAAACCCACCCTCATTCCCTTGTTGCCTCCAGACCGGGAGCCATACTAATCATTTGTGTAATGGTTTGAGGTGTGTAAATCCTTCATTAAAATATTTGAAACCAGTAATAACTACAAAATCATCAACACACTACAACATTGTAAATGGCCCTTTCATGGTAACAAATGAACTGCGATGCATTTTCTCTGTGATAGGGAGTTAATCTAGAAGGGTGCAAAATGGAAAGGTGGTGGGGAATCAATAGTGAAATAAATAGAAAGTTACTTTGATAGCATCTTCTAGATGGGAAGTAAGAATTGGTGCAATTTTCACAGGGGGCAAAAATTCATTCAGCCATATACTGTGCCTAACTAGGAGCCAGGGCATAGTGAATCAAAATGGAGTCAACTGAAAGGGACAATAGGACCTAAAGTTATAAATCCTTAACTCCTTTTATATTGTGCTATGCCTTGTAAAACACCTGGATGTGACGTTATGACATATTGCAGTCACCATACTATAAGCAGTCACATAAGTTATATCAAAATTCCTACCCAGTAATTACATAAAATGCTAGCAAATTGAGTTAATAGAAAGAAACTTAGACAAAGTAAAGTTGTGAAAAATTTTCTAAACTAGTGAAAGAACTTTATCTTCTTGTTTCATCTAAACTATTATGTTAGAAGGACCATAACCACCACCTTATCAATTTACCAACACAGGAACCCCTCAACTCTTGCTCGACAAAAGAACATGTTTCAATGGTAATCCATTAGCAATAAACAAGTATCAATGAAAACCAGGGCCTTACTTTCTAGAACCAACTATTATGATAAGTTTGCTAAATTTCTAAATCCTAATCCATAATTAGAACCTAAACAAGAAATAATTAGAAGGAAAACTACCCTACCTTTGATAAAAAGAAACAACTTCATAGATTACCGCTAATTCATTCAGTCCAGATGGTTATCAAGCTTGAGACAAATTCCATTAAATGGGAGATGAGATCGGTTTTCCCCCTGTTTAGGAAAATGAAATATTATTATCTTAAACCATAAAGTAAAAGTGATATCCTTCTATACTACCTATTAGGTAGTGAAAACTGCTGTTCTGTCTTCCCACAAATTGATCCTATGAAGGGCAACGCCTAAATTCAAAACTACTAAATTTTCTGTATTACTCTGTCACTGGAGTGAACAATTGCCGTAAAGAAAAAATAGTTTTCCTAAAAATTTCCCAAATGAGCATAACTCCCCACAGAGAATCACCTGAAATATCAAAAAACTGTAGAATGAGGCCAAAATTGCACACTGTAACAAATAAATCTAGCCAGAATTAACCTATGAGAGATTTTGGAGCATATCGCAGTGCCAATGGTAAGAAAATCATAGAACAAATACACTCAACAGCAGAATATAACCAGATGGTTACTAAATAAAACCAGAAAACAATTTTAGAACAAAATATAGTATTCTCTCACAAATATCATCAGGACTGGATAAAGGAAACAAACCTGCAGCTCTCTCAGAAAGTCGACTCGCTTCCGAACATTGGGAGTCAGGGCCTCAAGGACATCCGAGTGCTGCCCAGCCAGATTCTGAAGCTTATTCTGCAACACTCCCCAAATCAACTCAAAGCACAAATCACACAGTCACAAAAACAAGCAGCAATAACCAACCTTGAGGACATTCACGAGACCGGCACGGTCCTCTGCACTAAGAGCTACAATCAATCACAGAAAAACAAAACCATTACAACTTCATTTCACCACAATCATCTATGTATACACGAACGGAGAACGAAAAACAGATACAAGTAAAGCTCGAGCACGATATTACCGGCTGCGGCGGCGGGGAGAGCGGAGCCGAGATCGGACATGTCAATCTGATCTTTGCTGTTGCTGCTCATTTTCGGTGTGCTCGTGGCGAAACCCTAAGCGAAAAACCGAAAAAAAAGAAAAACCCTAGAAAATGAGAGAGAGAGTTGAAGAGAAAAGGAGGGAAAATAGAGAGAAAGAGAGAGAGAGAGAGAAAGAGAGAGGGAGAGAAATAGATATATATACGGGGACGGGAGAGGGTTGAGAGCGGGCGGTGGTTCCCTAATCTTCCCGTCAAGGCTGCAGGTCCACGTCGAGACCAGGGAGGTTACCGATGCTTTATACTGAGCCGCATTGAAGCCGTGACACGCGCCGAGTGAGAGCGTGGACGTACGAGCCAATGAGAGGCGTGCAAATTGTGGTAGCGTGACAAGTGCTGCGGTGGGAGGGAATAAAGTGACCCGCTGGGGGATCGAATGAATGGTGCTCCTGTTTCCAGATCACGCCAGGCAAGACCCTAACACTTGGTTTTGTTGTCGGGAGGATATGAGGTTATAAACGGTGCCCGGGAGCACGAAGAAACGGATAAATCATAGCATTGCTCTGTCTGTCACTTTCGCTCGGTAAATTTTGAGAAAAATATTTTTAAATTATTTATTTTATTTTTATAATTCAAAATGTTTTTACATTTTATATTTAAAAATTATTATTTTTAATAAATTAAAAAATACAAAAATATATATTTTCTAAATAATAGTAAATATTTGTTTTAATTTAAAAAATGTGTCCATCATTCAATATCTTTCTTTTTTCTTTTTTTTACAATAAATAAGTAATTGTAGTATTTCTCGACAACAATAATAATATATTTTTTTTCTCCCTTTTTTCTCTTTTCTCTTTTGACAATCTTTAACAATGAGTTCATTTATTATGTACATATCATACTTGTTTCTTTAAAATCAAAGAAATCAATTGGTCAAATCTTTTAAAGACTTATACACAATATATTTTTTATTTAAATATTTTCGAAACTTTTCATTTCTCTTTATCTAAAACCTTAATAATAACGTTCAGATTCTTTTAGAACCCCAACTATAATGTTAGGATTCTACAAATAAGTACCAACAATGGTTGGGATTTGATTAATGAAATCTGAACGGCTAGAGTTCTGCAATCAAACTCCATGACCTACCATGCGACAACTATTAATGGCTACCAAACCATTTGTGATAATTTATTTAAAAATTGTTTAATTTGATAACAAAATAAGATACAAATTAATAAGAATGAGAGATAATATACGAGATATAAAATTATAAGAATAAAGTAGCATTTTACTTCACTCTTAATAGTAAATGAGGTATGTGTAATTTTTCAAAACTACATAAGTAGTCATTACAATAATTGCCAAAGTAGAGGATACTTACTATAATTTATGCTATTGTAATATTTTTATTATTATATGTGTACGGTTCTATCGATGTATTTTGTCTTTAAATGTTTGATAATAAATGTTTTGTGTTATGTATCTATTTCTAGCATGAGCTTGAATTTTGGCAACTTAATTTTGTGGGCATATTATCACTCATGAAGTTTGCTTAAATTCGTTGACTATTCATGTATTTTTTAAAAAATGCATCAATTTCTACTAAATTTTATAGATGTAAATCATTTGCCTCTTACCATTAATAAATATTTGTTAAATATTTATAGATTGCTAAAATGTGTCACTCTTACTATTATTGTAAAAAAAAAAATCACAAATGGCTAATGATGGCATTGTCGATGACTATCATCGACACTTGTTAAAAGAGTTGGGTTTGAACTTATAACAAAATTCTTCATTCATTTTTTATTCAATTGAATCCAAAGATTTTCAATATCCAAGTTCAATCAATAGAATAATTAATAAGTTATTTGTTTTTTTATAGGTTAAGCGAGCAAGAGAAATAAGATAGAAGAAAAAAAATGCGATTACTCTAAAAATTCATTGCTATTGAAGAAAAATAATACATTTTCTCTAAAAACCCATATGTGACAATAAGTTTTTAGAGAAATTCCCATCTTGAGATCGGGATTTCATAGGAAAGAAGGAAATAAGAAAGAAAATGGATATATTGATTGGATTATATGAAATAATAGATTACAATGAATGAGATAAAATGAGAAGTTGCATCGAGAATAATAGAACTATGAAGATAAAGGAGACGAGCAAGTGAAAGTGAGAGAGAATAATGTTTATATATAAAAGTAAAATGGTTAGTTTTAGTGTTCTATTAATTATGAGAAGGTCAGTGCATATATTGAAAATGTTAAAATAATTAACGTAATTTAGATAAATCTTGGTGCATTTATTAAAAATGTTGAAATAATCAATACAATTAAAATAAATCTCAAATAAAATGAACAAAAATAACTAAAATGTTGGCCAAAAGTAATGTTGTTTGGCAATTTTAGTTTGTTTTCAATATAAAAAATTAAATTGAACTGAAATAATTGACATTGTCAAATTTAAAAATTGAACCAAATTGACCCTTAGATTGAACTAAATCGAATCAACAATTTCGATCGATTCGATTCAATTATTTCAATTAAACATATTTTTATCCACCTCGAATTGCTTTATAGCACAATAATGAATTGGTGAATATGGATATTTAAATTTAAAAATTAACTATTACATTTAAATCCTGACGCCTAAATCTTGAATCGGGTATGGCTCGAATTCAAGACTCAATCATATATAAATTCATACAAAATGTTAATTTAGTTTAACCCATGCACATCCCTAAATTTATTTTATAAAAATATTATTTTGATACTTAAGTTTAATACTTTACATTAATATATTATATATTTATATTAATATAACACACAATACAAGATATTAAAATAAGATGTCACTACGTATATCAAATTTAAGTATGATTAAAGCAAACTTTTAGTAAATACGTATATTATTATTATTCATAGATTTGCCCATCCATAAGCATTATATGGAAGGGAGATTGGACTACCATTTCTTTTTGTTTGTAGTGTTTTTTGTATTTTAAAAATTTTAAACATATTTGAGATGAAAATAAATAAAATATTTTTTTATTATTTTTAGTTTTTTTATTTTTAAAAATATAAAAGTAAATATGTTTTCATTATTTTGAAAAACTAAAAATTAAAAACGGACAGAAAACAATAAAGATAACAAGACCTTATTTTTTGATATGCAAATAACAATATAAAAGAAAAATATTTTACCCAAAAAATAATTTACTTCAAAAGAAATGGAGTTTTAATTATTGAAAATGATATCTTGCACGCAAAATCCCTCAATAATTATATAGTAATTATGTTTTAATAATTATATTTTAGTCTAGCTGTCTAACTTTTTCCTGTTTGATGCATTAATTAATTAATGTTAAATTGTTAATGATTTGAGCCACCTAATAGTGGGAATTAAGCCAAATTTTGGTACCATGGCATTACCCCAATTATCATTTGTCAAGTTCTAAGCTAATGAAAACTTTATACAATATAATATAACTCACTAATGTTATCTACCTATGTTAAATGTTATTATTATATAATTAAACATTAAGTTTTAATGTTAAATGTTCTATCAATAAACTAATTTATAATATTACCTTTTAGGTATGTTATGACCATCCTATATTGTTAACTCATTATTGAAATTGACATTGATTTCTTAATGCTACCCTTTCGTCTCTTTCTATGACTTGTATTCACTATTTCTCTCTTGAATGTTGATTGAAATTAATTAATTTTCCTCAATAACCACATTTATTGCTCTCTCAATATCTCATTGACCTTATCAATGGATCCTTTGCAATAACCCAATCAAATAGAAAAGACATATTTCGAGATATTTCTAATGAATAAATGTAAATAGATATATAAAAAAAAATCAAAAATACTTTAAAAAATTTGGCCCGGGACAAGACTTATCTAGAGTCTTAGTCTTAATTGATTGCAGTATACCAATATAAGTTATTAGTATAAATAATGTACGTTTCTAATATTAATCTATGAATTTTACAAAGAATTTTGTAATCTTAAGTGTTCGATTTAAGTATTAAACTATTAACGCAAAAAATACCTCACACCATTTGACTAGTTTATGCCATATAAATTTTGAATAGTTTGAGGACGAACTTTCCAATTACAAATTTTTATTATTGATAAAACATAAAAATGATACATTTGTAAATAAATTTAATAAAAAATTATCATAAGAAATGTGTTTGGGAGGGGGCTCATGCTTTCTTCTCATTTTGCTCGTATTGGGCAAATGTTGTGTTGAGTGACGCAACCAATATAACATTGACAAGTGATGTAACGTAAAATTTTATAATAATTTTATATGAATTAATAATAATTATACTTAAAATGGATAATAAATCTTCTAATTATTGTTAATTTAAATATAATTATTATAAATTATAAATTTGTGTATGTTACATATAAAAATTATTTGTCAAATTTATTTTTGAATATAATATTTGTTATTAAAATAATAATTAAGAATCCTCGTAAAATTATTTTGAAAGTAAAAGCATGCATTTATTGAATATTAAAGTCGATAATTAAGATTAACCACCTGTGTGTGTGGGGTGGTGAGTGTAGATATATATGACGTTGTTGGAACGGGTCCATGGCTCAGCTGCAGGCTTGTTGCAGCAATCAACGCCCTATTCATTTTCAGCCCTTTATTACTCTCCTTTTCCCCCTACAATTTCTCCATCTCTCTCTTTCTCTCTCTCTCTAGGGCTTTGATTCTTCAACCTCGCAAATCTAGCCTATTCCTCTCTCTCTTTGTCGCGAATTCGAAGTCGAATCTCCATAATCAGTTGAATCCATTTCTCGAGTTTCTCTGTTATCTCTCTCTCTCTCTCTCTCTAGAAATGACGACCTCCACTGCGAAGAACAGCAACTTGTTGCCGCCGGGCCTGGTGTCCAATCTCCAGGATGTTCTGCTCCGAAGGCAAGCCAACAGCGACCGCGAGGAGCAAACGTCGAGTGACGGCGTTGAGCCTGGCTCCGAGCCGTCCTCTTCCTCCTCGCCTCCCGATGCTGCTGCCGAGCCTAATTCCGAGCAGGATCACGACGCCAGGCCGGTCGTTCTGCTCACCAATGGGGACGGGATTGAGTCCCCTGGCCTTACCTTTCTCGTCGAGGCTTTGGTCCGCGAGGGCCTCTGCAATGTCCACGTTTGCGCTCCTCAATCGTCGGTCTTCTTTCCTTTTTGGTTCTCTCGTTTTGTGTTTCCGAGTTTCTTTTGCGTACCGTGTTGGTTCCCGTATTGGTTTCTCGAATCTCCCATGGCATTTTTGGAACTTGGATTGGGGGCAAATGAGGGAATTAAAATTATTTTTTTAATTCGTAGATATGAGAAATTCTGTTGCCCTTGAGAAATGGCAGTTTCTTTCTCTGTGAAATCGCAGTTTGTAGTTTTCCTAAATGTCGGTGGATTGGTTATAGGGACAAATCAGTGTCGGGACATTCTGTGACGCTCAGAGAAACTGTTGCAGTGACTTCCACCGAGATCAATGGCGCGACGGCTTATGAAGTTTCGGGTATTACTGCATTTTTGGGGATTCTCGTGATAATTTTACTTGATTGTGCTTTCTGTAGCTGGTTTTATACAAATCTGTGATTTGGGATTGCTAAAACGGTGTATATATGCTTAATTGTGACGATTTTAATTAATTAACCTGGCTTGATCCTTCATCTTTTGCTTATATTTTATGTCATAAAATACTGCAAATCCGTGACAATCTTTCCATATATTTGTGGTTTTAATGATATTAGGATTTGCTCTTCGTTTTTCATTCAGGGACTCCTGCGGACTGTGTGTCATTAGCATTGTCGGGGGCACTGTTTTCTTGGTCAAAGCCTCTGCTGGTATGCTTTCGTAAATTGGTTTATTCTACTTTGTTTTTGGTCATGTTCCTACTATTTAGGTTTTTGGTCTGATATTTAGGTAATAAGTGGGATCAACAAGGGTTCCAGCTGTGGGCATCACATGTAAGTAGTTTACATACCCTTTTTTGTTTGCTTATCTGAATTTCCAGTTTCATTAATAACACTAATCTCAATTATCATCAATTAAGTAGTTTGCTTATTCTCCAGGTTTTACTCTGGTGTTGTAGCTGGAGCTAGAGAGTCCTTAATGACTGGCGTACCATCTCTGTCAATCTCCCTGAACTGGTGGGTTTTTTAACTGCCAGTATTTGTTGCTATAGTCATTATCACTGCTTTCTTGTTGCTTTTAGTATGTATAATTTATTGTTGTCACAAACTATTTCAGGAAGGAGGAGGAAAGTCAAGATAGTGATTTCAAGGATGCTGTCTCTGTCTGTTTACCTCTGATAAATGCAGCAATAAGAGATATAGAGAAAGGAGTTTTCCCCAAAAATTGCTTGTTGAATGTAGAAATTCCCACATCTCCTTTGATGAATAAGGTTTGCCTTTTAATTTATTCCTTTTTTTTTTTTGTTTGTACTGAAAATCATGTAGTGCATTTACATTATGCTTGACAAATCTCACCGGCTATGGTTTTGATATTGATAAATTTGATCCTATAACATCCCTTATTTAACAGTGAATCTTTTTCCTTAATGGCATATAGATATTTTATTTCCTTATTTCTATATCAATTGCCCTTTGTAAGTTTCTCCAGAGTGAATTTGGATCAAAAAGTTTTTTGTCCTGAATAAAAATGATTGAATATGAATATGGTAGAACTTCAAGTATTGCACACATGATTGTCTCTGCAGGATAATCTTCCAGAATCTGCCAATGTTACTGGGCCCACCCAACCACCCATGCCTTGCCCCTTCAAAATGTGTGTGTGTGTGTGTGTATATATATATATATATAGAGAGAGAGAGAGAGAGAGAGAGAGAGAGAGAGAGAGAGAGAGAGAGTGGACAAAAGAACTAGACTTTTTTATATCCTTAACCTCAGTTGTGCACCTTTTTCATCAGTGGAAACACTCACCTTATTTCAATACATAAGGAGTTCACTCTCAAAACGAACAAGAAATCTGAATGTTCGTGAAATTTTGTTAGGATGTCAATAAATGTCCCACTAAATTGGAAGGCACAAGATAATTGTTTAGTAGTATCATTGAAGTTGGTACAAGGTTTTCTTTCCGATCTCATTTTTGTTTTTATTTGTGTTTTCTTGGGATCTTTATTGGTGTTTTGACAGGGATGACTAAGGTTAACTGCTCCTTATGAAATATTCTACAAGGTCATCTTGTATTGAACGAACTTGGGGAGTGTGGTGTTTATGAACTATTATCTGATTGGCTGTAAAACATTATAAATTATAGATGTGAAATGGTATTCATCTTCAGTGTTAAGCTTCTGGGTTCTAAAAAGCTGGTCTCTTGGGTTCTTCTTATTGAATTGACGGCGCTTCTCCCATTTGGTGTAATGGCTAGTTAAATATCCAAGAAATTTTTTCTCAATGTACCCCAGAAAAAGAAGGTTGTGGAAAGAACTTTAGAATTCAAAGTTGGTTTCTGGAGATGCAGAGTTAGGAACTCCTGGTAGCTTTAAAACACAAAATGGTCCAAAAAAGGGAAAAAATGATCTTCTGTATAGACTGTATTTGTCCTCATGCCATGTTTTATATTCATCTGGTTTGGTTCTGGGGGCATAAACAACATCATCTGTAAAATATGATATTTTATCTCCCATTACGTGAGTGTTGGCTGTCACTAGGGGATTCCCCAAGGGGAGGTAGGGAAACAGCTTGGCTAAACAAGTGGTTGGTTGTAATCTAGTGGTGTTGGCAAATAATCCTTTCAACAGACTTCATTAAGGTTGCGTTCGGATAGAGTCATTCAACCCTGTTATTTGGCAAAATTCCAAATCCATTGTTTGTTTACATAATTGTTGGGAGCATTTGGAATCTTGGATTTGGGCCCAAATTTAGGGAAACTAGAATGATTTGAAATGACAAGTACGTAGATGTTATTTCAAATGTTAGAATTTGAGGTGCAAGTATTTCAAATGACAAAATTTGAAATGACATCATTTGAAATCCCTCCATCCAAATGCAACCTAACTGTTTTCTGTTTTTTTGGAATTGATATGTTATGTAAACATTTTCATTGATGCTGCCTTATAATAACATTAAAAAAAGTTTTGAACTGTAGAGCACCATGGCATACATTTCTTTGCTTCTTAGTTTTGCAGCTTTTGCTGCAAGGGCACCCCTACTTATTGGATCAGTGGCTGGCAGAATTCTCTTGTGTACGGACAAGCTGGTCTTTTTGATTCTTAATCTGCATATCCTTTGCTACTCTTATGGCTTCTGATATCCAACTGGTCTTTCAATACATCAGTTTCTCTCTTGCTGTACTGTCTAATGGTGGGCATGTTATTCATATGTTTTTATTATATCCGCTTTTTATACAGGGATTTAAGCTAACCAAGCAAAGTTTGAGGAGATCCATGCCAAGCTGGCTAGCTGTATCTGCCAACAGGTCCGCGGGACGTTTCATGTCCAATCAGCAAAGCCTTGGCATGCAGCTTGCCCAGCTCAGTAGAGATGCTTCAGCAGCAGTAAGTATCTGTGTTTGCAACAAGAACCTGGTAGTTAGGATCAAAGTTACCTGTTTTTTGTTTCTTATTCAAATTTCTATTGTTTATTTCAGGGTGCAGCTCGCCGCCTGGTTACACAGAAAAAGAATGTTGAGGTTGTTGAATCAGTTGGAGTTGCAGGAAAATCTGACCCCAACCGAACCGTGAAATACTTTCGGTTAGAGGTAGAATATTTTTACACTGATAGGGCTGTGTGTGGATGCAATATAAAGATAATTTGGAGTCAGAGTTGTCACAAGAATATTTGGTGGCCTTAGTTCTCATGCTTAACACTGTTTATTACAATGATTCAAACCTTTGGAAACTCCATTTCCAGAATCTTCCCTCTGCTATGCCTCACCTTATCCCCTTGTCCTCCCTCACTCTCATCTAAGGTGCTTGCTTTGTGGGGGCACAATTACTTGCAAGTTCTCATACTATTTAGACGCCTGAAGTTAGATTTTTTACAAATTTTAGATGCATGTGCAGGGCTCCCTTTTTGTCTCCCCCTTCTTTCTCCCTCTTCCTGTCCGAGTTTCTTGCTTTTCCTTTGTGCAATGAAGTTGCTCACATGCTGTAACTATTTTCTTCCATAAACAGTTTATTACATTCACCCCTGGTGAAGTTTTGGCTTGGTTGTATTGTAGTTCACTACATTGTAATGCACTAATTGATTCTGGAAACTTAAAAGTATTCTGGGATTACGTCACTTTTTTTCTCCTCTCCTTATGCTGTGTTTGCTTCTGTAAATTTTTTGAAGTGTTGGTTTTTTTTTGGGACAAATTTTGCTTGTCGAACTTTTCAAGTTTTGTCTTCCCAGCTAATTTTTTAGATGTTATATGGTGTAGATAATGATTCCTTTTTGCAGTTTTTGGATAAGGATCAGGAAGATGCAGATGAGGATGTTGATTTTAGAGCACTTGAAAATGGATTTGTAAGTCTTAACATTTTCCTGTTTTATGGGCATCTTTTAGTTCTTTTTAGTGCTAATGTTCCTGACTTTATCTTTTGCATATTGTACTACTACATTGGTGTGTAGAGCAAGTAGACCAATTTGTAACCAAGCATGCCTTAACATTGCAATGTTTCTATGACATTTTACCACTTGATGTTTTCTGAGTAAAGGAATCCCAAAACCATCTTCTATATCACGTAATCATGAAAGGAAAAAAGCAACGAGATTGCATCTTATATACATTCAAATGCTTTATGCCAAGTTACCTGTTCAAAAGATTTTGGAAGTTGATATTGATTTTATTTGATTTACTTGGAAGGTTATACTATTTTTGCTTGGTATCTAGGCCCTTTATATATACCCTACATTAGTGATTTTTGTATTTACTTGGGACAGATCGCAATAACTCCAATTTCTATTTCACCGCATGTTGAGTTGGACGCTCAACTATCTGCTTCAGAATGGATTTCCTCTGCCCTTAACACAGAACAATGACTGAAGCTTTCACGGGATTTGTGTACATTTGGAGATGCAGTTTGTTGTTCTAATTATCGATCCTTTCTCTCATATTATTTTTCTCATCCTCCTTCTCCTCTAGTTTAATTTATTATTTCGTTGTGGAGCAAATGGTTCCCACATTAGTTCAAATGTTTGGCATGTTGTAGAATGTCCACCCATCCTACTGCCTTAATGGTGGACAAGGTCCCCAGTCTTCTGTCTCATCTCGGTCCGAATATCGCGTGAGTGAAGAAGAAGTTGGTCATGTAGTTCGTACCTTGTAACTGAAAATTGGCAGTGCCGGAACCATTTTGATCTCGTGCTTTTTCTTTTTTTGGCCGTACAGTTGGGGAGCTCTGGGAATTTCATTGTAACGTCTACTACTTTCAATGATTGTTTCCTAGGAAGAGTGACTGATGAATGGTTTGATCACTTTGATCTTCTTAAAATAGAATTTGTATGTTGTATTGTGATTAAAGCTTAAGGCTTCTTGTAGCAAGTGTTGGTAGTGGGTGGGGACTAAAAACTGAGAGAACTGGCTCGATCCATGTCGGGTTTGCCGAATATGAATCAAAGGAACTCATCAAGAAATTGGATGAGATGATTCTGCAGCTTTGCTTTGGAATCAAGTTTGAGCCTCGTGGAGCAGGCAGGGCCAAACCTGGACCACCCTAAGCTACTTTGTTTCTTGTGTGGTGACGAATGCTTTTGGATCCACCCTTTGCCTGTAGTTGGCAAAGTATCAAACATGCACCTGGATATGGCCTGTAACACGAGTGGGGAAAAGAATATGGTGCTACCTTGTTGGGCGAACCAATATATTATTTACCAGAAAAAAAAATCCTTTTAAGTTCCCTATTTTTATTTTTAATGTGGAAAAAAAATATTAATTTTGCCCAATTTAACCCTCGAAATTTACCTTTTTTGTTTAAATTCATTTCTGATTTTTTTAGTAGATCTAATTTGGAAGTGAATTAAGCCAAAAAAAAAGAAAAGAAAAATAATAATAATTAAAATAGAGAGTCCAAGCATTCTAAGGTCAGTGAAATCATTTTGAAAAGTTAAGGGTGAGTTTGAGTTAAAGAAAAGTTGAGGGGCTAAACTGACAAAAACAAACAAATTGAAGTCAATTTGACTTTTTCTTCCTTTTAATTTTATTTTTATTATTTAGAAAATATTAACAGTATAATTTTTAATTTAATTTAATTTTCTTCTCTCATCCTTCACCACCAATAACATTTGCTATGGCCATCTGATTCATATACAAAATGAAAAAAAATAACACAATATATCAAGTTTTTATCTAAATGTTAGCTAAATGAAATTAAATTGTTGGTTTTATTTAATGTCACACTCCTTCTATCTTTTGTACTGTATATGATAATTTATTGGATGAATTAAAAATAAAAAATAAAAAAAACCAAATAAATATTAATACTGAAAATAGAAGGGGATTTTTTGTTATCAGATGCAGAATTAAACTGTTTTTATTTTATTTGGTACAAAATAGGTTCCATCTGGATGGGCCTCACCCGGTCCAACCCAGCACACCGCCACTCCATTCCTTTTGGACCAGTTGACCCATCTTCTGTATAGGCTCCAGGCCCAGGCCCAGTGGTGAGTGGGCTACAATTTGAGCAACGGGCAGATTTGCGCCTTCTCCTTCTTCGTGTCTCTCTCTCTCTCTCTGCGCGTAGGGCGTAGAGTGCAACTCCGTCGACCCAGCGAGCAATGGCGTCTAAAACCCTAGTCAGGGCCGGAGCTTCGCTGATGAACCGGTTTTTGAAAAATACGTCGAGCACGAACCATCAAATAGCGACGACCTGCTTGGAAGGCACCCCCATGCCAATGATTTTGCCACCGGTGCTGTCCAAGTCCCTGGATTCTGTTCATTTGCATCGCAACGACCCCGATTCGCTCAAAACAGTTTCTTCCCATGCGTTCTTGTACCCTTGCGGCCTCCCTTCTCTCCGATTCTTCTTGCCCGACGGTACTCTCTCTCTGTTGTATATATATTACGCGCACATATATAATTGAGAGGCTTCCTTTTTCACAGTTAGTGCTGTTTGATTGTTCAAAATTAAGGTGAATCAAAGGAAAGCTACGCATTATATTGCTTCGAACCATGTAATGAAAATATCCCTATGCCTGTAGAAGATCTATAAATATCCCTAGGTTTGAGGTGAATGGTATTGTTTATTTTACCGTCTGTAGATTATGCCCTTCAATAGGAAAAAATCCCTCGTAAGGGCCTCAACGACTCTGATTCGCTCCCTCTGTATGTACATGGTTTTGCCAATTCTTTCGAGCTGATTCTATTTGTGTTGCTGCCTTTCATCCATTGCTACCTACTAGGATTATGCCCTTCCATAGGAAAGAATAGCAGAACTATTAGTGCGTATTCAGAAATGCAATGCTATAATTGTAAGATCTTCTTATTGATATTCAAAAGATTCAATAACACTAGGGGCTTATGCAGATGAATTAAAAGAATCAAGAACCAAACCAGACAGACTTCCATGGTTCTGTTCAAATTATACGTTTGACACAACCTAGAATGCTGAGAACTCTCACCCCAAGACGACCAAAAATTCATTACTAAATGCAGCATGGATTGTTTTATAGTTGATACCTATTTATGCTTTTAAAAAAACATAAATACAAAATGAGAGCCGGAAAAATGAACACAAGAAAAAAGGTTTCTCCACTTGTTTTCAGTGCCATGTTGGAAATGTCTTCCTATTCTATCTTTGTTTTCAATATTCTAATTAGACCCCAACAAATACACGTGAAACTTTTTAAATTATTAGCGACAAAAATTAGAATATAGAAAAAGCAACATCATATAAGGTTAAAGTTGCTCCTTTGTGTAGGACTGTTTTGGGTCGTGTAAATAACTTTTTTTGCAAATCAAGTGTAAGGTTGCATACAAAAAGGGACCATAATCTAAACCTTGCAAAATAAGGACCTTTTCTCAGATAAGTGACATAATGTAAGAAGTAATGTGGAGAAAGTACTTTTAATTTGTGTGAGCCTACTACTTTTAGAGAGATACCACCTCTTCTAAGATGAACACCTTTTCGTATGTCCTTTGTTTGTGAAATTGCAAATGAAATTATCATTGGACTGACTATTCTAAATAAGTGAAGGCAATAATCTTACAACCTAGAATGGCGACCAAAGAGCTTAGTTTGGCTATTGCTAGATTAATATGTAAGCCTGACAGTGCCTTAATATGCAACAAATTACACCTTGAAAATCTTAAATCCTTAATTAGCAGCACAATTCATTTGCAAAAAGTTGTTTAACAGCCTCACTCCAGTTACTATTAGAACCCCAATAGAAACTGGAAATTGTACTTTTCCTATCTAGCCTCTGAATCATCAAGCTTAAGAATTATAAGAATGATATGAAAAGGAGAACGAGGATCACCTTGTCTCAATTATTTGAACTACTTAAAAAAAACGCTTTCATGGAATCATTTATCCACACAACCTGATTTGAGGAAATGGAAAAGTGAACTCAACTTTCACTGATCCGCAAAACACATACACATCAAGATCTGTAAAGGGAACTCTAAATCAACTTGATTGTATGCCTTCTCAATAGCCAGTGTATGAAGAAAATTTGACAATAAGCTTTTTATGTAGAATCAATGCATTCTAGCAATCAACGCATCATCCAAGATGTGATGCTTTCTCCAAAAGTGTTTGGGAAGATGAAACAATGTTGTTCACCACATCTTTAAGCCTAAATGAGAAAAGTGTGGCCATAGTTTCATAGACACTCCTCAATAAACTTCTTGATAATTGTTTTGGCCTTTCAAATGATTAGATTAGCTAATAAGAGAGCTTGATTTAGATTCAATCCATAATATATTGAATAAGCCTTTTAAACAAATATTTTACACTAAGGCTCTGTTTGGTGTAAAATATTTTTAAACAAAAATTATTTTATATCATAATGTAAAAAAATTATATATTTTAAAATATATATCTAAAAATTTTTGGAAATTTTCTTACCTAAAAAGTATTTTGATATAATGTAAAATATTACATAAAATATTTTCGTATCTTTCGTGCCAAGTTTTCAAATGACATGTTTAATTTTTTTAAATAAAAATAACTTAACAACAAAAAAAGTGACAGCGAAAAGGACAGTAGTATATTAAAGGGTAAATTACACTACTCACCCTTGGGGTTTGGCATAATTACAATGACTTCCCTGCTAGTTTGACAAATTACGATGACTAGCCCCACAGTTAAAACAATGATACAAATTGTCCATTTTACCCTTGCATTTCTCTCTCTCTCAAAAAATAATATGAATGGTGGCGATCATTGGCCACCACCAGGGGTGGCCAGTGAGAACTGGGTTTTCAAAGAGCACAGAATTTACCTAGGTTCTCTGACCGAAGGAACCCAGGTCAGATTGGAAGCCTGGGTTCTTCCCCTTGGGGAGGGGGGGGGGGGGGGGTGGTCAAGTGAGAGGCTCAAGCGCCACCATCACTAGCATTTCTGGAGAAGGATCCTGGTGACCGCCATTGTTTGAGAAGGAGAGAGAAACGGGGAAAGCCATAAATGGGAGGGCATTCTAGACGTTTTAAAAAATTTAAATGCCGTTACTTAACGGTAGGAGTATTGGCTGATAAAAGTTTTAAATCTCAAGGGAGGTTCTTGTAATTTTTCAAACTAGAGGGGAGGTCCTTGTAATTATGCCAAACCTTAGGGATGTTAGCATAATTTACCCTAAATTAACTGTTGCAAGTCACACCATAGTTGTCAAAAGCGTGCCTCAGGCATGCCTGGGGGCAAGGCTCAGATGAGGGTGCCTCTGCACTGCTGAGGCAAGGTCCCCTCCTTAAAAGTGCACGCCTAGGCTCAAAGACTCACATCTCAGACTGAGTTGCAAGGTGTGCCGCTTCTGTGCTTGGGTCATATTTTGTATTTTTTTTAATAATTTTTGAGGGGTTTTAGCCTGATTTGTTACTTAAGAATCTGTTGTTTGGTCAATATGAAAACATAATCCCATAGATCAATCAGAGATGAGCAAGAAGATGGTAGTCAGAGCTTTGTTGGATGGCCCACGCTAGCAGCCTTGCTGGCACACGTGCTGGGACATGGGACTACTACTGGTGACTTGCTCTTCACTGGTAGAAAGCAGGTTGCTGGAGGCAGGCAAACTACCTCTGGCAACTATTATTTCATTTTCTTCCATTTGTTTTGTGTTTGATTGAATCTCTTTAGGGTTTCTTCACAATTTACATGCATTATTTTCTTTATTTCTTATTTTTTATTTCTGTTCTGCCTGGTATATTGATGGAACTCGCCCAAATTTGTTTTTCTTTTTCTTTGACATCAAGTTTGTGTCTCAATGAATACTTCAAACTTCAAGACCAGAAGAGCCACCTTCCAGGTTTTATCAAGTTCCATCAATATAAATATTTTTGTACAAAATTTTGGATCCCCTATGATTACATTCTTCCTGCAAGTTCAATCAATATAAATATTTTTACACAATTTTTATTTGTTATTTTTTCTTTATTTTTAGATTCTTTTCCACTCCCTGCACTTCACTGGTTTTCTTTGTTTTTTTAACTGAAATTCGTCTTTTATCAAATTTCAATGAATTTTTTATGTTGTTTTTATGTAAAAATAAAACAATTTTATGTTTTTCTTTCTTCTAATTATTTGTTTATCGTGTTGTTTTAGACTTCTAGGTACTTCTTGAAGTACTATGAGTTGTTATTAACCTATTATAGTGGTTGAAATAATATTAGTTGTTATTGTAGTAGTATAGTGTTGGTGATTTGTTTTTAATGTTTGGTTTATATCGAAAAGAATGATGATTTGCATTTAACTCTATGATTGGTATATAGTTTTGGTTATTTTTTTTATGATTGGCATTTACCTCTCTATTGGCATATATTGAAAAGAATGTTGTATTTAGTATTTTGATACAAATTTTGAATAAATGTGCGTCTCACATCCAAAAAGCCCACACCTGGTACCTCAGTCTGTCTTGTGCCTTTGACAAGTATGGGTCTCACTTTAAGCAGTTTTGTCGTTTATAAAAAGTATGTGTCCCCTGCTTTTTCTTTAAACTAGATTAACCTGCTTTCTTAAGAGCAACAGCTTGACTTTAAAAGCAAAGTTGTGTGTTGCCAAATACAGGTTTTCAAAAACTTAAAAGAAAGCAGCTGTACTTTAAAAGCTCAAAAATACTAAGCAGGCTCTTAATACCACTAGGTGGCTTGTTGCACAAATTCTTTCTGCTACCATCTTTATCCATCATTATATATTTTTGTAAGGCCATTTTCTTTATATCCTGTGGTACATGCAATGGGTTTTTTTACCAAGTTTTCTTTGGTCTTCCTCTACCTCTTTTGCCACAAAGTTCCTCTATTATATCCATCTGTTTCACTGCTACATCTATTAGTCTTTTTGTCATAAGTCTAAATCCAAATTATGTTTCACATATCTTATCTTTAACAGACATTACTCAATCTTATTATGTACAATCTCTTTCTATTTCTATTTCTATCTTTTTATTGTTGTCCCCATGTCACCTTGACATCTTCATCTTAGTTACACTTATATTTTTCTCTTGTTGGTACTTGTCGCCCAATATTTTGAGTTGTATGACAAGGATAGTTTAGAAGTTCTTAACATTATAGGACTTTATGAATCCATAAATATTGGACTCACTTTTCCCCTTTAACCATTACTTATGAGTAAAATGGCTTACTTTGATAAACAATATATTGAGCCTGAATACTACTACATGGTGTTGGCTGCATGAGTTTCATCTCCTCAATCATATTTTTACCCACAGGTTATCTTCTGTAAGGCCCTTGTAACTCATGCCGCCTTGTAACTCATGCCATACCTAAAAGTCTCTCACCAAATTTTTCTTAGTCTTTTACCTCTTTTGTTAAAGATTTGTTCCATTCCATCTACTCTCCTCAAAGGAGTCTCTATTGGTCTTCATCTCACATGACCAAATGGTCCAAACTGTCTTGATTGAGTTTCATGCTTCTTATCTTCAATAGGAGCCACTTCAATCTTATTACAACTAATCTCATTTCTAATTTTATCCTACACAAACAAAAGAAACCACTTAAATGAACTACTTTGATACCAATTGAATATTTTTATGCCCCTTAACTGGAGCTATGTCTTTAGGCCAGCTAGGTGAATACAAGTCTATAGATTTGGAGTTTTACTTAATCGACTTACAGGATAACAACAAAGCAAGCAAGCAAAAGCAAATGTGGAGGAATGTCACAACATGAAAAACCTTAATTTAGCAAAAACTATGAGTTCCTGTATGTAGTTCAAACTTCCATTATAATATCAGATATGACAATGTCAACTTACAAACATTAATCAAAACCAAGTCCAAGATCTTTCCCATTAAGTTGACTGTTTCTTGAACTGGTTATGCAATATCTCCCTGTGAAGGTATCCATGGAGACTTCCGCTTGGAGTCTACCAAGACTTCTCCTTTACTTGAAGAAGGTTGATGCTTTTTAAGCACGTATCTGATTCTCTGTTGCTCTGTTATAGATATAGAATATCAGTTCAAGACTGTTTTCTGCTTGCATCGGATGTTTGCATTTTTGGAAATTTAAGAAGTTGTTTTCCAAAAATTTATTTTTGTTTGATTATATATTACAATTATAGGATCAATTCTGGTGATTAGTTTTCCAAAGTAACCCAAATTGCAAAATCCCAGATAGATAGGCTTCTAAAATCAGACAGCAATAAGTGTCTTTAGCTGAGCATGCCTGTGGTTAGCCTGCAATGCGAACCGTCCAAGTACCATGGCCACACTTTGCCAAACTTCACCCGTGGTAGCATTTTGAAATTTTTGCTGAGCTCTGCCACTGTGACCTTGCTACCCACATTTGATGCTAGAATGTTGTAATGTGAAATCTTGAATCATCTTGGGCAAGCTTTGCTGATGGTTCATTGCGGACTATAGTACAATAGAAAGCCTTACTTATGCCATGTTTAGTAAAACCTAAGGTAAGTGTCCATCCAATAGAAATTGTATCATCAATAAAGAAGCCTACTCAAGAATCGTTACTTTGCAAGCTTCAATCCATTCGAGTTGGCATCCTTTGATTTCTACCTCTTATGAAAAATGCATCTATTTTGCCTTCTTGTCTTTCTTTGCCTTGGGACTACTATAATACCTAAATTTGTACCTTAACTCTTGAAAACTCATCCCATAACTTGGTGCTACATTGTGAATCTGAAGGCATCTAAGGTTGCTTATTCTCCAAAAAGCACAAGCATCCATAATGCTTCAGACACAGATGTGGGACGTGCTGATTTTTTTAAAAAAATGAGGATATGGATGATGATAAAAAAATATATTTTATATATTTTATTAGTTATATCTATAAAATAATATCCATAAACCTGGAAAGATGCATTACTAATTGAAAAACAAATGATAACAAATTCAAAAGTAAATGATCATAACTTAAAATATCACTACAATTTAAAAACAGAAATTAGCACCCAATATATGTGAAAACCTCTAAAAAATAAGTATTGCCAACTTACACATATTTTGATGTGTTTGACAAGTCATCATTAATGGATACCTCACCTTGCATGTATTGCACACGTTTTAATTTAGATGACAAGTATGTTTGTAATATGTATTGGGTATGTATGGTTATGACATGACTTTTGTAGTGCCTGCATTCTGTTACTTAATTCTTTTGCTTTTTTCTGTTTGAAGTTGTTATTATCGAAACAGTCACTTTAATATATGTTTCCATGTAAATAATTAGACTCAAAAACAAGAGAAAGCTAATCTACTTTTGCTGGAAGTATGGATCGGTGTCTGTGTTGCTGTCAAATTGAATTCTATCATGTGGGATTGGATAGGCAGCTAACGTATAACTACATGTATATCTTTCATGCCTCTTCTCCATCCAATTGTTTTGACCCTTGTTGCCTAACTTACCTGTAAATTATGTCAGTTTCCTCTGAACAACAGCCATGAAGTGAAATGTTTTTTACATGTGAATTATATTGGTCTCCTCTGAAGATCAGCGAGGAGAACTTTCTTATGAAAGGTTTACTTGTTTAGAAAATGCACCATGATTGTTGGAATTTTTGGTGCATCACTTATGCATATGGAAACAACTCTTCCAAGTCACATAATTCTATTGCAGTTTACCATTCATGGGATTCGGAACCCATGGTTGTGATAGTTGCATCTATATGACCATGGCAGGGGTGTCAGCTCCTCTGAGGATTTGAAGTACTGGCTCAATTTTTGTTGTGTCACATCCTCATGCTTGGAGTTTACTTGTTGCTTACAGGCAGACCGATTTAGTGAGCTTTCACTCTACTCCACTCTGCTGTAAAAGTTGAATTGATTTCTGTCTTGGAGGTTATTGTTCCTTTATGGCCTGGAGAATATATCATTATTTAATGAAGCTACCTTAAGAATGTCATATGTGATTACTTCTTTGTTCGTTGCCTGTTGGTCTCCCTCAAATGATTTCAATTATTTGACTATGATATGAGTTTGCAATGCCTTGTGTTCTTATCTATAGGTTTTGTGGTATTGAAGAGGATAATGTATAGCTTTGTGGCATGCATTTTTGCCACCTTCAATTTGGATTATTAGGTACAACATTATTAGAAAAATGTTCAAAACCTTCTCCAGTCAAGATTGTTCAATTTGGGTTGAAATTTGTCCTTCGCATGGGATTAAGTGGTTCCATTATGTATTTCCCAAGTGTATCTATGGCCATACTTCTTGTAAAGTCATTACATTACATTCCATGTCATGTCTTCTAGTTTCCCAGTAAATTTTCTTGGTCTTCCAATAAATTATAGTGGCTGAACAAGATAATGTCAGCTCCTTTTTAGTTTGTACATAAGCTTATTTTGCCCCGTTCTTCAGGCAACGAGTCTTCATCAAGTGAACCAATGCTCTTGTTCCCCAAAAGAACATACCAACCCAGCAACATCAGGAGGAAGAGGACTCATGGATTCTTTGCTCGGTACTCTCTCTCTCTCTCTCTCTCATGCAATGAACACGAGATGCACCTTTTCTACTTGAGTATGTGCTGCTCAATACCAGCCCCTTTCTTTAGTTAAATGGTGTAAAATCTGACATTAACGATTAAAATTGTTTAAATTAACATAAAAAATAAAATAAAATTGTTTCAATGCTCATCACCTGTTGTTCTGCTCAATACCAGCCCCTTTCTTTTGTTAAATTGTTTGAAATCTGACACCAAAAATTCAAATTGTTTAAATTAGCGCAAAAAAAAAAAAAAAAAAGAAGAGAAAATTATTTGTCATCACCTGCTGTCAGCAAAGATCTGTATTCTAATTACATATTTTAACCTATTTCAGCAAAGCAACCAAGGGTGGGAGACGGGTTATTGCTAGGAGAATTGCAAAGGGTCGGGCAAGAATAACAGCATAGCAACTCGTTATTGTGGCCAAGGCTTCAGTAAAACTAAATTCTTCATCTTGGGTTTTGCGCTTGGATGTGTTGAAGTTTGGTGACTCAAGTAATGTAAACAGACTCTTCCTTTCTGGGCAAATGCAACCATCTTTTCTATTGTTCTGCTCTTTTATTCGATTTATGTATTAGCCCTAAGGAAGTTTTCCCATATAGTTAGTATTAGTCTACTAATGATGTTTATTTTGAATTAATTTTCCCATTCTGGAATTAAGTTGTCTTGCTAGTCCGACCTCACCCATGTTGCAACATCCTCTCTAATTTTCAAAATTCTGATTTCATGTTTATTCTCAATCATTGCCATTTGTTTCAAATGGCTGCCTTGCATGCTAACACCATGTAAATTACTTGTAGACATCTGTATCTGGCTGTAAAGCCCAGCTGTGTTTAGAAAATTTGTGGTGATCCTTTGGCCATCTTAATAGTACCTTGCATGTGATTACTACTTGGAAGGGTGGAAATATCAGACTTTGGGGAGCGCATTATTGGCTGAAATCTGTTCAGGAAATTACATGGAATTGTGAATGAAGACAGCTTTTAAAAGTGGATTTTTGTGTAGCCTACATCCTTGTCTTGAAAGCTAGGTTATGCTTTTTGGGATCATACATCTCTGTGGCACCCTTTTTTGAGGAAGATTTTGGGTACAAATTATTTGTGTTAACTTGCGTGTCCTTTTGCAAGACTGAGGTTATGTTTGTGGAGGGGATATTGGATTTGGGTATCAATGGTTACTCGCTTTCATGGGTAGCCGCTAGACTTCCCATATTTAGGATGTGATGCGGGCATGCGTACCTGCTAAACTCTGGCACATTTCAAGTGGATTTGGACACTTTTTTTTGGGGGGGGGGGGGGGGGGGGGCTCAACACTCTCCTTTCCCTCCCCCTTTTCTTTGGACACTCAACACTAATGGGGTTTGGTAAAATAGCATGGACACTTGTTACATCTGAAAAATGATAAAAACCCTTTTATTGTTAAAAATGTTGAAGTAAAAAGATTGTTTGTTTTCTGGTTAGTGTATTTTTTATTCTTTTGTTTTGAGCTACCTTTCATGTTTTACAGGGGTTTAAATTATGAGTATATTTTGATATTCTAAATTATAATGTTTAGAGAATATCTTTTCCCTAAATGGTCTTAAAATGTGACACTGATGAAGATTTTCTCTTAATATTTGTACATTTTATTATTTTTTTGTTATTAGATGGATCGTATAATCCTTTTTTTTTAGTTGCTTTGATCTTCTTAGTTTTTTGTTCTTAGACTTGGGATATACTCTAATTTAGAACTTAGATTGCTTTGGTTAATTTTATGAAATTTTTATTTATAAAAGAAAGAATAAAAAAATTATTTTTTATTTATATTTCTCCTTCCTTTCCTTTATCTTGCCAGACTTTTCTCTCTATTTTCAATTGATGAACGATCATGCATTGAACCTGGTTTAGTCTTGGTCGAGCCAAATAGAGAAGATAAGAGAGGAGAGATGGAGGGTGTTTGGTGTAATTTGATTGTATTATTTTGTAAATTTATTTAGTTGCCATTTAATGTTTAATAGGCCTAATAGGCCAATTTGATCGCTATACTATAAGCAAAATATCTACTTTAGTATTTATCTTTTCTTTTTTCTCAATTTAGTACTTACAAATTTAAAGTGATATCTACTTAGTATTTGTCATTCGTGGATTGTTAATTTCTATTAACTGCTATTCGTCAAACTAACAGATATGAAATTGACCTATTTTTAAAGTTTAAGTATTAATTTGAACTAATTTTTTATTCATGTAACAATTTAAATTATTTAGAATTAATTTTTTATTAGTTTTTTTTTATTTTACTTATTTTTTTTTATAAAAAATTAAGTAACGTAACATGTCACGTTTAAATTATAAAAAGTATAAAGTTAAATAAATCTACAAATGTGCAATTTCATAGACTATTTGCCTCCTTTACGAGTGTTCGAACTTAGATCTAATATATTTAATAAGGTTTGATATTAAATATAGATTTAATTACTCAAACAATTTGGATATAGATAATAATAAATATATATAATTAAATTAAATTTCTAATATATATTATATACAATAGAAACATATTTAAATATTAAGGAGAACGTAATCGTTAAATGTCTACTATTACATATAATATATTTTATTTTTAATTGAATATATAAAAGTTTTGCTAGAAAAATATTATATTAAATACATAAGATTTAATATATAATGTTAAATATAAAATATATTTAGTATATTATATATTTAATTTATTATCTATATTTGAACAGATATATATAAGGTCGGCTTAAGAATTGGTGAGGCCCTAAATGATAAACGACAACAACGCAGTCGATCGTAACTCTTTCTTTTTCTTTCTCTCTCGCTGTCCTGCACAATCAAAGAGTAGTGTCACCGCCGCCTGTGTGTCTGATGCCTCTTGCTCTTAGTCTCTTTCTTCTTGTTAGTGACCCTATCTCTTGTCGGTGTCCGCTGTCTCCTTCCTTTAGTGTTTCTCTCATTCTTCGACATCTTTTTGGGCATCTTTGTCCTTTTCCTAATGTACCATTTTTTTTTTGAGGTCTCCCTTCTAGGGACACTAAGTATAATAACTGCACTAAGTATATAATTGGATCCTAACATGAGTTCTAATAACTACATTGTTTAATACCAACTCAATTAAAATATGATAAAATACTAGGCTGACCATTGATATATATATATATAATACATGGATAAAATTTAGCTTATTTAATATAAGGTTATCTTCAACAAGTTTCCTTATTACACTCCCTATTATATTATAAACAATTCATTTTCTATTCTGATTTTGTCTAAAAAATTGTGTCTACTCCAATAATACTCCCTAGCTATTCTCTTCTACTCGCCTATTTTATTTTCTTATCAATAAACATTAATTTTATTTATTTTACCTTATATATATATTTTAACTACTATAAAATTTTATTATTATCTTTGAACACTTAATACACAAAATAATTAAATATATACATATATAAAATAAATAATTAAATATAAAAATTAATCAGATACACACATATACATAATCAATAATCAAATACACATATACAAAATCAATAGTCAAATACACAACTCAATAACCAAAGACACAAATATACAATATCAATCATATAATACAAAAATAAATATAAAATATACAAAATCAATCACAAACCACCGAAAAAGACGCCGTTGCTAGATCTGCAGCTGCTGCTCATCGTCTTCGCCACTACTGTCATCTACAACTTGTCTTTTCCAGCCGAACAAAGTTGTTGCGTCTAGTTCTCTCTTTCCATCTTGGGCAGTTGGGGAGGTGGGGGAGAGATAGCGAGAAGAATTTAATCGCCAACATTGACGCGGCATTTCAAGGTTGTCAAAAATTTAGAGAGAAAAAATGGTGATAGCGAGCTTTGCTGGAGTTCAATTTTTGGAAAATTCTTGCCGCATATAGCTTTGGCAAGCTAAAGATGGCACTGTTGGAGATAGCCTAAGACGAGCATTCAATTTATGGGTTATCTTATTTTTTATTCTATATTAATGAAGATGGTATATATAATATCATGGTAGACTTAACCCTACATATCTTTTATTTCATATAATTACTAGCTACTCGCTTCTAATCCTTTAATACCTCGATTTTATAGGAATCGAACTTGAGACCTTAAGTTCAACCAATGTTAATACTTACTACTAAACTATAACTCTAATAATCAAGAAAATTTATTTGGGTAACATTTGTTAAAATGAGTAAGATAGATTGAATCAAGATAAAATTTGAATGTTTTTTGAATTAAGATATGAAATGGTCAAGATAAGACTGAGAAACATTCCAAATTTTTTATTAAATTATTTATTAAATTTTTTAAAATACATTGGAAGTCATATGCGTCACTTTTTTTTATCTGTAAAGTGCAAAATATACTTATCTTGAGAGGGAGAATAGGAGAGAGATAAATATATTTGAAAAATATCATATAAGAAGTCACATTACTTCTTTTTCAATGATCATCAAATAAATTTAATAAACACATTAAAAAAATAAATCTAAAATATTTATCATATTTTATCTTTTCCAATCCATATATTTTGAACTCTAAAAAAAGTCTATTTACTAAACAAGGATAATGTTATATGCAAAGACAAACATCAAATATCTTTTTCAATGATATAGAATGAAATGAAATTGTTTGACGTGTCCATTATTCACATGGAGAGTGGACATCTTTGGTTAATAAATATTCCTAATAGGTAAATATATCCCATAGTGTTCAATTCAACTAACTGATGGAGATAGCTAGCTAGTAATAAAATGATGCTAATAACTAATAAGTACCACTTGTACGGGCATGTTGATAATTCATAAGTCATCATTATTTATCATTGTTGTATTGGTCTTCCCATAAAATTAGGTCACAGTTGTAAGGGTGACAAGCATGACCAGCACCATATGTTTGAAATTTTAGACATTTTTAATTTTATAATACAGATAGTTCACTCCATACATTTAAAAAATTAAAATATAGTAATGTTGAGGGATAAAATTTATTTTTATGTAATTATTGATAGCATGCATATATCTATGGAGTCAAGGCTCGAATTTCTATTTGCTACTTATTTATTCGATTTGTTGGTCCATATATAACTGATTGTGATTTATAAAGAGAGTGGGATACTTCGACCAAAGACTATTGCATTGGAGACTCCTCAATTTTTATGTTAAAAAAAAGAAGAGAAATTTTAGTCATACTCACATTTACTTTCTTCTACCTTCTTCATCATATATACTCGGTCTAACTTTGTCTTACCAGCCCATTAGAGAGGTTATGGTTACCATTCAAAACTAACTTTTTATTTAGTTGCGAGGTACACCGAATAGTTTGACCGACAATACATAGCACTGACACCAACAAGTTTCTATCATATGAGTCTAACTAGTTGACATATTGGCATGCATGCAAATGTTAGCAACACCAAAATTATCAATTCATTTTCTTTCACTTCAATTTAGACAGAGTGTTAGTGAAAATTTTAGTTGAATAGTAATCAATGCACGTGAGTGTTCTCTTTGTAGACAGATACATATATACATATAAATATACATAAGCTAGCAGTAGTAGTGATCATGGTGTATAAAGACAGACACACATATATATGATGAGTTAAGATGCATCGAGCACTGTACTGAAAAAGCTTGAGATGCCAAAAACTGGTTCCCTGATTGTTGGCCCTTACTAATTAACAAGAAGTCACCCCCCTCCCCCTGTGGCCATGGCTGCTGCTGCTCCCACTGCCACTGCCACTCTGCTGCATCCCACTGCATATGCATGCTTATATATATGCATATCTTATGACCACTCTTTAGATTCAGATTGCTCTCTCCTTTTCTCTGGCTCATATATGTAAAAGTGCAACCTAGCTAGCTCCCTTTTGTCATGAAGGCACCGATGTGTTTATACATATATATATATGCTCCCTTTTGATGAAAGGTTAGCAACCCGCCCCAGAGGTGGCAGCTAAGCAGAAGTTAGGTTTGAATAGGGAAAAGAGATATAGGTTTCGAATTTTAAGGGTTGTGTGAAGCATGGCGCATGGGACTTGGGTGGCCATGCCCACCATGCTTGAACAGGATTTGAGGGCAAAAGAGGCTAATAATAATGTTGTCACTTATAAGAGTATAGGTGGTTATTCGCACATTGGCTTGGAGTGCCCTTATATTTTCACCAAATTTGTTCACTTAACAGATCCGTTGATGGGTAACACTCCTGCCAGTTCAAGGACCCGTTATTTAAATCTGAAACTTCATGTGAAATTATTGATTTCTTTTTAGAGGTTCCATCCTCTCTTTGCTCTTAAGGCTTGGTGTTTTTTGGATTTTGGCTTCCATTCTTCAGTCAGAAACGTCTCTCGAGGAGCTTAGACTTTTAGTGGTTTGTGCTTGTGTGTGCCCATCTGCTTCTGCTTGCCCTAGCTAGATCAACCCAGGTTGTAGCTACTTGCTCTTTGGCAATCCTTGGCCTTAGTGGCCCTCTGATGCTAAACATCTCTTTCACTCTCTTTCTCTCTCTCTCTCTCTCTCTCTCAAGTTTGCTCTTATTTCCTGTCCTCTTTCTGGAGCTTGTGTTGGCTTCAGAGATGTGCTTCTGCTTGTACCATGCTCTTAATTTGCCTTAATGTTGGGCGTTAAGGCTAGTTGGGCGTTGTTAAGTGAAGTTGATAAAAAGAAAATTTTCAAAAATTTAGTAGATTCTGAGGATTCCAAGCCATGCTATCCAGTAATTTGAACATCACCATTAATCTCCATTCTAAGAAATTAACAGTGGCTATTGTTGGGTCAATTATCAAGTGCAACAACAACTATAGCTAGCAACCATACCCAAATGGAGAAAAATATATGATTTGTTTGCCTGTTGGCTTCTTGGATATATAGTTCATCAGAGACACCCAAATGGAGAAGCCTTTTAGCCCACAAAGAAAGCCTTGGATATATACAGATTCCCAGTGAATAGAACAATGTAAGCATACTCAATATCCATTAGTAGTTGTAGGGAATTATATATATATATATATATCCATCATTACTTTAATCAGTTTGAAACAAAAGGATCTCATGTATGGCACAGGATATATATTTGATAAAAAAAATATTTTAAAAGAACTTTATTCCGTTCACATAGCGGTGTTCCCGGTTGACAAAGGAGCACCAATGATCGATCTTGGCTTTAAGTTGCCATGATTTTTGCTCATTTTCCTTCTCCCTCCTTAGCTTGATTAGAGATACTTGTGCTCAGACTGCAGCTACTTTGCTTCAAAACAGTAAGATCCCTCTGTCCCTAACACCTTCCCAACTTGAATCCAAAGTGCATGACAGTGTCCCCACCACCCAAAGGCAACTTGAGAGAGAGAGAGAGAGAGAGAGAGAGAGCGCAGAATATAGAGTACTTAGATACAAAGGAAAATAAGGGACATGCATTTAATTAAGCTTACAAGCTCCACCTCTCCAGTAACACAAAGGATTCTTCCTCATTGCAGTACCATATCCTCCTACTAACAACATATAGACTTTTCAACAATCTCCATATAGGAGGAGTTGGGTTGGGCTTTCCTTGAGTAGAATCAACATTAATTTTCACAATTAAATGCACAGCATTAATTGATCTAACCACCATATATATATAGCCCAAATTAAGCACCAAACATAAGCATGGTGCCTAGCTAGCTAAGGCTCCAAGCTTGCGGGAAGATTAGGGTTCGCAGCAAATTGGCTGGATGGCAATGGTGACAATGAGGACGAGGACGACGAGGATGACAAGGACGACGATGGGAGCGATGACATTATCGCGTTGATGTACTCGATTCTGCTGTTGGCTGCTGGCATGTGCAGATCACCTGGATTAGACCCGGATGGAAGACATGAAAGGCTTGTAATCGGATCAACTTCATGTGAGAGAGATGAAGATGGCATGGCACAGTTGATCATCTCACAGAGCTTTGGCACAATGGGCAAATCATATGGATTGGCAGCCTCGGTGAGTATGAAGCTCTCCCCTTGTTTAAGAACATTTTGGTTCATTAGAGGCCATGAGAAGTAATTATACGAAGCTTGGTCTAGAGGCAGTGGGATTGGAGGCTCAGGAATATTAGGAGCCAAATTGGCATCAAAATTGATCATTTGGTCCATCTTAAGAATTTCCCCATGATCGATAATATCAAAGCCTTGAAGAAGTAGCGAAGATGATGGGTTTGGATTGTAAACCTGGTCTTTCTGTCCTACTGGACATGGGATCAAACTAGGGTTTGCATTTAGAGAGAAAGTGAAATTAGGAAATGTGGCCAGACCAGAGAGAGCATGATGATGATGAGAGAGGAGCTTCTTCTTGATGCTTGAATTCCAAAAGTTCTTCACCTCATTGTCTGTTCTTCCGGGCAGGTGCTTGGCTATCTGAGCCCATCTGAACAAGAAAATTAAATTTCCTTTTGCATGAAAATGTGGAGAGAAAGAACAGAAAAGAAAAATTAACCCATAATGAACAGCTAAAGATTAATTTATCCTTTACCTGTTTCCTAGAATGCTGTGGAGCTCAACGACGAGAGCTGCTTCTTGCTGAGAGAAGCTCCCTCGTTTAAGGTCAGGCCTAAGGTAATTTATCCATCTCAATCTGCAGCTCTTTCCACATCTCTGCAGACCTGCACCAACAAGACATATATATACTGCCCCAAAATCTACATACATGTATATAACTGTGAAAATATACGTATGTGCTTTCGTGTTAGATCGATAATCGTAGAAGTAGACATTGAGTCGGATCCCGTTAAATTTTCTTAACTTCTATATCTCAAGTGGGTGATCCGATTCTTACAAGGGTATCAGATTACCCCCAACAGTTTTAATTAACACCTCATTGTTATGGCAGCAAAATATATAGATCAATGGCCTCCGAGAAAGAGAGAAGCCAAGAAATTAAGAGTGACGAAGAAGAGCATATATATATATATGTGTGTGTGTGTGTGTGTGTAGTGAACCTGCAAGTCTGGGGACTGAGCTCCAGCAACCATGGCCGCCGTAGGTAGAGATGTAGTTGATGAGCTTCTCATCTTCCTCTGGTGACCATAGCCCCCTCTTCACCTTTTGCTTGCTGCAGCATTTGTGATGCCCCATCTCTTTCTCTCTCTCTCTCTCTCACGCACACATACACACACACAAACAGAGGAGCTATAGGTCTGCAACTACATGCCCATTGCCAGAGGAAGATCACCGTTGGTTTCTGTGTACGTACAATATATATAAACCACAGAAAGAGAGAGAGAGTGGGGGGCGGGGGGGCGTAGGTAGCCCTGGGAAAGGGATGATATCAAAGGGGGAGTACAATGAGGTTATGAATTTATTGAGGAGATCCGTACAACGGAGGAGAAAGGGACCCACCTAGGGTTTGTGTTTTTAATGCTGCAATATTCGTATCTCTCCTCTGAGACTGAGAGCAGCAGCTGTGAAGACAAGAATGGCTTCTTTCAACAATTGATTCTCTCTCTCTCTTTATATATCTCTCTCTCTCCCTCTCTCCTCAACCCTATTTAAATAGGGTTGGCTAAATTAACCACTTTACTATGTTCTTGAATAATTTGTGAATCATTAATCGAGTTAAGGGGGCATTAATTGGTCACCTTAGTACACGTACGTGTCACTCATTCAACGTGTTAATTAGACATGTCATCCCCAAAGAGACAGTGACAAGTAGACAAAATTGCAGCCATTGATGATGGCTTTACCTAAGAAGCTTGGATCAGGTCTTTAGGCCCAGCCAGCCACGGGAGCTTTGAGGTTTGTTAGGGAAATTATTAAGTAGGCTCTGTCCTCTTCCTCTTTTGAATGACAAGACTGATCATTATTAAAGGACTTAATTTTAAATTAATAAAATTTGATTTTATTTACTTATTTAAAGGACTTTAGTTAATTTGCAAGTTTCTTGCCATGAAACCATATTAAACTTGGATATATATATCATTAAAAATGCAATAAGTTTGGAAATTAAGAAAATTGATTGAGAAATTCAGTTGATTAATTCTTAAGTCTAAATAACATGCACCTTCGTGTCTTATTGGTCTATTAAATATTAAAATGTACTAAAACTTCATAGAATTTACTAAGTTACAATAAATTTAATAGGAAATCAATAATGAATTACCTAAACTTTGTCCTTAAAGTTAATTTGAACTAAACCAAGCTTGAACTTGAATTCACAAAAATCCCAAAGAAAAAAAACTTTTGAAAACATGCATTCTCACCTAACTTATAACTTACTCAATGATTAAGGGTACATCTTTTTTTGATAATATAGAAACTCGAGATATTTCTAATCACAGACAACATTTGGTTCAAATCATATCATTTTCGTTAAAACTCACCGTTCATCTATAATATAAACATAAGTGATTACACAGTCCCACATAGAGGCATAATTGAACTCACAACGTATTAATATCTCAATCTCCTAAACATGTGCAATAGACTGTTTGTGCTATTCCTAAGAGTTGATTAAAAATAATAATGTTTAAGTAACAATAAATGCATATTATTTTTGGATAAAATATATTTATGATTTCTTGTTTATAACATTACAATAATTTTATTGGTTTATTAGATGAATCAAAGCACCATATATTTATCATTAGTCACTAAAATAGTTTTAGATGTTGAAAACAAGATGTAAAAAATTAATGTATTTGCTGCTTAATAGGACAGTGAGTAACATTACTCTAATTGTATATATATATCTTGAGAGATGCACTTAATTAATTGGGATAAACCCTAGCTAATAAATTAATTGGGTAGTGACCTAAAGTTCTAATTTTTTTAAGGGGGGGTCATTTTCAGCTCTTGGTCTGGACATAATAGAGCCAACCCACAGCACAAACTGTCCTCCTCCTTGCTCAATCCCAATATAAGAATTAAGAAATAATGATCATATGTAGCCACAAAGTTCAATTCCCAGTTGCTGGTATTCTTTGGTGATACTGTGTTTTCAACTGTGTCCTCCACGAAATGCAGTACTCGAGTACTGCATGGCCCATCTCAGTTTTCAACTGTGTCCTCCATGTGTGTGTGTGTGTGTATATCTAGCCTGATGGCACAGTAGAGTACACGGATAACTTCTTCAGTGACCAGGGCCAATAATGAAGCAATAAGGTAAGTCCATTTGGTCTAGTCAGCAAAACTATTAGTAGTCCAAAGGACCATAGACAAATTAAATTTGATGAAGAGGTCATGATAAATAGCTTTTGAGTGCTTTGGTTGCACTCTTGGAGAAAGGGGAAAGGTTTGTTGAAAATAATAGATGTATATATATATGAAGAAATTCTAGGTAGGGTTTATAGATGGAAATGGGACGGATAGAAAGGTGATTCAATAAGTTTGGTAAAAGTATTAAACTCTACCATTGGTGTTACTGTGCCTGAGTTTAGTTTAATGAATTGCTGTCATGATCAGGGTTAGAGGAAACAAGATTGAGTAGATCTATGGAAGATCCCGTTAATTATCACCACATTATAGAGGCTAAATTAAGAAAATTCTTATAAGAGATCAGCTTAAGTGAAATAAGGTGAGAGCTCACGTCGAATAAGGTTGACCTCTTGAGAAAGGGCTTTGTTTTTATAAGACCTTGATTGTAAGAACTTTAGTAATGGTATAGAATATGCTCCTTTAAAAGAGATTGGACCGACCATTTCCCATCCAATCTCTTTGTGTTCTATTACTTAAGATAATTATGCAGAATAATTAAGACATAAGATTTAACTTTCTCCTATATATTAAGGACAAAAATCATCATTAATCAATATTACAAGTTATTTGTATGGATGTCTTTGCCCATAGATTTAAGACGTAATTCTATATACAAATTTCTCTCTTCACGTGCTATTTAAAAGTCAAATTTTTGTAATATTTATGCCATAAATATGAGTGATTGTTGTTGTGCATATAATCACACAAATGTGTCTTTGCTCTAGTTCAATGTATGAAGCTCAGTTCCAAGTGTAGAGGTTACATCATAGTGATTAAGCACCCAGATGGAACCCTGTTTGTGTGAGGATTAGTGTGGACAGGGTTCCTTAATCCCAATGATTAAGGTCGAGTAAATAAATAATTAAGATTGCATTCATATGATCATAAACGAATAATTAAGGCTTGTTTAAGATGGGGGAAAGCTTGCGCAATTGGGACCCTTAAATATTCCTTTTGACAAACAGAAAATCGATTGGTCCCAAGTGTCTCAATCAATTGGCCCCAAGTGTCTCAACAGTGAGTGAGTGAGTGAAATGGGTTATAATTAATTTTACTTACATATTAGGGATTCACCTAATAGATCTTTTTTTTTGTAATATGGGTATTCACACTTTCGATCCGACAAAAAAATAAAAATTAATTACGTTAATAAGATTTAAATTTATTATCTTATTTAAAATTGTACCTAAAAAATTAAATTCAAACAGTTAACATCAAATGTTACTCAATAACTTTTCCCTTAATTTTTTTTTATTTTTTTATACGTACATGACGGTTCACCCTTTTATCACATACATATAATATTATTTATGTTACATAGGGTACTAATCTTCTTGAATATTATAATTTATTATAGTGATAAAATCACCAATCTAGAGATGCTAGTTTTTAAGCTAATTTTAAATCCGAATATCATAATATTTATTAGATTAAATGACATGAATTTTAATTATTACGATATATTTTTAATTGTTAGATCCAAATTATTAAGGGCTGGTTTGATTACACTTTTTTAAATTTTATTTTTAAAATTTGATAAATAAAAATAAAAAAAATTCTATTTGATTACCCATTTTTGTTTTTAAAATATTTTTACGTTTGAACACGCACAAAATTTGTTTTTGCTTTTTAATTTCCATTTTCACTTTCAATTTCACTCACATTAATCTTTAACAAATATCAATATTGATTTATTTCTCATTAGAGATGTCAAACGAATTATCTTAACTCAACTTGACTTGATCAACCTATAACTTAACAAGCTGAGTCAATCCAATTAAAAATACATGAAATAAGGTCTCGTCAAACAATATGATCAATTTCTACCTTTTTAAATCCACAATAAAAATAGAACGTAAAGACTAAAATCGAAAACTAATTAGGATTAACGACTCTCTCAAACCGTCCTAAGATCATTTTACAACTTTAACTTGTGTTGTAAACTAAAAGGGTTTGAAAACATATAAAAGTTCGTTAGATGAAACAATATGAATTAAAATGTTTTGATTTAATAAAAAAAGTAATAACAATTATCAGCAATACATGACAGAGACGTATGATAATTTGAATGTGGCAAACAATGAGAGTTACAATCTAACCAAACAATGAGAGTTACAGCAAAACTCATCTCAATTCTTCTTGACACCCTATGTACCATGAATGTGGCAACATGTTGATCTATCCTCCTACGCATAATTGTTCTTTGTTTTTGTTTTTATTTCCTTTAATTTTTTCTAACTAATCTTTTGGCTTATTATATGTGCGAAAATATACAACTTAATTCTAGAAAACCCTTATCCTAACAACTAATGGGACGGTGAATATTATATTTGGTTTTTGATCATTTCCTTTAACGGGATAATGTGAACCTCTATAAGTGTGTTGGGTCTCTAGAAAATTGAGTGGACATGTGGGAAACCGGCTTATTCTTCAGGAGATGGTCTACTACATATGATGTGAGCACAATAATTGATATTTTCATACTTAGGAGTGTTCGATGGACTAATTGCTCATCTAATACAAAATGTTGTTTTGATACACTTTTCTACTCTTCATTTTCCCTTGTTTATGAAGAGATTGGTCTTGGTCCATTTATGACACTTCTTCGTTGTCTTAGATAATCTATAGTTTTCTTGAGGCTTTTGCCCTTAGAGTTTCAATGTTCTCTGTTAGTGTTATTAGTTTCCTATACTTTTGTTGTTAGTCGAGATATATATGTTCTAACGGTGTTTGTGTACAGTTTTTTTTTTTTATAATTTTTTTAGTTATAATAAAAATATGAACCTCTATAACAAACTTAAAATCTAATATATATTGATACCTTAATTAAATAGAGATATCAAACGAACCTTATGAGGTCATGATTTCAAATCAAAATTGACAAATTACCTAAATGACTTCTTGGTCAACTGAAAAGCCCAATCATTTTGTTAAGCCATTGTCACCACCTCTTTTCACAATCTTCACCTAATTTGTTCTTCCCACAAGATTTACCACTCATATAAGGCCAGAGACCCTAATTTTCCCATGATCTCAAAGTGTGACAAGCAAACATTAATAGTTTCTAGCTAATCGTTGTTTGATTTGTTTATTTTGTACTATATATGTCGAATAAAGTATAATATATAGTTGTGACTTTAGGGTACATAATTGCAGTAGAAAGGCTGCATATTGATTACCCAAAAACGAGGCTTTTCTGTGTGGTGGAAAAGGGTGACAAAAGGGTCTGCAATTTTCACGCTTTGCCCTTTGCTTAGAAAATAAAAAATGGAACCTTTCAAATGCTTGCGATGGAAGAAAAGAGTACCAAACAAAGATTCTTGATTTATTGTCTCACATGCATGAATTAATTACCCTTTTGTCACTATCTGTTGAGCCATCGAGGCTGTACCCTTAGCTGTTTTTTGTTTTTTCTTTTCCTCATTTTGGTTCGAGGTAGTTCGTTGTATAAAGTTATTCTTTCGTGATTGTTTTCTTTTCCCAATTTCTCATAACCTAATTCGTTGGGAATAGATATTCTTTCACGATTATTTTTTTTTCCTCGATTTACAACAACCTAGTCAGTCGGATAAAGTTATTCTTCCGTGATTAAAAAATCTGAAATTTAAATTATAAAAATAATTATTTATTTTGTAAAGAGTCGAGTGAAAGACATTGCGTACAAAAATAACGTGCTCGTACTCTTTTTCAATTATTGTGAAATTAAAAGCTCCGTGCACTAAAGACAAGTTTCATATTTTTTGGGTAGCTAGCAAGTTGGGTGTGTTCTCTAATTGAGTGGGCATAGACTTTGGTATGTGCCATTTTCTCTCCAATTTTCTAGGGAAAAATGCTATGACCAAAAATAACTCTTATAAATAATATTTAGATAAAATTCATAATGGTTTTACATATAATTAATAATAATTCATAATAATTTTACCTAAAATTAACAATAATTCAAAATATATAGTACCAAGATTTATTGTAAGAATTATTTGTAAACGTGAGATTTTACCTTTTTAGGGTGAAGCTTTAGTTGCTCATCCTATGAGACAAGGGTTGCATCATGTTTCGGGCATTAGTTGCTCATCCTATGAGGCAAGGCTTATGTCATGTTTGGCATTATTATGCAATGACAAACACGACCTAAGGCTGGAAAATAAAAGGGGCTCTCATCAGCCTGGCTTCTTAATTTTAAATGTGATATACAACACAGAATGTGTATTATGAGACAAAGGTCGCATCATGTTTGGCATTATCATGCAATGACAAACATGACCTAAGGCTGGAAAATAAAAGGGGTCTCATCAGCCTGGCTTCTTTTTAAGTGGGATATATTACACAAAATGTGTATTATATGTTCGAGGAGTCTATATATAATAAATTATATAATACATGTTGAGAAAAATAATATGGAATAAAATAAGAAAGTAAAAGCAAAACAATAAATATACATGATTCGATCACGGTGTGTGATTAACACCAAAAAATGAGAGACAAACAGTTTTACTATAAAAAAAATTGAAGCAATATAATCGTTAAATCACTCGAGTTGAGAAATTTCAAATGCACCAAAATTACCCACTCTTGTCACGAAAATAATTGCCTAAAAAGACATATTTATCTATTTAGAATCAATCCGAATTTTTTTTTTTTTCAATTCATTCAAGGGGTAGAATACTTCATTCAATAATTGTTTTTGATCCAAATGGTAGGAATCAATAGAAAAGACACCAAATTCGACTCGATAGAGTGAATAGATGTCAATTTTTTGAAAATTTTCAAGGGTAATTTTTATATATAAGGGTAGTGTCCCACGCGGTATTTCTTCTCATAATGGCAACCCCTCAAAGGAAAGAAACCCCCGTTAACTCATTGACACCAGATTGAAGAAAGGGTTTAATTTTCTTGCTCAAAACTTCTCCTTTCCCTCACTTTCTCTGGGAAAATCCAATCAAGACTGATTTTCCCAGCAGCTGGCAGCTTTACAGCTTTTTGATGGATCGTTGATTTGTTGCCCTGAGTAGGCAGGCTGCGTGGGGGTGATGATCCTGAATCCTACGTGATCTCACGTAAGCCCATGCAGAAGAGGGTAAGTCAAACCCTAACAGATTCACGATACTCTCTTCACACCCTCCTTCAAGAGTCTCTGATTTGACTTGCCAACCATATGCATGCTCTCGTCGGGTGATGCATATTGGGACGGCCACTTTTAAGGTATGTTTCTCTGGCATCCATATAAATATATAGGTGGGGTGTGGGGTCATATATAATAGAAAGTGTAGTTTAAAAATAAATTATGTATGGTAAAAGAGATGTAGAGTAAAAATAAAAAGGATGTAATTTAGTTTGGAGGTAGGGTTTGGGACACATTATATAATTAGAATTGCTCATTTGATATTATGTCTAATACTTCAAATAAAACAATACGAGTAATAGATTGATTAAAAGTCTTAATTGAATAGAGATATATTGATTTCTTCTTTATTAAGGTTTTGGATTGTCTATGAATAAGTATCCCGTAATAAATAATATTATGATTTAATAACTAAAATTCTCAAAATGTGAATAACGGATTATGTAAAGTTGCAACAATTAATATATTTGTTTAATTTTTTTTTGTATAAAATTGTATTTTTTATTGATTTAGTAAATTATCTTATCTTAAATTTCGTGATTGACTTGATTGTCTGATAACTGATTTATCCAAGGACAAAATTTTGCCTTCTTTTTAGAGGTTGAGTGAGTCTTAAGGAAGCTTGAGATCGGAGACCATCGAGAACAACTCGTGATCGAATGGATCTAATGATGACCCAGTCCAAAACATCATGGGATGGTATCTATTTTCTTCCATTTTGATGCATTTATTCATTCATTCCTCCATGATAATGATAATATCTCTTTGGTAAAAGTTGGATTTCAAGAGAAGTGACTGAAGAACTTTTGTGTCAAATAGAGTTGCTTGCTATTAAGCTTTCCAGCCTTGTGGCATGACAATACTCCACAAGCAACAAGTGTACACGCATTTCAATACTTGAAAATTTCAATTCCTTCACATCAAGTAAAAAGCGAAAGACACTGATTGACAGAGTATAATTCATAACCAAACAATCCACGAAAAGAAGAAAAAAGTCTCACCAATCATCAACACAAAAGATGGGCTAATTACACATATTACCCACAGAACAACCATTCGACACTTAACATTCTATATAAAGATCAGAAAATATCTAATCCGTACCATTATTCTTCAGGTTATCAATATGAGAACATGAAATATACATACAAGCACCACAGTTGTAGAAATCCATGTGTCAATCAACTGTATCCAACTGATCTATACCCCATGACAAGCTATCTAGGTCTTGAAAGAAAACTAAACCTTATCAGGAGCAACAAGCTGTTGAAAATGTCAAAAGGTAGACAACTTTCTATATATCATCATATAGTCAACTTGCTAAGCTCAATTCACATTTCATCCAGTCATGTCTACCAAAATGCCACTGGAGGGTAAAGATCAGATCCAGATCCAGCATTGCTCCACGTATCACCAACAGGAAGACGAATTGTTTTCCCAGGAAACCGAGTTCTCTGTATGGCCTGTGCCAGCATGCTATGAGATGAATGATGATGCTGCATAACCCTTTGCTTGGCCTTGATGGATTGTGTGAGATTCATGTAATTTGGTGACTTTGGTCCATTAATATAAGAATTTCCTTCCATTTGGATGTTGCTGGAACTGGGAGTACTTTCAGAGTTGGACGTGGAAGAACCGGACGTTGTGCTCTCATCATGGAAAAGTTCAGAACATGGATCAGATGATGATCGAGTAAATTGAGCACTTAATTGAGGATTAACAAATACCCTGGTTGAAACATTACTGTGCTTATTAACCTTCAAAGAGTCTATCTCAGAAAAACTAGAGCGAGAACCGCTGATATAATCTAAATGTTTCTTGGATGTAGTAGGAGGAGTAGCCTCTGATGTATCTGTTTTCATTTCTTCCATTAACCTACTTTCCCATGGCTTGGCTGCCATCCATCGTTCTAACCAGCTCAATTCGGAGCTGCTCTTAACTTGCCTCTGAGAGCTCACCAGCTTGTTTGCTCTTGAACATGTGTTGAGATTTGTTCTTGATTCCTGGAAGCAAGATAATGTAAACATTTTCTCACAATACCCAGAACATACCGAGCCTTTATCTAACTTGGTCAGTCTTTTTTATCTATATCCTTACAAGTACTATCACACATAAGTGTCTCTAACTAAGTTTTTCTTGGTCTTCCTCGATCTCATTTGCTAGATAATTTACATTTTCTAATTGAAACAAAAATGAAAGTATAAAATAATATCCAGATGATGGTGTTTCAGATTGAGTTACCTCCTGAGATAGGGAGTACGCAAGTGCTCTCTCCCTCTTGATGGCTCCTTCTTGTTTCATTTGCAACTTTGCCTTCACTTCTTCCACTGTTCCAGGGCTATCACACCACCCACCCTGTCAATTTATCATTTGCCAACTAAAAATTCGATGCATTGATCAAGTCTAGTAAAAATGTTATACAATTCAATCAGTATACCTCAGCCTGTTTAATTGGTTCGGTTTGTTTTTCGAGTAATTTCTGCACAGCCTGACCTTGTGCAGATGCCTGGATGCTACTGGCCCGAACTCGGTCCTGGGCCCGAACAAGAGCCTGCATACACCTCAGTGTTACAGCAGCTTGCTTTCTCACCTGCCTGCCTCGGAATATAGCCTGTAATCTCACTACTGCTTTCAATGCCCTCAAAGCCCTCCTTGCCTTCAGTTCATTCATCAATTCATCAATCAATTCCTCAGATTCATATGATCAATATAAATTGGAATATAAATTCCATCAAGCAAATGGAGCTATAAACATAGCTGAAGGCTGATCTCCTTGGGATTCTGATCTTGTGTGATGATATATCAAAGGACATCTCTAGTACCCAAAACTACTCGTTTTGTGAGGGTCGAGAGAGGATTGTTTTTATATGCAACTTTACTCTTTTGTAAAGAAGACGTTTTTAATGCCATGGAACAATCTTACCATTGCCACCAAGGGCAATCCTCTTGAAGATGGTATATGATCATTGATGCAAATTATATGACATAACAAAACCGTAGTTAAGTAATCTTTAACATTATTTATTAGCTTCTGCTCCCAAAAACATGTTTCCATTTTGGTCTCTTTTTCTCTTTCTTTGGTTATTTTCTATATTGTATTTCTTGGCATTCCCATTCTCATTTTGATCTTTACACAGGACAGAGCCAAATATTGGGACAAATTCATGAAACAAAGAAAAGCTTTCACGGTTTCCGTGAAACCCTAGGAAAGTTCATTTCGGTAGACGAAACCAAACAAAGTTAAATTCAGACTTCTCCGATGCTGGGAAAACCCAACAAATTTGATAGAAATTTGTGATGCTGAGAAGAGGTTCAAAGGTAAAAAGTTACCAGAAGAGCCCGGAACATGGTCTGGATTCTGATGGCAGCCCATTCTTGCCGGACCGCCATGAAGTCTTTGGCCGGGGCTCGAGCCACGGCGGCCATGGCAACACTGAACCCAGCATCCGCCCCAAACGAGGATCGAGAACCCTCCTCTCCGCCACCCCGATCTTGGCCTTTGCCGCCCTCGACGAGCTCCTCCACAGCCTCCATTTCCGGCCCTTTCCGCTACTCTCCTTGTCCTGCCCAAAACCAATAACAACAGCCCATCAATCCTTTGTCTCACTGCTTATGGTCCGCTTCATTTGTATCAATTTATGATCTCATCTTATGCAAAATGCTTGTAACCAATACCTCATCCGACTGGTAATTACCTGAGAGCTTGTTGGTTGGGACTTCTTGAGACTGATCACTGATTTGAGCCACCTCCCTGAGCCACCCATAATTAAAAAATGGCCTCTGGTCTGAAGAAAGCAGAAACTTACAAATCGCAAGTGTTTGTTTGTCGAAAACAGCAATCAAATTGTCAGGAGAGCGAGGGGATTTGGGATTGGTATTTAGTGAGTAATACGAGGAGGCGTTTGAATTTTGAATTTGAAGGAAAGGGGCGAGGCGTAACGGATATGTTGAAAGAGACGCCTTTAATGGCGATTAATTGCTGAAAAACGACGTAGTTTTGACGCTGGCCGTTGGAAGGTTTTCGACCCAAGACGCGCCTAATCCGCTCCTTCTGGCTCTTTAGGAAATAAAATTACCAAACGCCCCTTATAACGTGAGACATGTATTTTCCTAATTAAGGGTAGGGATGAGAAATTTTTATCATTAGTATTTGCATTATCTTCTTTTAAGATGTAAATTAGTGATTCCATTATATATGCTAATGATGAATCATACATAATTAATAATTCTTTAAAAAAATATTTTTATATGGGCCTGCCATGATGGGCCCGGTTCATGTTGGTGCGACCCATTTCATTATAAATATTTTTTTTTTAATTATGATCAATCAGATTTAATTTTTAATTTATGACTTTATTGGCTTAATACTTTTATTTTGTGACCAATTAAACTCAAAATAACCTTCCCTGAGAGTGTCATTTGTCTGCTCCAACACCAATTAAATCAATTTCCTCTTTCCATCAAACCTCCATCAAATAAATTTAGTAAAAAATCTATCAAATTAACACTTTTAGTTTGAAATCGTGCAGGAATAAAACTTTCTCCCATAATTGTCCTCCCTCCATGAAACCCATCTAGGAGACTTTACGCCACATCCACAAGATCGAGTGCAATCTTCGTAGTTAAACTCTAATCTATTATTGTAGTGTTATCACGTTAAAAGTGACGATACATCGAATGAAGAATAAAATGAAGAAATTGATATTTTTGATATTGATTAGCAGTCGATTCTGAATTTATCACCATATTGAGATTTTAAAATTTTGAAATTACTTGATTGAATTTCACAAAGATCACCACTTCCTCTTTTTAATTTTTTACTTTCTATTAAAAATATTTATAAAAAATGATTTTGATATAGTAAATTATATTTCTTCCTTTGAGCCGAGTGAATGTCACATGCCAAAGGGAAAGCTATTTTGGGTTTAAATGGCCATAAAATATAAATATTGGGCTAATAAGGGCATAAATTAAAAATTTGGTTTGATTGATTGCAATTGAAAAAGTCATGAGTTAATTTGAACTTTAATCCTATTTCCTTCATTCAATGTTATTTTGTATGCACTTGAATTGAGTTAATTCCCTGAACATCCTGGCTCTGTTTCTGTACCAAAAAGGCCAAGATGAACCCAAATTAAGTTAAATGACCCACAAATGTAGAAGGCCATGAAGAAGAAGAAGTTTCATTGCAAGACCAGCCTTGGGCTGGGGAGTAGTCCCATGTGAGCAAGCCTGGGGGAAAGGTGCACTCTTGGACTAGGCCTTGGTGAAGGGATTGGAAGACTGGTGGTGGTGGTGGTGGATGGAAACAGCCCTGTTGGCCTGCTCCGATCCCGAGGCGACAGATTCATCTGTTCTAAGGCCTGCAGTTGCAGCTCCACAGGGTACTCTCTCACACACCCTATCCTAGGACCAGCTCCCGTTGTCCAAGTCGTCGACGACGCGCGCTTGCCCTGCTCGGGCTCTGCTGTCGATTTAGCTGAAAGCCCTGATGGGACGTCTTCATCCATGGCACATCTCTGGACAATGCAGACAATCCATTGAGATCATTGATGTGAACATCCATGGATGCCAAGCAATGAATGAATTGGGGGGACAGTGGAGTAAGAGATGGGTTACCTTGACATTGCTCATGTCCACATTGTGCTCCTCTAGGAAACTAATGAAATCCATGAAGTTCTCTTCTGTTGGGCAGTAGTGGCCACTATAGGGCCATACAGCCTGCACAAAATGAGAGAATTTGGGTAAAACCCGTCAGATCAAGCAGCATGAGTGGATAAAGAATTCTGGACAAACGACTCGTCTCTGTGCACGTGTTTACCTGAAGAAGGCCATTGCGGGCAACCAATCTCCCCGCTGCTGTGGCGGCGCCTCCTGCGAGGAAACTGGAGTGCTGGAAAAGGCCTTTCTTCTTCTGCCCAACATACAGGTTTCTGGATGTGCTGAGCACAAAGATCCACTTTGAACCCTCCATGGTGTCCACAAGAACCCCAGTTTGTCTGTAGACAAGCCTCCCGCCATCGATGATCACTTCGTACGATCGTCTTTCTCTCTGCAACACAGCTCACAAGATTCAATTGGCATGCATCTGCCTTCAATCTCAAACAACTTTGATGACATAAGAGATGAAGTGCTTACTGGTCCCAAATATTTGATGCACTGATGCTGGAGAACAGTCCTCTGGCAATTTTCGAGATTTGTTTCCTTTCCATCTCCAACATCCAACCTTAATTTTCACAAACTGAGTTCGTAATTGTCTGACGTGAAATTAAAGACAAGGTAGAGCATTGCCTATCATAGGACTACTTTTGATTCTTTACCAGTAAAAGAAAGGTTGTGAGCTCTGGCTATTGAACCAGACATCATAGTACAGGTGCAGGTTGTGACCATATCGGTGGCGTGGATCGATCTATGAACAATGAAGAGGAAAAATGGGAAATTATTCAGAAATATTAATCAAATCTAATCTCATATATAGCTAGTCCTAATGATTCGAGGCAATATAGACTTCAGGTATCGAATGCCAGGTTGTGCTTACAGCTTCAAGCCAGTGTCTAAGGGCTAGTATTTGAGCTTTCTCATCCTTGGACAGACCCTTTCCAACCTAGAGTTGCACAGAGCATACAAAGAGTGAATTAAAACTTCAAGAACGATATCTAACAGGAAGCCTTGGCCAAGAAAGAAAACAATCCAATTTTCCGGGAAAATATCAGAGGAGTACCTTAGCTGCCTTAGTCCTAGCCCGAGACCATCTCGAAACCGCGCTTTCTGGCCCCTCATTGTCAAGTGATGGAGCTGCAAGATCTAATGCCTTCCACCTTCAATCAAAACATGAAATCCCCATTGCATAAAACAGATACTTCGAATCCAAATAAGACTAGCTGGTAGTAAAAGGCGATAGTGGCAATATATTCTATCGAGACATAGCAGTGAAAGAAAGAAATGAAGAAGGTACCAGAGCTCCTCAACAACAACAGCACAATCTGCAAGGCTTCTTCTAGTCTGGTAGCTTCTGTAAACTTTCTGCACTCGAAGTGCAGCTGCATCGAGTTCGCCTACCGGGCTTGAACAAGACAGAATCGCCAGTTCGTCCAAGGATTTTGAAGTGTCTGATTCATGAGTTAATTCTTCATTTAATCTCGTGTTTAAATGTATTTTTTCTGCATCCAAAACAGTGATCTGGAGCTCCCGTCTGCCACTGTTATTGTCTGAATCACCTCTCTTGTTTTCTGTCGAACCAAACAGCTTCGCTTTAAGGATTTCCATGGAGGATGATAAGGGTGAAGACATGGACAACCCCATTGATTAATCCCAAGCAGAATCTGGAAAGAAAATGATGAAAAACGAATCAAAAAGCTTGAAACAGATATACATATATATATCTATATTATATACATGCATCATGCTAAAATTTCATGCAAAACAAAAAGCAAGCTAGAGAGAAAATTAATTAATTAACCATCCTAATTAATGAAGTTCGATCGAATTAAGAGAGACCTGAAAGTGTTTGTTGTCTGAAATTCCGACACCTCTCCAGTTTGTTCCCTCTTCCGATTCGATCATCATATATATACATATGTCTATGTATACACAGATAGTTTGAAACAAGATCTACGCACGTTTACGTATATAGCTTCGAGATATACACAGATAGTTTGAAACAAGATCTACGCACGTTTACGTATATAGCTTCGAGATATAGTCGACGAAGGAGGAAGTAGTTTACTAGAATAGAAAAGTCCTCCAAGTTGAATGGAAACAAACCAAGTCTTTTGAGATAAGTTAAATCGCAAATACAAAGTTTTGTCATACTGTACAGGGTGAGAATTGAACTCACAATCTACCGACATGAACCTGGCATATCGCTTGCCCGACCAACATTCGAATCAACGATTTTATATTGTTATGTCCAACTTCAAAGAAAAAGACCCAAAAGTTTATCGAAAAAAGAAATCTATGAAAACAAGTCATAGGTACATAAAGTCATCGGATGACCAATGGACCTAAGAGACCCTCTCGAGACTTCATATGAGGGTTTCTCTCAAAGCCATCGAGAGATCTTCTTGGGAATTCATGCATCACTCGGCTACTACTATTCAAGAGATTCTTGTGAGTCTTTAATATCATCGCCTACAAATTTAAAAAATAGTTTAAATATTTACTGAATATTGTGGGTCTCTCTCCACTTGTTAGTCTCTTTTCCTCCCTATAAATAGGAGACTCTTCTATCAACAGTACACTCACAATTTATAGAAACTATAACTCTGTTAGTTTTTTACATTTTATCTGAGAGATTGATTTAAGCATTAAGGAACCCACAAGTGAGGCTCACCCGTGCCCGTAACTCTTTCTTACTGATCACTCGTAGACCCTGATCAAGACATTCTTCCATATAAAAAAAATTATTAAATTTAAACAATAACATAAATTTATCACGAGAGGCCAATTACCAACCAAACTATATAGTTGACAGACAAATTTATGGGTGTAATGGTTAGAGAAGTTTGACCACGTCAAAATTCTAGACCCATTCTACATTTCAATCCCCTTTGGACCTGACTTTTCAGGTATAAATGGGTTGTTTATTCCACATTGAATTTGGGTTGATATATATAAACCCAAATTCCATGTGGGGTTGTTAGGACTTGTTCACGAAAATGACTCCTAATTGTGACATATTTCTATCATTTCTACATTTTCAAGTGGGAACTTGATTATAGTGCTAGTCAATTGATATAATAGTAGAATTATTCGAGAAATTAATTATATTTTGAAATCGTGAGTTCTAATGTTATTAATATTAGGGATGTGCATTCAATCAGTTAAGTTATCAAATAAATTGATCTTTTTTTAAAAAAAATTAAATCAAATCGAATCGAATTAAATTTGTCGAATAGTTATTCAAATTTAAGAAAAATAAATAAATTAAAAAAAATCAAAAAATAAAAACTTTATGGATTAAACTTTAACCCTAACCTTAAGATACATGCACACTGGGGAGTGTATTTTATGGATCGAAGTTCAACTTTTTTGTTTCTCCTTTCATGGAGAAAATTATAAGTTGTGTTTTGACAATTTTGATTTTTTTTTTTTATACATCCTTTGGGTAAAACTCACCTTTAAAATCTAATTGTCAATGAAATGGTGTTTAAGAGATTATAAACCTCACATAAAGAACCTAAACTTCCAACATGAGACAAGTCTCATATTTTACAATGGACCATAATATATCACCACGCTCTATAGTTTAGCGCCCACGATGGCAAGTTGTGCACTAAGCACTAGCCACGATTAGTCCTAAACAAACATTATAATACTGACATCATCTCCATCACCACGCAATTGCAACTGAGAGACATGAAAGTGACTCTAATACCACTATTACACCCTTTGAGTAGAACTCAATCTCAAAAGTTAACTATCAAGGGAAATATGTGCAAAAGGTTATAAACTCCACACCAAGAATCTAAATTTTCGATGTTGGACAAATCTCATGCCTTAGACCATAACACTTTCTCATTCTTCCTGACAATGGCAAGTGACAACTCTAGTCATATTCTTACCATCAAAGAGAACTTTGTTAAAAAAAAAAAAAGGCAAATCAAGTTTACTTAAAAAGAAGAAAAGGTTTGGCTAACCCCACAAAATCACCTACCCCTATGACAGAGATGACTATAGTTAGTATTGAGTGATTCAAAGTTAATGATTTCTTCGTTGGTGCAATCGAACCCATCTTCTTGACTACAAGAATCTACCATATATTTGGACAAACTTCTTGACCACGCCGAGGTGGTTTAACCCTTTTTCCACCCACTTTACTCTATATATATATATATATATAACCATCAATATGTTTATGATTAAGAAATATATTAGATGGCAGGACATTGTCGGTTCTATTAACTTAATACACTATAAAAGGAAATAATAAGACTTGTTTCGAGATTTAGTTGAAAAAATAGTTAAGTGCTAAGTCAAAAGTTGAACAATAACGGCCGTTATAAAGTCATGTTAGAGATTATTAGTGTGGGATCGATTTTTGAGAGAAGTAAAAATTTGTATTTTTCTAAGAGTGGTCATTGATAAGTGTTAGTGGATGCAACTTAAAAAAAAAAAAAAATCCTAGTCACCCAAGCATATCTCTGATTTATCTCTCTCGTGATGATCTTGGGGTGGATTTGGTGGGAGCACGAATGATTGCGCGTAATCTAAAAAAAAAAATTTTGAACAATAACAATTAAATAAGAGAAGTTGAGATTATAATTAAAAGTGATTGCGCCGAATGAGAGATCCTCTCTATTTATAATAATTTTGGACAATCTTTCTCTTGCAACTATATCTCTTTGTACTAAGAATAATTATCCTAAATAATTTTAAGAAAATTAATTTTATTTTTTAGAATCATTTTCTTAAGATTTAAAGAAGTTTATCCTAAGTTTATTGAGATTAAGTTAAGTTGTTAGATTGTAAAAAGTAATCCCGAAACATATTTTTATGGGAGAATTTTAAATTAGTTAGTTCAGTCGCAAGGGAAAGATCCTTTTTTTTCTACTAAAAATGTTAACCTATGGGTCCAAAATTCCTTTATAGAGCGATTTTGGTAGCGATCATTCTTCTTTCCCTTTTCATGCCAACTTACATAGGTGCCAGTGGTACTTTGTTGTAATGCTTGGAAAATTCTTAAGGTTATAAATGACATATTATGAATGGTATAAGTGATATTTTCTAAAGAATGAGATTGTAGGGTACATTTTCGTAGTTTTAAAGTGATCAAATCGACCGAAAAGAATATCTTGGACCCTAAATAGTTAAGAAAAATAGAATAGTACCGACGAGTGATTCGATGCATGATTTTAGGTGTAAAAAAAAATTGGATCGGAAACAGTTTTCGGTACAACTGTGGATTAGGCTGAGAAAATCGAATCGACGTAAGAAACTTTCAAAAAGTCAACGGAGTGTTTTGAGGAGCTAGATTTTACATATGAAACAACCCGCGATTTCGAGTTGAAACGAAGGGACTTAGGGTCAAATCGATCGATCGGATCAAAGTGTAATTTCCTAATTTTGCCAAAGGGAGGTCAAAAGGATAATTTTTTGAGAATTTCGATGATGAAATGAAGAGTACAAAACTTGTGGACTTTAGTGGCATTATTGGAAAATTTAGGGGTATCAACGAAAGGGGAAAAAATGCATTTGGAAATTAATTGGGGGTGGAAGTGCAAAATTTGCAAAAAAAAACAATGGGAAACTGACTAGCCGCTTGCGGTCGCCGGCCAACCGCCTTTGGTCTTCGAGAAGGTCTCCTAGAGGCTCAAGGATAGCCTCCAAACCATGACGAGGCATCGGGTGGTGGCCATTGGCCAAAAATGGTCTAGATGTGATCGGATTTTATGGCCGAAGTGACTGGAAATTTGGCCGAGCATTTCAAGGGATTTTGAGGATGATTTAGGGCTATTCGAGCCACTTGAGGGTTAACTAAGCTTGGGATCTGGCAGCTAGCAAAGGGATTTTGCCTATAAATAAAAGCAAAGTGGCTGAGGGCTTTTGTAAATTGAAGCATCAAATCAGAGGGGTTAAAAGTGGAATCGAAAGCAGGTAATAGAGGGCTTTTGATCCTTGGAGGTAGTAGATCAATTCTGAAAAATATGGCGATCAAAGGAATGGTTTTGAGTGGGTTTCGAAGCTCGCCGAAAAGCATGAGGCGGATCGCCAAGGCCGACCTGCAACTGCCCGTTCGGGGGCTTTTTTGGTGGCTTTTCGACCAGCAAGTGGTACCGTTGGGATCGACTAAGTGAGGGCTTCAAGGGAGTGTGCTTGGTTTGGACATTGAAGCAGTCGCTGGTGACCGGAATCGAGGAAGAAGACGGCGTGTGAGCTGCACGTTCCACGCTTCACGCGCAGACACGCGCTAGGAGCGTGAGACAGGGGTGAATTTGGAATTTTTTTTTCAATATTTTTCTTAAATTATTTTAGGAATTATCATGTTGAAAAATTTGAAAAAATGTTTAAGGAGATAATTATTTTGAAATTATCGAGGTGAAAATTAGGAGAAAAATTAAGGAAAATGGAATTTTGATGCTCATTTAATTAAATATGGTGTTTAGAAAGTGTCGTGGTTCGAGGTTGAGTATAAGTACAAGTGTTTGAGGTTTGGCATGTCAATCGAGGCTGTGTACGAGGATTGAGGCATTTTGAATACATTTGAGGTGAGTGTTCGCCCCCAAAACTTGATTTATTGTGAGTGTTTCTACCCTAAAACTTGGTATTTGTGTTACCTAAATGTGTTGTGATTTTATGCAAAATAGTTTTGTTGCATGCGAACGGTAACCGGTGACGGTTGGTTTCATAAGGGAGGTTCGTCCCTAAACGTTTTGTACTGGTGCATTGTATTTTATAAAATATTGTTTATATGATGTATTGAGTTGTGATATGTGGCATTGTCTTACATTTTGTGTTGTTTATATGGAATGTCAGTCTGGAATGTTATCTGGATAGTGTAGCCATAATTCCCTAATGGTGTTGCCGGAATAATATATAAGGGTATCTTGTGCCTGGTGTGCATGCCGGGATAGCTACGTAGATTTCTATGTCGGGTCGTATGGTCAAGGAAGTTGCACTAGGATGACTAGGTGGTCCATATGGGATTTGAGTTCGATTGGGTAGTGGTTCATGAATGCTTTTGAGATGGAACGTAATCCCTGACGTAATTGTGGTGAGCTGAGTTTCTGCATTGATGTGACCCTTTTAGGCCAAGAATGGTAACGATTGTTCCCGAGATGTTGGGGAGATACGTTGACCTTGCCCTTCTTAAGCTAGAACCGCGTTGTGTCGATGTGTTGGTGTGGTGGCGTGACTTTTAGAGAGATTGCTCTTTCCCCATGGTAGGGTTAAGCGCTATGTGGGATTCTCTTGGGCCAAGGCTTACCGGGTTGTGTTAGTTTATTTCATGTCTTGTATTCATTAATGAAAACGTGTTTTTGAACTCTCACTTAGATGATTCATTATCTAATATGAACTTTATCATTGGAATATTCAAACATTCTAAATGAAGATAGTGGTGCGAAGGGAAAAGGGATTGCCGAAAAAGTGACGACGATTAGTGAATAGTTTATAATATGTCGTTTTCAATTATGTTGTTTATTTTGATAACTTCATGTAAATGCTTATTTGACTTTATATTATAAATAAAGTGGTTTCGGTTATGATCTATTGAAGTTTCGATCTAGTTTTCGCATTTGAGGTGATTTACCTGTCTTAGTTTATTAATGATTTTAAGTTAATATACTGAGAAAATGCAATGAGATTTTCGAAATACAATTTTTATGTTGAGTTTTTATTGAGAAAAATATATATTCTCGAAATCTTACGTTATCTAATATCATGGAGAAGAGGGTATTACATTTATGACACTAGAAGAGTCAAACCAAAGACCTAGAACAACTCGCAAGGCTCCAATACCATTTCAACTGAAAAGGTTAAGTTAGGTCAAGCGCAAGTAGAATATTGAAAAAAAAAAAAAAGTATCGTGGTTAAGTACAACGAGGGCAACACATGTGAATTGCGTTAAGTCTAGAATATCATTTTGTAATTTTATTTATTTATGCAGAATTTATTCCAACAGTTATACAAAAACTATCATAATATAAAATTTTTAACAAAATGATGATAAAACCAAGATCGGCCAAATTATTTGCTTTTATTTTATCTCTGTGCAAAAAATAATAATAGTAATCAAACTAATATGAAAAACGAAAATATTATTTAAACATTTAAATTTGATACTTTGATTGACACTTTGCATTAATATTTTGTACATTTACATCAATAAGATATAAAATATAAGATGTAGAATGTCATCGAAAGTATCAAATTTAAGTGTTTAAATAACGTTTTTGTATAAAAAGAGTGATTTTTCAATGTTTACATATAATTTGGTCTAATTACTTTAATTCAACTAAACTAAATTAAATAATTTTGTTTAGGGTTTAGAGTTTAGTTTAATTCCATCAAATTAATTTTATATATTATTTATTATATTTTATATTAATATAAATGTACAAAATATCACGATAATAGAAATCTGATGATGGGCCTGGAAGGGGCACGAGTTGGGTTTTAGGCCCACTATTTGTGATGATCTCCTAGTTGGGCCTCTCTATCCATTGCTCCATTCCAAGCCCATTTAGATCCCTGAACTGGCATCTGTCAATCGGCTTCTCCTGCCTTTTCTAGATCTAGGTCTTCCGGTTTTAACAGACTAGGAATCGAATTCGAAGCTCAAAGCCTGGAAAACCAGAGACCCGTTGAAGCTTTTCCACAAATTTCAATGGCGGATCCAAGTCGGAAGCCTGCAGACCCTTCAGGTACCTCTTTTTTTTATTTTATTTTTCTGATCCCCGGGAAGAGTATGAATCTTTCAATCAAGTTTATGTAAATACCCAGAACGATTTTGCTGGTAAGTTGTTTGGCAACAGCATGTAGCCTGTGGATTTAGGGATTCTTATTAAGCGAGAAGGAATTATTTGGTTAGTTCTAAATTTTGCCAGTTCTGGGTATTCAGATGCGTCTGCAGGTTGTCTTTCAAGCTGTGTTTGGATGTTAAACTTTGTGGAGTAAAAGGAAAGGGAAAGGGGAGAAAACTATTTGAAATGAAGTGTTTTTGGCTAATTTCACATGTAATGATTAACCACATGATCTATTTATGATCATATCTTCTGCAAAGTGATTATATATCATTGAATTGTCTCGGGTTTTAATGGAAATAACAGTATACTTAGCCCCAAATACCCTGAGCTTTCTGCAGACCAGGGAGTGTATTTCATGGATGACATTGTGTCTCAAAATTGTCCTCTCTTTTGGAATGAGTTATCATTATGAAGCTTTATGTGATTGCATTTTCTCCATGTGTGATTGTGTCTCTTGTATGCAAAAGAGGAAGACGTAAAGGCGCCAAATTTACTTGAAAGAGTCAAGGAAGAGTTTCAAGCAATAACACATTCGCCTAGCCATCACAAGGAAACTCATGGTTCAAGCAATAACATTGATGAGGATACCCCAATAGATGAAGTGAAAGGACCTAATTTGTTTGAGAGAGCAAAGGAAGAGATTGAGGCTGTGGTTCAGGGCCTTCAGGCAGTTCACCCAAAGAAATAATCTGGTATTCAGTTGTAAGATTGCCCTTGAAATGGCGCATTTCTTCTGATAATGTTTTGCTTTGCTTTGCTTTTCTAATTGATGAACTTATGACAATGGTTTTATCATCTAGATGTATTTACTCACTTCTGCCCCTTTAGCCATAAAGGCATATATCAACATGGGAATTTTTCTTGAATTTTATCTCCTTTTTTGGTTGAATCAGCAGCTATTTCCATGTCAATGCTAATATCAGTTCTTGTATGATACTTATAACCTTTAAAAGCTGATGTTTATTTCAGTTATTCTGTTTCTCATCTTCTTGTCAAATGAGGGACTTGGACCCGGGATTAGAGTAGCCGGGTGAGAGCTCGGATACTTTAGACGTTATACCATTTAGGCTGCAGGTGAGATCAAAAGAAGAAGAAGAAGAAGAAGAAAATTGAGTAATGACATGGAGCTTTAGGTTAGATCAGGAAGGTCATTGGATGTCATAGGGAAATTGAACTAGTCTGTTGTGTTTATGTGCTCTTCAGTTAGCTTTGTGCTGATTTTGATGGTGGTTGGATTATTTACTTGGCACAGGCATAAGGTTCACGTATCAATAGTTCAAGATTTGATGAGTCAGCTTTGTTTCATTGTTATGATCCCACATTCCTGTGAAGGGGTTGTATTTTGTCTGTAGTTTAGATGACGAATCATGCCTTCAGTTGCTATGGAGATAAACCAACCCCTTCATTATTTATTCAAAAGGTGGGTACTAAGGCTCAAGAATCAGCTAAGGATGCCTCACTCTATTAGGCATGCGCCTTAGCACCTAGGCTCTTAAACTGAGTTTTAACCCCTTCATATGCATTTAAAGGCGCGCCTGGGCCTCAAGGCTCACTTGAGAGCGCCTTGCTCTATGAGGCATGCGCCTTAACACCTAGGCGCATAAATTGTGTTTTAACCCCTTAACTATGCATTCAAAGGCATGTCTAGGGGTGTGCAAACGGACTGAAATTCCCTAATCGAATTAATTAAATCGAGAGACAAAATTATACCGAACCGATCGATTAACTCAAATAACTGAACTAACATATAAACAAAAAAATCGAACATAAACTGCATAAACCCAAACGAAAATAAAAAATCGAACAAACACACACACACACACACACAAAACAAGCTTTTTGATAGACTGAAGAAACCAAACTAATCAATTGACAAAGAAAAAAATCCGAAAACCGATTGTAAACTACAAATACCAACTCAAGAAATTAGATCGGTTCGATTAGCGAGTTTACCAACAACAATATCATTTTATAGTTCGGTTATTTCGACAAAGAAAATCGAACCAAAAATAAAAAATCTAACTTCGTAGAAAAACTAATCGGACTAAACCATAGCAAGAAAATAACCGAATTGAATTGACAAATCTGATCAGTTCAGTTCGATTAATTCGGTTAAATCAAACTTATACTTTCCCTTAAGCATGCTTGAGGCTCAAGGGTTAGTTGAACGCACCTCGCTCTGTGAAAGGGTCGTGCCAAGTGTTAAAGTGCGTGCCTTTTGGTCCTATGTAATTTTTTTTGTTTTAACTTTTCGATAGACTTAGTAAAATCTAACCAATAGTAGCTAGAAAAAATTAAAAGACATTGGAAAAAACATGTAAACATCCTGTTATTTTTGGTTATTTGGTAGTTATGATTTTATAAATTTGCATTTATTTCTTCATAAATATATATTATAATGTGCCAAAAAAAAATTAAAATGTTAAATGAAAGTTCATTTGATGGTGTTTGGGTGATACTTCATTTGATGGTGCAGCTGTAAAGTTTTTTGGAAAATCAAATATTATTTAAATATTATGAGTTCAAATCTTGTTAATTAACAAAGCTTGATAATACCCAAAATTTGGTATTTGCTTATATAATAATAGTATAATAACGTACAAGTATTTTTAAGGCTTTTCTCTTTTATCTATTGTTATATTTTAAGAAATAAAAAATTTAAACATAAATAAAGACGATTAGATGTTCATAATTCATGTGAATGTGTCACATGCGACTAATATTTGTCTTATTTCACATTGAAACAAAATATGAATAAATTTATTAAATTTAATTACACGTCATTTGTGCCAATTTAACGATGATAATGCATTTTTATAGTTCATTTTAATACTTGAACTATGAAAAAAATAAATGGGTATTTATTTTTTTACAAATGGGTTTTTTTTGGGTCTAAAGCACCTAAATTTTGATTGTTTGCTAATTTTATAACTATATTTTTAATGATTAGATAAAATATGTCACAATTTTGTAAACGAAGGAAATTATCTTTTGCACCCCTAAAATTTGTTGTTAATCTCACTTTAGTTCTTAAAATTTCGTGATTTTCTCATGCAACACCTCACACTTTTGTTCATGGTTTGATTCAAATCATTGATTTTTTGTATAGAAAAACATTTAGTTAAATATATTTATCATTTTTTGAGATTTGGTATAAATATGACCATCTCTTTTCATTTTTAAGAAATCATAATTAATACTTATGTGGTTTAAAAAGTTGTAATACTTTGCTTTCTAACTTTAAATTTTAAAAAATACCTGAAATGCCTTCAAAATTTATTATTTTTTTCATATTTCTTTTTCTATCTGTCTCTATCTTTCTATTTTTAGGCAACTAAACCCTTTCTATTTCTTTTTATTTTTTTTATTTTTTACTAGCAACTATGAGAAGTGGATCCAAGAATCTATGTTGGGGGAGTTTGAAATTTTAAAAAGTTAATATAATAAAATTCTTATATAATTGATAATAGGATTTAGGTTTGAAATTAATGATAAAAATTAATTTTAAAACATTATTATTTGAATTTATTTGAAATTAATGATAGAATTTGAATGGGTTTGGTAATAGCCTTGTAATTTTTTACCTATAAATGGGTTATGCCCAAAAATAAAGAGTTATGTATCACAGATTTTGAAGTGAATTGTAATTTTTTATAGACTAAATTATTATTAAAAAAAATTACGATGAAAATTTTAATCTGATAATAGATTGCCTTAGGCTTCACTAATAGATTCGTCTATGGCAACAACAAACAACAATGGCGACAACAATGGTTTGCCATCTCTTTCCTCATTTTTTTTTCTCGTTTTTACTCTTTAATTTTAAGCAATGTCAATTATTTCTATATTTAATTCTTATTTTCTTTCATTTTTTTCCTTTAACCTATTTTCTTAGAGATAGTGGCTTACCACTGCCATTGCATTCTTTTTTTTCTTTATTTTGTGTTTAAAGGGGAAATTTAAAAATTTAAAAATAAAATGATCAATTTAACCTTTTTTAACTGGACGATATAGATGCTTATTGTAATTTAATTTAACCTTAGGAATATTAAGTATAATTTACTAAAAATAATTTTTAAGATTTTAATTTTGTTAATTTGTTTTCAAAACATAATAAGAGCTTACTTTACCTGAGGAGGTGTTAATTACGTTTTTGCCCTCGTGGCAGGGCCACGTTGCGTGTACGTGATTTCCCAAAACAGAAAAAGAAAGTATAATTTCCAAAATGGATCCAATAAATGTTTAGTGAAATTAAGTCAGACTTGAGGGGTCACACTATAATTAACTCAAAAGGCAACGTATTAAACTTCCCTTTCGGAGCGAGCGCTGTCGACGGACCGACCTCTGAACATCTGCAGTTCACGCGACCGAGCTTCCATCGATGGCGAACTTCTCCGTCTGTCGTGTAAGTATTTCCGATTCCCTGAAGATTTCATTTCGAATTTTGATCTCATTTCTGCTCGAACCGCTTGATTCAACATTTCTCGAATGCAATTTCTCTCCAATCCAGTCAGTTGCCTGTTTGGCTGCTGAGAAAGCATAAAAAAGTAGGCAAAGAAAGAAAAACGATTCCGAATCTCGAATTTCGTCCTCGGCTGATTTGATCAACGTTATGAACGATGAATTAAACTTTTCCTCTGCCTGCAATGGAGTCGACATCCAACCGAATTACAATTGTTTTCTCATGATTAAGATCTGTGAATATCTCTATGCCTTCAATGTAGATCTGTGAATTTTCGTGACTTATTCTATCTCGTAAGAATTTGATCTGCAAAACAAGCAATGCAGTCCGTGCTTTATCAGGTGGATTTTTGAAAGGATGAGCAAAAAGTGTATCGTCGGAGAAGAAATTATAGCTCTGTGAATGCATATATCACATTTATGGTTTTTTTATGTACTAGTAACTATGCGAATGTCTTTCCATTTTTAGTACATGGGATCGGATTCTATATTAATACACGAAGATAAATATACTTCAATTTTGCAGATCTTTTTGGATGTTATATTTCATCTCCTTACATGTATATAATTTTTCAGTGAATGATGTTATGCAAATTTTGATCTTTTTATATTAAAATTGGTAGAATCACTCTGACTCTGCATATGCTTGTGTGGCAATAAAATGGTGTGGTTAATTTTTACAGGATTCATGCCCTACTGTAAAAAACATTCTTCTTCTGGACTCTGAAGGGAAGCGCATAGCAGTTAAGTATTACACTGATGATTGGACAACTAATAGTGCAAAGTCAGCATTTGAGAAGTCCTTGTTTACCAAAACTCAGAAGATCAATGCTCGCACAGAAGGTACTCTTAGAGTTGAGGTGTCCTGTTGTTCTTCTGAATTTGGGGGGTTGTTTGATTTGGTTTATGTAGATTTTACCTTCTGCTTGATTTCAGAATTGTTGAAGATAATGTGTGTGTTGGTATTTACCGTATGATTCGAAGTTTGATGCCTAAAGTAAAGACCAAAGAGTACTGCAATTGTGTCTCTACTAAAAATTGTTTCTAAAGCTTTCTAGAAGAAGTTGGTTTATTGTAGTTACCACTGTGTATATGTAATGTAGAGTTCTCCCATGGTATCTTGATATGCCTTCCAAACTAATTCTTCACTGTTTCCATATCTTTCTATAACCTAGCTTGACTTACCAATTCTTTGATTGCTTCGGAACCAATTAGCAACAATTTGAACCCCATCTCTAGAAAATGAAGGATTCACCTAAATGAAACTACGTGGTTGTATTAGGAGAACATTCAGGTGGGATGTTCTTCTCTTGTCAACAATAAAAGGATATGAGGGGTAAAATCTTACATTTTTTCATGTCACTTCCCCAATTTTTGTTTGCTATAGCATGGAGCATTAATGAGCTAAATATTCCTGTTCTCTGTCTTGTAATTTTATTTATTTCTACAATAATCAGTTATTTTTCCTAGAACCCAGATTATTCTCATGGATGCCTTGATTGTCAAAGTAGTTTATCACTGAAATAATAAGATAAATGGACACTTCAATGAGATAGTTTGCCTGTGTCAAACACCAACACTTGTATGAAAATATGTTTTGATATTATTTAAATTATTTTGTATTAGCAAAAAAGGTATCAAATAAGGCAATTAGTTAAGCAAAGTCAAAAACTTATGGAAATTTACGACTTGATATAAAAGAGGGGGAAAGATGAGATACTCCTTTTATCTCTCTTTGATCACTCCTCCATTTAATAGTCCCTTTTCATTTTCATATTTTAGAAATTTCACTTGACTTGAAAAGCAAAGGATTCAAGTAAAGTGAAATTTCTTAAAAGATGAAAATGAAAATGTACTATTAAATGGAGGAGTGATCAAAGAGAGATAAAAGGAGTATTTCTTGAAGCTATTCAATGAAGATGGAGACATAGGTGTTAAGCTGGGTTATCTTAGTAACTCTGAAGAAGATAAGAATTATGTGTTTTATGGACTGATTTGTCTGAAGGAAATAAAGAATGCATTGAAAAAGATCAATTGAACCCAACAATATTCCAATAGAAGCATGAAAATGCTTGGGAGAATGGGGCACTTTTTGGTTAACAAAATTATCTAATGTGATCCTTAAATCAAAAAAGATGTATGATGAGTGGAGAAAGAATACCTAGAAAATTATTGGAATAAAGGATGTGTTCAACTCGTCAAAAAATTTGAGGTGTATTGGACACACTTCAGGGTCATAATGTAATTTGGAAATCTTTTAGGCAGTATTTATATAATATCTAAAAGGCTCTAAATAAATAATTAAAAGTCAGTGCCTTGTTGCTTTTAATTTTTTTCAGGTTGTATATCAATACTCTTCTTCTTCTACTTCAATAGGTTTTTTTTTTTTTCTCCACCCCATTTTATTTTTTCCTTCATTTTGCTTCTTTTTCTTGAGGGCAAGCCTTAGTAGCAACAGCAAGGTTGATCCTTTGTGACTAGAAGATCATGTGTTCAAGTTGTGAAAACAACCTCTTCACAAAAAAGGGTAAGGCCACACAAGATGGCCCTGCCCCAATCCTCACAAAGCGAGGAGCCTCATGCACTAGGGACACTCTTCATTTGGACTGTCTTCTTCTCTGCTGCAGCAGTTTTTCTTCCTGCCCCATCTTCCATTTCTTATTTCTTGTTCTCTGCTTTAGCAGTTCTATTTTTTGCTTTGCCGCAGTTTTATTTGTTTCCTTGCTCTGCTATTGGTAACATTCTTTTATATTGATTGCACTTTCATTAATTTGCATAAAATGTCACATATATATATATAAATTATTATGTATGTATTTTAAGCATGTTGTGTCTAGCACTTTTTTGGAAATCAGCATGTCTGTGTCCATGTCATGTTGTATTCATCCAGCATGTCCATGTCTGTGTTCCATAGTTCTCTTCGATTAACTAACCATTTAAATATATACTTTGAACAAGAAATTCCCTGTCTGACACATCCTTCAGGCATAATGCACAGCTAGTCATTAGAAACACAAAGAAGATAGAAATGTGCCTGCTTCTAATACAATTTTCCCATTTTTTGTGAAATTATTCATTGATCAACTACATAGTACATATATTCAATTTTCTTCAGTTACTCAGTTTGGGTGTAGTTCTAAAGTTTTCTGCTGACTAGCATGTTTTAAGCAGGTCCTTAACATCCAAGAGCTCAGAACTTTTACTTCTATGTGTGTTTACATGTCAATTTTTATTGACTAGAAACATAGCGTGGGCCTTCATTTATTCTGAATTTTATCTTTTGCAATCCATATGGTTTCTGTCATCCCCCTAGGGGAGTCTCACAAAAAGGACAATTTTGTAGCACGATTTGTAATGGTTTCTGGCCTGGACAACAAATTTTATTAGATCATCTGGTTTCGTTGTCCTCAAATTTGGCAAAACATCTTCTATTTCCTCCATGTTCCTCTTACCACAGGCTATGTGGATTTGTACTGTCAATATGCTTTTTAGAAATCAATGAACATTATGAATGTCATGCCACCAACCCTAACTAAGTTAGAATAAGGTGCAGTTATGATGATGATGAATGATAATATTGACCTTTTTTGTGTGTTGTGCCTTGTGTACAATATAAAATGAATTTGGTTCTCGTTGATCTCCTTCCTGAGTTGAGGAGTCATTATATCTTGCGATAATGGGTACAGATTACACTAGCATTGCTGCATTAATGTATACTAATGTGATTGTATATTACCATGTACAGCGGAGATAGCAATGTTTGAGAACAATATTGTTGTCTATAAATTCATCCAAGACCTGCACTTTTTTGTAACTGGTGGTGATGATGAGAATGAACTAATATTGGCCACAGTTCTTCAAGGATTCATTGATGCAGTTTCTCTTCTCCTCAGGTTTTTTGACAATAACTGTGGTTCCCTATTTTAATTTTGATTATATTTCAACTTAATACTTATTTCTGTCTACTCTTATGTGTTTACTTTTTAGGAATAATGTTGAGAAAATGGAGGCACTAGAGAACTTGGATCTCATTCTTTTATGCTTTGATGAGATTGTTGATGGCGGGTAGGCACTTTTCTTCTTGTATTGGTATCTGTCAGGTGTATTTCAGACTATGGTTCTCCTTTTCATTGTTCTGTTTTTCCATTACATTTGGGTTCTAAATCAGGAAGTATTGATGTAAATTAGTTGCCAGTAAGCAATTGGTTCCTCAAAGCTATGCAATTTTCTGCACGCTCCCTCTAAAAATTAGTGCCATGCACAATAAATCACTCATGAGGTCAAACTAAAAAGAAACTATATGTCAGTTAATAATGTCATAACTATTACAATTTATTTCACTCTGGTAATTTTGTGGAGGGGTTGGACTGATAATTTGTAGGTATCTTTGTTTACAGGCATATGTTCATTCTCCATCTTTTCTAATCCTTTAAATGGATCATTCTCTCCTTTTAACTTTTGCATTCTTTAGGTTTTACATAGAAGAGTTCTCCCTTTTTTTAATAGAACAGCTTTCATCGTTCCAACATGGTATGTAGAAAATTTTCCAGTATCTCAGCTTGTGGCATGGAACCAAATAAGGCTGTATTCATTTGTAGATAATTTGGTTCTTTAGTTGCTTGTCCATACATAAGCTGTAGTAATCCTACCTGCCTATTAGTTTTTAACACTTCTTGGAAAAATAATTGTCATCCTGGAAAACTTTTGTTTTCTGCTAGTGGCAATCGAAACTTAGTTGGGAAAGTATGTTGATGTTTTCTCTTACACACATTCTCTTGCTCTATTTTCTCTCATCTCATTGTAAAGAAAAGAAGATTAATACCCTGAACTCCTTGCATCAACCCATCACAGAGTTTAGAAATCAAATTATGGCTTGCTTCCAACTGATATTCACACATCTTTTGCCTGGGACGGAATGAAACTAGCTGCTACTGTGGTGGCCGTGTTCTGTCTAAGTCTACATTCTTCAATCTTCACCGTGGGAAGGACCTGCTCTTTTCTAATTCTGCATTTCTGCAGTGGTTGAAATTTATCTAGGCATGGCTACTGGTAAATTGGCCATAACTGATATGTCACAATCACCATAACCTATATTTTTTTATCTCTACCAACCATGGCATCTTCAAACAGTTATTTTTTCTTTTCTTTTCCCTTTTTTTCGCCTTTTATTCTTGATTTGTTTATTGCTAGTGCCTGTGGGATGGTGGTTGTTGTACGTGTCAACTCATGGAACACAGCATGATAATGTCGAACTCTTCTATTTCAATCTCTCAAGGATCAAACTTAAGAACTTTCTACGAGTTATAGAAAATACGGAATGCTGGAATAGCATGATGTGCTCCATTAAATCAATTCATCATCTGCCTTTAGTTTGGGTACTATAAGATGGATCTTTTACGTCATTCCCAAGTTTTCTTGTCTGGGCAACTTATTTTCCCGTTTGCTGCTCCATAGGGGGCGGTCTGCCCTGTGTTCTTTCTTTTGTCACTTTGGTAATCCAAAGGCCACATTTGTTGCATTTTCGACAGGATGATCCTTGAAACAGATGGAAGTATTATTGCCGGAAAAGTGGCCACTCACAGCATGGATGATGCTGGTGCACCCTTGGGCGAGCAGGTATTGTTAATCGCCGTCCATTACCTTAATTAAGTAAACTGTTGCAACCTATTTGTTACCACACAGTGCTTTGCCAATATTAATCACATCTTTGTCTTGACACAACAATTAAAGGCACTCTTGAGAGCCTCAAGAATATGAGCAAACCCCAATCCCCAACCCCAATAATACTAACTGAACAGATGCAGACTCCGGGATTTCTGAACTTACCCGGTAATTTTGTTAACTCTGAGAATCCTCATCCTAACGCGTTCTTGAACATATGCAGACTATAAGCCAGGCATTGGCCGCAGCGCGGGAACATTTAACAAGATCCCTTCTCAAATGAAGCATCCAGATTGCAGTGCGTTCGGAGAAAATGAGTCAGTTCCAGTCTCTGATTATGTTTTCTAAACTCGAGAGATCACAGTTGTATTTCATTTCTGAACAAGTTTTCTACACTCGGATGGTTAGCATCTCGGCTTTTGGCTCGATGTAGTTTCATTTATTTTGCCCAGTCAGTGAATGTTCGTTCGTTACAATCTCGCTTTCCCCAACCCCATTGCTATATAATATACTTCGGTGAATGTTTAATGTTCCCTTCACGGTCAGAGCTTTAGTTCCGATAGTCAGACTAAATGAATTTTTAGCTCATTAATTATTTTTATTTATAATCTTTTTTTAATAAGGTCTTTATAATTTATATTATACATAATTTAAATAACATTTTTGAAATCAAAATGAATTAAAATTGCATGTATCGTGCATTTATGACCAAATCTATACTTTTATCTCTATATTTTCATTTTTTTTATCTGATTATTTGAACTTTTCATTATTTTAATTACATCATTTTATTTGCATTTTTTATTCAATTTAAATTTTATATTTTAACTTTTCTTTATGTGATAATTTGAATTTTTTATTATTTTAATTATACTCATATATTTATATTTTTTAATTAATTTATAAAATGCAGATATACAAGTATAATTGAAACCGTAAAAAGTTTAAATTATCAAATAAAAAATTAAAATATAAATATTAAATTGACTTTAAAATATAAAAAAAACGTAAAGGTGCAAAAGGGCAAAAATATAATAAATTTTCCTTTCATTCATTTTCTGTTTTTCTTTATTTTCATGGGAGAGTTATATTTAAAAATAAAAGATTAAATTTTTTATTTTAAATAATTTTAACATAATTGATAATTATATTTTTTTTTCTTTTAATACTTAGTCTTTTATTAAAATTTAAATTTAATTAATTATTCGTTATTCAATATGCTAATAGAAAACACTTTTAATTCAATGTACCGTCATTCAATATGTTAAAAAATAATTGATATATTAAGTAGATCACTTGATAAAATATTTATATTTTTTTATTTATTATATTATATTTATTTATAAATAAATATTATAAAATTTATAATATATCCATTCAAATAGGTTCATTATTTTTTATTTATTATATTATAAATATAAATTAAAATTCTTAAATGTGAGTAAAAATAAGTTTTTCAATAATAACAAAATTTTAAAAATATGAATTTTAATTTCTTTCATAGTCTTAAAAATATGATACCTTAAATATTAATTAGTATTGAAAAATTCAAGCATTTGACAACCTTAAATATTTTTTTATGAATTTGTTAAGATATCACATTTTCAAGATTATAATATAATTATTAAAGTATAATTAATAATTAATTAATCACTACCTTTGATTTAATGCAAGTTTTTTAGAGAAAAAATTCACCATTGATTGACACTTGGCAAAATATTTTGCTTGATTATCATATTTTAATATTATATATATAGAGAGAATAAAGATATAAAGATAATATTTTAAATAAATGAATAATTTTCTATGACTTAATTAGTAGTTCAAGTTGTCTATTAATATTTCTCAAAAAATCCATGCAAATTTAATACAAATTTTAGAGGCAAAAACAACTTAGTAGATTTTTTGAGAGAAAAAAAAAATTGTAAATTATTCTACTTTAATATAATATATTATATAAAGATAATATTTTATTTAATAGATAATTTTATGTGACTTAATTAATATTTTAAGTGTTTATTCATATTCCTTATAAATAGTATTTATTTTTGATTGATTGATGAATTAATTAAATATTTAATATTTACACAATAATGTATTGAAAAATTCATGATCAAAATTAAAAAACTCATGCGTTCTTTTTATTGTTTTCAAGTCATTTTAATTTTTAATTTTCTAAAATAATGAAAACGTGTTCTTTTTGTTATTTTTAAAAATGCATTTTTGAAAACAAAAATAAATATAAAGAAAACTCAAAATAACAAAAAGTTGTTTTGAGTATTTTCATCCAAAACAAACTCTAAACTCAAAATATATTTATTTATATTTTATTATTGTAATGGAAAAAATATTATAAAATTCATTAACTTTAAAATGTATATATTTTTTTAATAATATATTAACATTAAATATTTTTAATTTACTGAATAATCAAAATTATTGAATAAAATATCATTAAAAATTATTTTCAAAATTTCAAAGAGAACGCGTTTTCTAATTTTTTGTTTTGAAAAATAATTTTTCGAAATAACAAAGACAACGAGTTCTCAATTTTCTAAAAACAGAAAACTGAAAATAAATTCAAAACTCAAAACTGAAAATTGAAAAGTAAAGAAAGCGCAGTCTCATGTATTTAAAATTTATTATTAATTTTATAATAATTAGTACTTATTATTTTTAGATAATTAAAAATTTTAAATTACTAATATAATAAGTACTAAATGTAAATTATTAATATAATTTTTTTTATTATTATCGTACTTTTATATATATATAGATATAAAGATTCCTCCAATAGCACCGCCACCACATATGCAATACTTGAAGACGGTCGGAGGTCCAGGAAACATAAATCAGGAAAATAACGTTATTTTTGGTCCCCAAATTCACTAAGCACGTCGCGGGTCTACGCCCGCCTAATCGATCGGCCCGATTTTCCCGCCATCGTGGGCTGCACTAATTGTTGCCTGGCAGGCAGTTGGCGGCATGCATCTCTTTCCCGGTCAAATGCCTCATTTTGAAGCCACTTCAATTTCCAACGCACCACTATCGTCCATTGATTCTATTAGCAAGTTTAATTATGTTTAGAAATTTCTGTAAATAAATAAAATGCCAGGGTGCTTTATGCAAAGTGTTAATAATATAAATTTTAAATTAATAAACATATTTATCTATTTTTCAAATAAAAAACATTTCTTATATTTATATCGAATTAATCTTAATTAATCACGGGCAGCGTTACGTGGAAAATTCCACCAAATGCACCCTCTTTTGAGGAGACCTAAAAAGGGTCAAAAGTGGCTCTAAAAAATACACGTTTACTTGGCGTGGGAGGCCATGTCGTGGGCCCCATTCCCCTCGTTGAGCATCACAGCCGTCGGATGGTGATGTGATCACAGGCAGGTGCCAAGTGACGGCCTTGATTTCTCAACCTGCATCACAGGCAGGTGCCAAGTGAGCCCGCCGGCCCATTCTGGACGGCTCTGATGGTGATGTGATCCGTGGGGCCCGCCCAAAAGCCGGCCACACTAATCATCCCAATCGCCACTGGGACGAACGGGACTCACAATCGGAGCTCGCCAGGTGAGATTAGCTATACTCATCGGGAACCGCTTCGTTCCTTGCCTCCCAGCAGCAAGTAACTCCTACTATTTTTTAAACATAATAATAATTATAAAATATTTTATTAAATAATTATTATTTTAAATTTAATTTGGATACACAAAAATTAAATTGAATATGCTAACAAGTTTTAAAATATTTTAATATAATTTTTTTAATATCTACCGCTAAAAATTAACTTAAAAATAAAAAATTATAATAATATCGTCTAAGACTAGAGTTTAAATTTATTGTTACGAAATGAAAATTATAAATTTATTACAGTAAATACACACCTAAATAGTAATTATTGAGGGTCTCAATAATTTTATTTTATTTGTTTATAAATTACAATTACGAAATCTTAACTTTCTTACTAATTATAGTGAACGACTCTTAAAAAAAAAATTTCAAAAAGATTTTTATTGAAAAAATCTTATTATTTCAAACTCTGGTTTGTTGTCGATGTTGACGTGATAATATATTATTAGGGATATAGACCTTAATTATGGGTCATATTTAATTAAATATCTTTCAATGATCTATTGTCATGTTAGCAATTCACGTAATAAATTAATTTTGATAAATTATAATACTTTTTAAATTTACTTTTGAATTTATTCATAAAATTTGTATACATGTGAATGTGAAATGTCAGCAAAATGATTATCGATTAAAAAGAACATTAGAAAAGGGAAGATATATATGTTTTGTGACCGGCCAATCGAGATGTATAAATTTTTAATTTTTAATTATATATTTAAAGATGAATATATTTTGTGCTCTCTCTCTCTCTCTCTGAAGCTTAAGGTTGCTTGCTTATTAAGGTTATATTTTTAACTGTTTAAATAAATAAAATGACATATATATATACATATACGTATATATAAATGTATAAAAATGGAATATAGAAGGACAAATGTAAAATGTTGTTGTTCTTGTTGTTGCCGAAGAGAAGACAATTGTAAAATTGAGAGAGGGCGAGAAGGCCCGTAAATTGCTGGCGTTGGTTCAGAGTTTGAACGGAGAGAGGGCTTCAAGGCCTAAACCCTCTCTCTCTCTCTCTCTCTCTAGATTTTTTTTTGTTCTCTCTCTCTCACTAACCCATTGCGATCGCTGCAACCTGAAACCTCTATTTCTGTGATCCCATTGTGTCGTTTACGGGTTTGTCTCATCTCTCTTGGGAGGAGGGACCAGGTACCTATTTCTTCTCTCTCTGTAAGATTGGCATTTTGGGCTTCCTTTCTTTTAATTTCGTCCTGCATTTGGTTATCTATCTGTGAATGCAGTGTGCGTGTTCTTTAGATTGTCACGAATCTTTGCCGAGGTTTCAGCTGTGTTTTGTCAAGATCATTGTTTTTTTTTTGTTTCTCAACAGCTTTTGAATCTGAAACTGAGGTGAATGTGCATAATTGGGCGTTGGGTTTTGGTTAATTTCGATGATTATTTGTCCTTCATATGTTTTTGTCTTGGTTAATCTTGTTCCAGGAATGGATAAATAAACAAACTGTAGGTATCGTTGGGAATTTTGAATTTGAGCCTGGCTGTGCCAATTGTATGGACTTTTGTTACTTGCGTTATTACGTATGTCTTTAAGCCTTCAAATAGCAATAGCTTTCCTTTTTGTAAATTTGTGGATGCAAGGGCCTAGAGTGATAATTTTTCCGTGGATGCGACTAACAAATTCCATTACAGGAACGTGGTTATGCTTCATTGCAAAAAGTTCTTAATTTATGTTGAATGTTTTCAAATTCTTTATCGGGATTCATTGCAATGCAGAAGCTTAATTTGTGTCAACGGATTTAATGTGCCCACAGGTTTTGCTGTCGTGCACCTTGTGAATTATTGTCTTGCGTCTCAATACACTTCTGGGTGTGATGAGGTCAGTCTTGGAGGGAAATATAGTGCACAAGAGGCTTCTTCAATTGCAGTGGTAAAGGCAGGATTTGGGGGCCTTTTTCTTTCCATTTTCCTTGCCTTTTTGGAGGTGGTTATGTGGTAATACAATTATATTGAGCTGATACCTAAAAAGAATGGGAAAGGGGAGGATAAGGGCAAAGCTCCGGAGGAGCAATCTCTACACATTTGCTTGCATTCGCCCGCATTTTCCTGAAACAGAGGAGCAATTTGAAGGCCCCGGTTACTCACGACTCATATATTGCAATGAACCAAGTCGTCATGAAACAAAACCTGTTAAATACTGCTCTAACTACATATCAACCACAAAATACAATTTCATTACTTTCCTACCCAAGGCAATCTTTGAGCAATTCCGTCGTGTTGCCAACTTGTATTTCCTCCTGACTGCAATTCTGTCACTCACAGATGTTGCCCCTTTCTCAGCAGTCAGTATGATTGCTCCTCTTGCCTTTGTGGTTGGGCTTAGTATGGCAAAGGAAGCTTTGGAGGACTGGCGCAGATTTATTCAGGATATGAAGGTTAATATGCGAAAAGCTGTTGTTCATAAAGGGAACGGTGTATTCAGTCATAAGCCATGGATGAAAATCCGTGTTGGAGATGTGGTGAAAGTTGAGAAAGATAAATTTTTCCCTGCAGATCTACTTCTTTTGTCATCAAGTTATGAAGATGGAATTTGTTATGTAGAGACTATGAATTTGGATGGAGAGACAAACTTGAAAGTGAAGAGAGCTTTAGAGGCAACTTTGTCCTTGGATGATGATGAGAGTTTCAAAGACTTTACTGGAAAGATTAAATGTGAAGACCCCAATCCCAGCCTTTACACTTTTGTGGGTAATCTTGAGTATGATTCTCAGATTCATCCCCTGGATCCTAGTCAGGTTCTCCTTAGGGATTCAAAGCTTAGGAATACAGCTTACATATATGGAGTGGTGATATTCACTGGTCATGATAGCAAAGTCATGCAGAATGCAACAAAATCTCCTTCCAAGAGAAGCAATATTGAGAAACAGATGGATAAAATCATTTATATCCTTTTTAGTCTCCTCGTGTTGATTTCATTGATTAGCTCATTAGGCTTTGCTGTGAAGACACAGTTCCAGATGCCAGACTGGTGGTATTTGCAACCCTATGTTGATTCAAAGTTGTATGACCCTAACAGACCTGCCTTGTCGGGCTTATTCCATTTGGTCACTGCCCTTATACTCTATGGATATTTGATACCCATCTCACTCTATGTTTCAATTGAAGTTGTGAAAGTCCTCCAAGCAATGTTTATTAACCAGGACATCTACATGTATGATGAAGAGACTGGAACTCCTGCTCAAGCACGGACATCGAATTTAAATGAGGAGCTAGGTCAGGTTGATACAATACTCTCTGATAAAACTGGCACTTTGACATGCAATCAGATGGACTTTCTCAAGTGTTCCATTTCTGGTACAGCATATGGCACACGCTCTAGCGAAGTTGAGCTTGCAGCTGCAAGGCAGATGGCCATTGATCTTGATGGGAATGACTCAGAATTATCCTATAGAAGTGGTGGAGGTGTTCCAGAAATTGAGCTGGAGACTGTTGTTACTTCTAAAGATGAAAGGGATCAAAAACCTCCGATAAAGGGTTTTAGCTTTCAGGATACCCGGCTTATGAATGGAAGTTGGTTGAAAGAGCCTAATTCAGATGTCCTTTTGTTGTTTTTCCGGATACTTGCTATTTGTCACACCGCAATTCCAGAAGAAAACGAGGAGACCGGTGGCTTTACCTATGAAGCTGAGTCTCCAGATGAAGGAGCTTTTCTTGTTGCAGCAAGAGAATTTGGCTTTGAGTTTTGTAAAAGAACACAGTCGAGCATATTTGTACGTGAACGATATCCTTCTTCTGAAGAGCCAATTGAAAGGTTAGACCATTAATGAATAATGTGTTTTCAAGGCTTGGGGCCTTGATAAATGGCCTCCAGGCTTTTGGCATCTTAGCAACTTTTTTTTTTTTTTTTGGAAATTTTTCAGAGAGTACAAAATTCTCAATCTGTTGGACTTTACTAGCAAAAGGAAGAGAATGTCAGTCATAGTTCGGGATGGTGATGGCCAGATTTTTCTCCTGTGCAAAGGTGCAGATAGGTTTGGCTCATGAATCCTTTACTTTTTTTTTTCTTTCAACTTCTTTAAGAGGAAATTACTACTGTACAATGATGTAATTGTTCTACCTGTTGAGATATTCAGGCAGCTTTCATGCAGTATTAAGTGTGTGCAACCTTGTATATCTACTATATTCTTCTGGAACTTTTGTGATCAGGCTTGGAGGCAGACAAAACTTTCAACCTTGCCTTACGCCCTAGGCTCTTCAAATTCTTTCCTGCTGTCTGGATTGGTTTTATGCAAAGTTGAATTGGTAATCCAATGATTAGTGCTTTGTTTGGTTATGCAGCATAATCTTCGATCGATTATCAAAGAATGGAAAAGTGTTTTTGGAAGCTACTACAAAGCATCTGAATGATTATGGGGAAGCTGGTTTACGTACATTGGCACTTTCTTACAGAAAGCTTCAAGAGGAAGAGTATTCTGCTTGGAACAATGAGTTTCTTAAGGCAAAGACTTCAATTGGTGGTGATAGGGAGGCAATGCTTGAAAAGGTCTCTGACATGATCGAAAGGGATCTAATCCTTGTTGGTGCAACTGCTGTGGAAGACAAACTGCAGAAAGGGGTACTTGTTTGTCATTGCTTGAGAGCCACGAATTCTAGATAGCATTCTTTTGTTCTTCTCCAACTCTTTGCATATATTTTCATTTTTTCACTTAGTTTCTTTGTTTTTTCCTCAGAGTTATTGCATTTCTTATCTACAGGTGCCTCAATGTATAGATAAACTGGCTCAAGCAGGTCTCAAGATCTGGGTTCTGACAGGAGATAAGATGGAAACTGCAATCAACATAGGGTCTGTATCCAACAGTCAAATATGAGCGAATATTGAAAAAGATTGATGAGAGAATGCTCCTTTAATCCGTGGCAATTTTTCTCTTGTCCTCCAACAACTGTTATTAAAACTTCTGTTTGTGCGCTGCAGATTTGCCTGTAGTCTGCTTCGACAGGGAATGAAGCAGATCTTCATAAAGACAGCTACTGATATGGAAGCACAGGATTCCAAAGAGGTATATATTCTGTAATAAGAGATGTGAATAATTTTTCTTTTTCCAGAAAATTCATACAACTTTATGTTAGAATTTGTTGTTATTTATGCCTCACCAGGCTGTGAAAGAGAATATTGCTCTGCAAATCACCAATGCCTCTCAAATGATCAAGCTTGAAAAAGATCCTCATGCTGCATTTGCATTAATTATTGATGGGAAAACTCTAACTTATGCTTTGGAGGATGATCTGAAGCACCAATTCTTGAATTTAGCAGTCGATTGTGCATCTGTCATATGCTGTCGTGTCTCTCCTAAGCAGAAAGCCTTGGTACTTACCATTTGTCTTTTGAGTGTAATCTGTCTTCCTAGTCCATGTTCAATTCCTTATTTGTGTTGCTTGTTTTATTTGTCTGGCCACTAGGTAACTAGACTAGTAAAAGAAGGAACTGGAAAAACCACCTTAGCTATTGGTGATGGTGCAAATGATGTTGGAATGATTCAAGAAGCAGACATTGGTGTTGGCATCAGTGGGGTGGAAGGAATGCAGGTCTGTTATATCTCTAATATTTAGAGTTTGTCTATGAAATGATTGGTGCAGTTCTATGGAGTTGCCATATTGTGGTACTTCTAGGACATTAATTTTATTAATACAACTCATAATGCATCTTCTAATATCAGTTCATATCAATGTTAGCTGAGATACTGGCATGACTTGATGCACATGGCATCAACTTTATTCCTCTTTGTAATGTTAGACAGAAATGTCTGCATGATTCCACTTGATTAACTGGGAGATTTGGTAGGTAGAGAAAAGTGAGCAGTTTACTAGTTTGTACTTCATTGTTTTCTCACATCTAAGCTCAACCTGCGTTTATGGTTTTTGTAGTCTGAATAAATTTACTAGTTTGTGCTATGTATGTTTCTCATATCTAATCTCAACCTACATTTCTGGCACATATTTTAGTCTGAATCTCTTGCCCATGGGGCAAATTGCCCTAGGAATACATACCATCCCAATTGTCATCATCTTTATGAATGCTTATTTCATTTTTCTTGTTCAGTAACCTTATTCTGGTTGGCACTCTCATCTGAGCTTCCATTTTGTGGCAAAAATCCCATTCAGGTTTCTAAATCTTTAGATCTAGATGTCCAATGTGTGGATTTTATTTGTTTTGAGTTATTACCCAAAGATGCTTGCAGGCATCTGCAGAAAGCATGTGGTTCATGTAAGAATTGCGTTAGACCCCTATACGGACACAGGGCTGACAATTGCTTAAGATGTGCCCAAGGTTGCCTTAATACCTTTTGTTATGAATGCTTGATGGTGATGCATGACAAGGCACCTTCAGAAACATGGTATGAGATGGGTGTCAAATATCCATAAAGTATAAGTGCAGTGATCAAATGAAATAAGCCTGACAAGGCAGGTTTGTTGGGGTCATACAACCTTGGATCAACCTATGGCTGCAAATACCACCAGTTTGGCATCTGGAACTGTGTCTTCACAGCCAAGCCTAATGAGCTAATCAATGAAATCAACACAAGAAGACTAAAAAGGATATAAACGATTTTGTCCATCTGTTTCTCAATCCTACTCCTCTTGGAAGGAGATTTTTTGTATTCTGCATGACTTTGCTATTGTGACCGGTGAATATCACCCCTCCATATATGTAAGCCGTATTCCTAAGCTTTGAAGCCCTTAGGAGAATCTTGATAGGCCATCGAGGTACCAGACCTACCAAAGACTAGCAAGCATGAAGGGGAGAATAGGGAATCAACACATGCAGGTTGTTACAACCAGCATGTGCGCATGGGGGGTAGTTTTGTAATCCATAGGCTGAGGAAATAATCTACAGGTGCAAGGGAATTCGGTTAGAGAGGGGCAGAGGAGCGGTATAAAGAGCTGAGAAGAAGAGGGAGAGGGTAGCTGGTTTTTGGATAGAAGAATTGGGAGAGTAAGGGCCTCTCGAATGCCCTGGTTTATTCTTGTTTTCTTGCTAAAAAGTATTGATAGCTACTAATACTTGATTGTTGTTTGGATTTCTATCGGGGTTCCCATCAATTTGGTATCAGAGCGTCATCGATCATAATGGTGAACCTGACCAATCGAGTGGCTGACTTGGAAGGGACGATGGAAGGCATGCAACAGAGTGTTCAATCGATGGGGAAGAAGGTAGCGAGCTTGCTGGAACAGTTCGCTTGGATGAGAACGAGGTGGGAAGAGCAGGATTGGGAGAGGAAGAACGAGAAGAGACGGGAGGAGCAAGAGAGAGAGAGGAAGGGGAAGCGAGATGAGGAAGACCCACCTGCGGGTTCACCCTTGACAAGGGGGGGAACGTCGGTAGCTAGAGGGAGAAGTGGCGAAGGGGGCGACTGGGTCGATGGTGTTGGAAGGTAGGAGTACCGTGGGAGATGCCTAGAAATACCCATCTTCAAGGGAGATGATCCAGAGGGCTGGGTCTTTAGGGTTGAGTGCTACTTCATTGTGAACCAGTTGTCCAATGCGGAGAAGTTGGAGACAACGACCTTATGCTTTGACGAAGCGGCTCTGTTGTGGTTCCAGTGGGAGCGAAGGAGACGAAGAGAGATTCGTGTGGGTAAAAAAGCAAACCTGAAAGACGAAGCCATAGGGCGCCGCCATCGTATCTCTGCTCAAGCAATGGCGAAGAAGGGGAAGGCGAAGGCGAAGAAGAAAAAGTCGGTGACTAGACAACCACAAGGTGACAGCAAAAGCGTCAAGAAGAAGCGCAGGAAGAAGAAGAAGCTTCAGAAATACCAAACTCCAGTCCCAACCAAAGACACCGCGATGCCAATTCAGTTCGATTCGGACGCCGACAATGATTCCTCCTCCAGTGAGACCAAGCCCGAGAAGATCCAGAAACTTCTCGAGCCCTACACCAGGTACCAGCGGATTAACTTCCTTGCCGGCGCCGCCGTGCCCGACGCTTTCCTCTTTACTCGCCTCTGCGATGCTGCGGATCGCGACATATCTCGTCGCAAGTTCGTCGTCTACGGCCTCGCGTGGGACACGACATGAGAAACCTTAGTCTCTGCCTTCGAGTCATGCGTCAAGACTGAGGACTGCAACGTCATCTTCGACCGGGTCATGGGCAAGACCAAGGGCTACAGCTTCATCCAGTTCAAGACAAGGCTGGAAGCGGCCAAGGCATTGAAGCAGTTGAGGAAGAAGATCAGGAATCTGATGTCAAGGACGGCGGATCTAGTAACATCCAAGGAGGGCATCGTATCGATGATTGAGGCGCCATCAAGGGTCCAGCCATCTCCTACCACTTTTGAAGAGAACAATCTGGAGGACATTTACAGTCTCCTTCATTTTTTGAGAGTGGAACCATGGGGGAAGTGGGCATGGTGGAATAAACTTGTCCAAAGGCCTTTCGAGGAGGGTGATGAGAGAGGACTTAAGTTAGGGTAGTCAAATTTGAGGCCAATTATGTTAAGAAGAACGAAGTTTAGCATAGACCGAGATGGCAGGCCAATTATAGTTCTTCCGCCAGTAGACATTAAGGTGATTTATTGTGAACTCACAGAGGCTGAAAAAGATTTCTACGAGGCCTTGTTTAAAAGATCCAAGGTGAAATTTGACCAATTTGTTGAGCAAGGACGAGTACTCCATAATTATGCTTCTATTCTGGAACTACTATTGCGTCTTCGCCAATGCTGTGACCACCCATTTCTTGTGATGAGCCGAGGTGATACTCAAGAGTATTCGGATCTGAATAAGCTTGCCAAGCGGTTCCTTAAGGTTGATCAGGAAGTGGCGGCCTGGGTGGGAGAAGTTTTAGTGGCCATACTGGAGGGCACATTTGTTAACCGGTTGAAGCCAAAAATCAGGACAGAAGTTAGGGTGTTACGGCCATCGGGTCTATCGCAAATCATGGAGATCGCCCAGCGAATTGAAGACAAGATTCACATACTCCAAGCCCAAGTGGGTCTTGGACCACCTGGGAGCCCTACGATTCAGCAACAATTTCCTACTTTTCACCTTGAGGACAAGGTGAAAGTGCGGGAGGGGAGTAATGATAGGCCACCGGGGTACCGGACCTACCAAAGACCAGCAAGCATGAAGGGGAGAATAGGGAATCAGCACATGCAGGTTGTTACAACCAGCATGTGCGCATGGGGGGTAGTTTTGTAATCCATAGGCTGAGGGAATAATCTGTAGGTGCAAGGGAATTCGGTTAGAGAGGGGCAAAGGAGCAGTATAAAGAGCTGAGAAGAAGAGGGAGAGGGTAGCTGGTTTTTGGATAGAAGAATTGGGAGAGTAAGGGCCTCTCGAATGCCCTAGTTTATTCTTGTTTTCTTGCTGAAAAGTATTGATAGCTACAAATACTTGATTGTTGTTTGGATTTCTATCGGGGTTCCTATCAAATCTCACTAGGATCCAAGGGTTGGATCTGAGAATCGTAAAGATTTCCCACAAAAGTGTAAGAGCTGGGATTGGGGTCTTCACATGTAATCTTCTCAGAGAAGTCCTTGAAACTCTCATCATCCAAGGACAAGGTTGCCTCCAAAGCTCTCTTCACTTTCAAATTTGTCTCTCCATCCAAATTCATGTTCTCCACATAACAAATTCTATCTTCATAACTTGACAACAAAAGAAGTAAATGTGCAGGGAAAATTTTATCTTCCTCTACTTTTTCTGCATCTCCAGCACTGAGCTTCATCCATGGCTTAGGACTAAATACACTGCCTCCTTTATCAACATTAGCTTTTCTCATATTAACTTTCATATCCTGAATAAATCTATGCCAGTTTTCCAAAGCTTCCTTTGCATACTAAGCCCAACCACAAAAGCAGAGGGCTAATCATCCTGATTGTTGAGAAAGGGGCAATCATACTGAAGATATTTGTATACAATTTTGTCTTGGTAGATGAGAGGAAAGGTGTAAACAATAAACTTGAATTATGGGAAACACCTTAGAATCTGAAGGTTTTAGATTAAGTAGGTTGAAAAATGAGTTTTTAGAATGTAAGTTTAGTAAAAGTGTGGATGCTGTTATTGTGAGACTTTGAGATGAGGTTATCCTCAAAAAATCAGCTTTGATATTTTGGATCAGTTTATCATCATCATCAATTATACCTTATCCTAACCAAGTTAAGGTTAGTAACATGACATTCATAATGTTAATTGACTTCTAAGAGTCACGTTAATAATACAAACCATGCAAAAGAAATGTGGCAAAATTTTAGACTGGATGCCCTTCTTAACTCAGCCCTCTTGCGAGGGAATGATGAGATAAAGTTACAACACCGTATTCATATGGAAAAGTTTCATAAGAAGATGGCAGTGAATAGAGATAATTGATATGGTTGTGTGTTCCATCACATACTTGATATTGTGAAACCAACTTGAACAACAAGGGAACACGTCAAGATATTTTGGATCAATTGTTCCAAAAAGGAGAGATTATGTAGATGTTACACATAAAATCTAGATAGGATGGTTAGGTGGAGAATTGTGTCAATATTTTATGTGATCATAAAGTGCTTGTAAAGCTTAATTAAAAGGAAGTTTTATTAGGTAGCTATAAGACCATTTTTGTTGTATACTCAAAAATGTTGGGCAGTTAAGTACCTACATGTCAAAATATGAGCATAGTTAGAATGAGAACATTATGGTAGGATTATCAGCATAAAAAATAAAAAAGAAAGACAAAATAGTAAATCATATCATATGCAATAAGGTTGGAGTGATGTCTAATGAAGATAAAATGTAAGAGTCACTATTAAGATGCTTTGGACATGTGAAAAGAAAATTAATAAAGGCACTTGCAAAGCAAGTGGTTAAAATGTAGTTTGTGGCAAAAGAGGGAGAGAAAAACCGAAGAAAATTTGGTGGGAAACGCTTAAACATGCCATAAGATATAAAATGGAATTATAGAAGAGATGGCCATGGATAGAGGTGATTGGAGATCTAAATTCATGTACCTGATCCCACCTAGTGGGATTGAGGTTTGTGTTGTTACTGTTGTTAGTTTTATAGAATTATGAGAGCATATGAATACTTAAAAATGTAAAGGCTATTCAAATTTGGCTTAATGATTATTGAATGTAGATATTGTCATTAATTTTTTACATATACTCTTTGCTTGTTCCTCTCTTTTGCTTGTAATTTATTTCTCTCGCATCTGTCTTTTCTTCCTTTCTATCATTATCCTCTTCTACTTTTGATCCTTTTTGAATACTTTTATCATGTCACTATGTTGTGTCCTGCATTATTAAAAGGTACCATGCGTGCCTATATCTGACTTTTACCATCTCATGACTCATGTCACTGTATCCATTTTATTTGATGTGGCATTATAGCACAATATTGTCCAGTGGCCTCTTTAGTCTTTAAATGCCCTTAATAGTGAATTTTCATTGTTTTCTCTAGCATCATTATTGATAATACTGAACTTGTTATTATCTATTTATGGTTGATTAAGGATGGTTAGTTTATGTTTTATTTATGAGCATCTGCTGTCTTTCAATGTTGTGGTCAGGCTTACATAATTCTTAATTTTTTGCAGGCTGTAATGGCTAGTGACTTTGCTATTGCACAATTTCGGTTTCTGGAAAGACTTCTGGTAGTCCATGGACACTGGTGTTATAAGAGAATTGCTCAGATGGTAATAATTCAAAATTGACCATATCATAATAGTATGCAAATGACAGTTTTTGCATGTTGACTCTTGCATGTTCACATACACAGGGCAGAACTTTGGGTAAGTGGGAAGCACCCCCCCAAGAGAAAAAAAAAGAAAAGAAAAAGAAAAACCCTTAGATTTGCAGTATTTGTTATGCTCAAGTCCAGTTAGGAAATATATTCCATTTTATACAATTTTATACATGCTACCCCTAAGACTATTCCTCAATGGAAATCCAACAAAGTAGTTTATCATTTGCAGAAAAATCATAGCCTTTACTCTTTTGGTGACAATTTGTGTGTGTGTCTACTTTGATGCCTTGCAGTGATTGTGTATCTATGTTTAGTAACTTCACTACAGGCATTTTTTGTTCTACAGGCATCAATAATTTTACAATAAATTGTCTTCGTTCTACAGGCAACTCACTTATCCCTTCTTCATAAGAAGTAATATCTTATCCTTGCTTTCGAATAATTTTACAATAAACATAAATTGTCCTTTTTATTTTTCATTTCTGTGAACAAATAAGAGAAATGTAGATCACTAACTTGGGTTCTACGTCACGAGTGGAGAATATGTTGATGAATATTAAGTTAATGTTGTTGTCATTTCCTTTTCCTTTTCCTTTTCCTTTTTTTTTTTCACTTGATCTTTTGCTGATTTTCTCTTCTTCATTTCGTCATTTACAATGATCATGGTGTTAATTTAGTGAACTAAAAATTATAACTTCATAAAGAAGAATAAGAACTAATATTCCACTTTATCTTTAATTGATAGAAATAATTTTCAGAGATATTTAGTCTTTGTCATGAAGTTTGGAACTAGAGTTTAAAGAAAAAATTGTTAATAAGCTAACATTTTTCCATGTGGCTTGGTGGCTGAAAAACTAATTCTATCATGTTATATTAGGTTTTTTCTTATGAGGATCATGTATTATACCTCTCAATACTTGGAAAAGAGCACATTCTAAAATTATCGTAGTACTTGTGCTTCAACTTCACCTAGAAAATTTCCCAGTTCAGGCTCTGCACACTGCATGCAAAACATGCATTAAATAGAATGTGCCTTTGTGCTACTACTGTTGTTTCATCTCTAATTCAAACTGCAATCTTCTGCAATTAGATCTGTTATTTCTTCTACAAGAATATAGCCTTTGGGCTCACAATTTTCTACTTCGAGGCATTCACTGGCTTTTCTGGGCAATCGGTTTATGATGATTGGTACATGTTGCTATTCAATGTCGTTCTTACCTCATTGCCTGTCATTTCCCTTGGAGTGTTCGAGCAAGATGTTTCTTCAGAGATCTGCTTACAGGTATTTCAATATTAACACCCTTGTCAAAGGTTTCTTCTATGCCCTATACATAAATACTTTTACTTATTCATACCCCGTTCAATATTAACCCCCTTGTCAAAGATTCCTTCTCTGCACTATACATGAATGCTTGTACTCATACATACCCCACACCTTTTGCAGTTCCCAGCGCTTTACCAACAAGGACCAAGGAACCTGTTTTTTGACTGGTATAGGATATTTGGGTGGATGGGAAATGGCCTATATTCTTCCCTTGTCATTTTCTTCCTTAACATTATCATCTTCTATGACCAAGCCTTCCGTGACGAAGGACAAACTGCAGACAT